>NC_136984.1:26621542-26804042 GCF_032717465.1 Coenobita brevimanus
TACGTCCCATCCTCTCTGCCATTGGTACGTGTAATTACTCCTTATCAAAATTCCTTGTCCCATTGCTATCACCCATTATCACCAATGAGTATACTGTGAAGGATTCTTTTAGTTTTACTAAAGAGCTGATAAATAAATCCTTCGGTGACTGTTATGGCCCGTTTCAATATCAAGTCTCTCTCCTGTTGCTGAAACTATCGACATTTGTTTAGATCGTTTATTCTCCAGTACTCATAACAGTAATCGATGTGATTCTACTCAGTTTAAGAAACTTCTGGAACTGGCAACTAAGGATAACATACTTTTATTTGACAATAAAGCATATAAACAATGTGATGGGGTTGCCATGGGATCACCTTTAGGACCGACACTAGCCAATGCTTTCCTGTGCTACCACGAAGAGCGATGGCTGGCTGAGTGTCCTACTGGTTTTAAACCCTTGTTTTATCGTCGTTATGTTGATCACACCTTTTTGGTTTTTAGATCTACTGATCATGTCCCGTTGTTTCTTAGTTATTTGAATTCTCAGCATGGCAACATCAAGTTCACCTGTGACCTAGAAAGTAATAACAGCTTAGCATTTTTAGATATAAATATTCTCCGTAGGGACAATAGTTTTGAAACTACCTTATATAGGAAGCCAACCTTCACTGGATTATGCATGAAATTTTCCTCATTCCTCCCATTGACCTATAAACGTAATCTAGTCAGTACTCTCACCCATAGAGCTTATGACTTGTGCGTGAATTATTTTCACCTTGATAAGGAACTTAATTTTCTTAAAGATTTGTTGTTTAAAAATGGTTTCCTCAAAAGATTCACCAAAACGTACATTGGTAAGAAGCCTCTTAATAAATTCTTTACGTTTCAAAGGTCCAAGTCATTACTATTCAGAAAAAGATTATATACTTTCCCATAACATACACGGGACCCCTTAGCTTCACACTGAGGAACAAACTTAAAAAACTTGTAGCTGAACACTTCCCCCAAGTGTCACTTAGAGTTGTGTTTAAAACCCAAAAAACAATCCAGAGTTTTTTCAAGGTAAAAGACACTATTCCCTCACGCTTACAAGCATCCATTGTTTACCTCTTGACATGTGCCAGCTGTAGGGCGGCATATGTAGGTAAAACAAAAAGACACTTAAAGACACGAATCCATAAACATTTCGGTCGTTCAGTTCGAACAGGCCAGTTAATCACCAATCCACCACACTCAGCAATACGGGACCACTCACAACAACACGACCATCCTTTCTCTCATTCCCACTTCACAGTTCTTGGTAGTAGCAGCAATGACTCGGACCTTCCCATTATGCCCATTATGGAAGCTTTGTACCAATATCGTCTTAACCCCTTCGATTAGTGATGAGAAGAGTGGGTGGTGAACTGAATGAAAGGAAGGCAATGTTTGATTATGTGTGTGTGGATGAAAGGATGCGAAGATGTGTAATGGATGCAAGAGCTTATAGAGGGTTGGGGGTGTTGACTTTCTGACCACTACTTGGTGGTGGCCATTGTATCAAGATTCCAAGCAACATGAGAAATAGAAGAAGGGAAGGACGGGAAGAAGGGAGTAGTTGCAAGGAGAGTGGAAAAGTTACAAGAGGATGAGAAAATGGCAGAATATAAGAGAGAAGTAGCAGAACGATTGGGTAAATATGAATTGGAGCAGATGGGGGACGTGGAAGCTGTGTGCAGGATATTTACAGAAGAAATATGTGCAGCATGTGTTGTGGTGTGTGGGGTGAAGAGAAGATGAAGGGAGGTGCAAGGAACAGCGTGATGGAATGAAGAGGTGAGACAGGCTGTGGCACAAAAGAAGAAAGCATACAATGAATGGATAGGCGCGTGGAAGAAGTTGGGAGGCGGAAGAGAGAGTTATATGTAGAAAGGAAGAGAGAGGTGAAAAGATTAGTATGAGAGAGTAAGAAGAGAGTGGATGAGGAATTTGGAAGGAATTTGAGTGCAAAGTGGAGGGACTGTAAGAAAATGTTCTGGAAAGAGGTGAAGAGAGTAAGACAGGGTGACATTGAAGTTAGCAGGGGACTCAAAGATAAAAATGGTAGATTACTAATGGAGAAGGGAGAAAAAGTGAGCAGATGGAGAGAACACTTTAAGGAACTGTTGAACATAGAGGATGGAAGGAATGCGAGTATAAGTGGTTGGGGAATGGCTGGGAGAAGGAGGGAAGTGAGAAGACAGGAAGAAATCAGTAGGACAGAAGCTGTGGAAGCAATGAAGAAAGTCAAATTGGGGAAAGCCCCAGGAATTAATGGAGTGTGTGGTGAAATGCTGAAGCATGGAGGAGAAATAGTAGTAGAATGGATGTGGAAGATGTGCAGATTGGCCTGGAAGGAAGGTAGAGTCCCGGAGGATTGGAAGTCAGGTATAATTATTCCCTTGTACAAAGGAAAAAGGGAAAAAGAAGTGTGTGGTAATCATAGGGGCATTTGTCTTCTTAGTGTAATAGGAAAAGTGTATGGTAGGATGCTTATTGACAGAGTTAGGGAAAGAATAGATGAATTAGTTGGAGAAGAACAGGGAGGCTTTAGGAAGGGAGAGGTTGTGTAGATCAGATATTCATTCTTAGATCTTTAGTGGAAAAGTTTCTAGAGAAAGAAAAGAAGTTGTATTCGGCTTTCATGGATTTGGGGAAAACATATGACAGGGTGGATAGACAAGGATTGTGGAAAGTAATAAGAAGATATGGAGTAGATGGGAATTAGCTGAATGCTATGAACAGTATGTATGATCGTGCTAAGGCTGCAGTGCGAGTGGATGGTGAACTGAGTGATTTTTTTCTCTTTGAAGGTTGGGTTGAAACAGGGATGTGTCATGTCTCCATGGTTGTTCAATCTATACATGGATGGGGTAATAAAAATGGTACAAGGTAGGGCAGTGGATGTTGAAGTGGCCCTGGTTAGAGAGGGTAGTGTTTGGAAACTCCCTGTACTGTTGTTTGCAGATGATACTGTGTTGTTGAGTGAAGACGAAGGGGAGTTGCAAGGCTTGGTGGATGAACTTGGGAGAGTGTATAAGAAATGGAATCTAAAAGTGAATGTAGGGAAGAGTAAGGTGATGGTCTTTGAGAGAGGTGAAGTCAGTAAATGTACAGTGAGGTTGGATGGTGAGGAAATGGAAAATGTGAGTACGTTTAAGTACCTGGGTAGTGTGATGAGTAAGGATGGAAGTTTGGAGGGTGAAGTGCTTGAACGGGTACAACAAGAAAGAAAGGTTGCTGGTTCCTTGAAGGCAGTGATAAGAAACAAGGAAGTGAGCATGGAAGTAATAAAGTTACTACATGACAGTATTGTGATACCAACTCTAACGTATGGAAGTGAAGCTCGGACTTTGTTGGAAGGACACAAGTCAAGAGTGAGAGCAGTGGAAATGAGTTATTTAAGAGGAGCCTGTGGAGTCACATTGAGAGACAGGCTGACAAATGAGGATATAAAGGAGCGTTGTGGTGTGGATGTGGATGAGATAGGAAGCATTAGGAGGAACACACTGAGGTCGTTTGGCCATGTGGAGAGGATGGAGGGTGAGAGACTGACGAGGAGATTGTATGTGAGTGAGGTGGAGGGGGGGAGAGGGAGGGGGAGGCCGAGGATGAGGTGGAGGGATGGGGTGGAGAGGTATATGAGAGAGAGGGGTGTGAGTTGGGAGCAGAGCAATGAAATGGCGAGGGATAGGGCGACGTGGAGGCGATTTGTATGTGGCCACCCCATACTGGATTGAGGCGTCTGGCAATAGATAGATAGATAGATTAGTGGCATGGCTTCCTGTGAACTGTTTTGTTTTCCACACTAGGTAAGTTTTTTTTTTTTTTTTTTTTTTTTTTACTGTACTGCTCGTACTATTTTACAGATACGTTTTGCTTTCTTACTCCTACCTCATTCATTTTAGGTTTTATTACTTATTGATTTACGAACACGGTATGTTAATGGACTTCGTTTTTGTACCTTCATGTTTTTAGTCTTGTTTTGATCGTTATAACATATAAAAATCTTAACTGTGTATATTTTTCGATTGTAGATTTTGCTCAGAAGATGGAATAAGTATTTTCCGAAACGTCAGCAAATAGAGCCTAACTTTGCCACGATGTTTGTGTTCTGCCTGGTGATCCTCTTCCTATATATATATATATATATATATATATATATATATATATATATATACAGTATATTATCATCAGCCAGTGCAAGTCAACTAAAGGAACAAAGGCCTTCTCCAGCCTTTCTCATGAAATCTTTGACTGAGCAAACTTATGCCACGTTTTTTTTTTTTATGCAAGAAAGAAGGAACCAAAGGCTAAGAGCCCGCAAACCGTTCCTCGCAAGAAAAAAAAAAAAATACAAATAGGAGCCAAATTAAGGTTCGTTCATTTCGAGATTCCTGGACACACTGCGTTTGAAAGATTGGAGATCATAGGAAGTAGAAAATACAGACTGAGGGAGACAGTTCCTGAACTGACATGTTGCATAAATGAAGGACTGGGAGTAATGGTTAACTCTTGCATTAGAGATCTGGACAGAAAGGGGATGAGAGTTTGTTGCTAGAAGGGTGCCACGCACCCGCCGTAAAGGTGGAGGGATGCAAACACAGAGTTCTGAGGAGCAGTGACCATTGAAGTAGCGATAGAAAAGAGATAACGATGCAACAGCGCGGCGAAGAGACAGAAGTTTGACGGGAGCCAGTAAGAGGAAGAGAGTTGATGAAACAAGAAGCCTTTGACTTCACCCTATTGAGAAGAGCTGTATGTGAGGAGCCTCCCCACATGAGAGTTGTACTCTACACAGGGGCGAATAAAACCCGTGTATAAAGTCAGCAGTTGTCCAGGGGTAAAGAAGGTACGGCGTCAGCTTAGCACACCTAATCCCTTGGAAGCAGATTTTACAAGAGATGTAATATGGCCTTTCCAAGATAAGTCCCTAGAGAATGAAACGCCAGGCATGTTCAAGGATGATGCAGGATTGAGCTGGATATTATTAAACATTAATGGGTACTCCTGTGGAAGATTTTGTCGGGTTAATAGATGCAAGAACTGAGTCTTTGATGCATTAAAAATAAGATTATTTTTACCTCAGTCAGAGATACGAGCCAAGCTAGACATTTGTTGTGCCAAAGCCTCATCCCTTGATTACTGAGGTAATTGCTGAGATGGACGTTGCAGCAACCAATGGAAAGGTGAAGTGTGATATCACCAGCGTATGAGTGGACAGGGTTACATATACGGCTTAGAAGGTCATTGATGAATAAAAGGAAGAGAGTTGGTAATAGGACAGAACCCTGGAGAACACCAATGTTGATAGATCTAGGAGAAGAACGGTGGCCGTCTACAACAGCAGCTATAGAACGACCAGAAAGGAATCTATACATGAAGGCACGGACAGAGGGATATAAACCGTAAGAGGGTAGTTTGGATATTAAAGATCTATGCCAGTCTCGACCGAAAGCCTTTAAGATGTCAAGTGCAATGACAAAGCGTTCACATAGTCCCGAAAGGAGGATGACCAGGAGTCTGAAAGGTAGGTGAGAAGATCACCAGTTGAGCGTCCTTGACAGAACCCATACTAACGATCAGAAAGAAGTTTGTGATAAGAAAGATGCCTTAAAATTTTTCTCTTACGAATAGACATGAAAACCTTTGAGACTCAGGATGTTAAAGCAACTGGGCGATAGTTAGAGGGTTGGGAGTGGTCACCCTTCTTTGGGACTGACTGAATGAGAGCAAACTTCTAGCAAGAAGGAAAGGTACAAATTGATAGGCAAAGGTGAAAGAGTTTACCTAGGCAGGGTGTAAGCACAGAAGCACAGTGCTTGAGGACAACAGGAGGGACCCCCATCAGGCCCATATGCCTTGTTAGTATTGAGGCCAGTTATGGCGGAGAATACACCAGCTGAAGAAATTTTAATGTCAGCCATGAGAAAGTCAGAGGGGGGAAATGATGGAGGAACAGCACCGGGATCGTCTAAGGTAGAACTGAAGGAGAAAGTCTGAGCAAAGAGATCTGCTTTATCAATAGAAGAAATAGGTACAGAGCCTTCAGAGTAGAAAGAGGAGGGAAGGGATGATGAGGCAAAGTTGTTAGAAAGGTTTTTGGCAAGGTTCCAGAAGGAGCAGGAAGAAGTCAAGTTGGAGAGTTGAGAGTATTTAGCAAGAATGAAATTGTTTTTAGCAGAGCGAACAGACCTAGCACGATTCCGGCCAGATACATAAAAGTTCTCTGTGTCATCGTCCACACCATCTGTCGACCTTTTTCTGCTACGCTTACAATCCCTTGGAGTTCAGTCATTCAGTCTATTGCTCTATTGGTTATCCCTTAATCTTACCACATGACCTGCAGATCTCCATTTCTGTTCCTTTATAAATTCTATAATGTCATTGACTTTATTCTGCCCTCTCATCCACGTTGATCTTTTCCTGTCTCTTAAAGATATTTCGAATAGTGTCTTTCCACTGCTCTTTGTGAACGCATTAGTTGATATTCCACCAATTTTGTCAGTTTCCAGGTCTCACAGCCGTATGTCATACGTGGGATTACGTATTCATTTCATACTATTCGTTTCATACGTAATGGCAGGCTACGTTTCATTATGTCTCTGTGTTTACCGAAAGCTTTCCATTCAGTTGCAATGAGTATTTTTTGTCGCTATCATGGCCTTTCGTTAGGTATAGTATTTCCCCCAGTAACTGTACTTCTCTACTTCCCCAAGAATTTCTTTGCTTATTTTGATGAGGCTCCTTGGTGTATTTGGATTATACTTTAGTTTTACTCCGGTTCATCTTTAGCGCTACTTTAAAACCTTCTCTGATAAGGACATTTAACATTTTTTTGCAACGTCTCTGCTGTTTCTGAGATTAGGAAAATGTCATCTGCAAATCTTAAATGATTTAGGTTTTCTCGATCTACACAGAGTAGGTAACAGATGGGTGAGAGCTAGGAGAGGTAGGTGTGGCAGGGAGGTTTTTAAAGCGAGTGACTTGGATAAAAGAGAGAAAATGACAGAGTTTCAGGAGAAACTGAAAGATGAGTGGAACGCCGTGAAATATCAGGAGAATGGCAGTGTTGAGGAGGAATGTCAGTTGTTTAACCCGCGCCGTCTCCGAGGACGTACTTCCACGTCCTCACGTTTTGTCACAGCTAATCCCGAGGACGTACTTCCACGTCCTCACGTTTTGTCACAGCTAATCCCGAGGACGTACTTCAACGTCCTGCAATTGCAAGGTTCATAAGTTCCACAATTTTCAATTTTCGCGAGTCATTTTTGAGTACGTATACACGGAACACCTTCCTCAACAAGATGCCAGGCAGAGACAATTCCTTACCCAGCATGACCTCCTCCCCCTGCATGCCCTTTTTCTCAGCAATTCACCTGTTATCAGTGACCTGGCCAGTATAGCCATGTCATGCCACGGTACGAAATTCAGGGCCAGAGTGATTCCCCAATCAATGACAATGTGGAGGACAAACTTTACATAGCATTAGAGGAAGAAACAGTTAGAAATGATGATCAGGTAATGTGGCAAAAAAGGTCAGGTATTAGTGAGTGAAACAATGCTTATAATGCCTATATTACTGCTTGAAAAGCAATATACTCTTGTACTACATATAAATTCGTAACAGTAAATAAATAAATGCCGTTTATGAGTGGTGTGAAATAGTTATCCTCCCATAGAACTCGTTTTCTTTGGTGCCAGCCTGATAGAAAACCCAGTAAGGTAAGGAGGCTCTCCTACCTGTAATGAGTATTTTAAACCTCAGGTGAGCGATTTCTCTATGAATTTTCGATGTTTCTCACCAAAAGCGAAAGTTTTAGCAAAAAAAAAAAAGGGTCGAAAAATGGTCGGGATTGGGGGGTACCAGTGGTCAAAAAGTGGTCGGGACGGGGCGGGTTAAGAGTGCTGTGGTGGGGCATACGGAAGAGTTGTATGGTGTGAGACGAGTGGGTGGTGGTCTAAGAAGGGAAATGAATGGTGGTGCGAGGAAGCAAGTATGGCTGTGGATGAAGAGAGACGTGCATATGAAGTGTGGTTGCAGAGGAAGGATGATGTGTCATATGAGAGGTATAAGGAAAACAGGAATAGGACGAGAAGGGCTGTGCGTGATGCTAAAGTGGCAGCAGATGAGAGGTGGGGTAGGCGGTTGACTGAGAAATTTCAACAGAATAAGAAAATGTTTTAGAAGGAGGTGACAAGGGTGTGAAAGGGAGAGTCTGGGAAGGAAGAGCGAGTAAAAGCAGAGGATGGAAGGATGTTAACTGAGATGGATGCAGTAAGAAAGACATGGGCGGTGTATTTTGAATGAAAGGGAGCCTGAGATTGTGGCAGATGGAAGGGTGCAAGAAATAAATGTGTTGGGAGAGTTAAATGATTCTTTTATCACGGTGGAGGAAGTGTAAGAGGCAGTAAAGGAGATGAAAACAGGGAAAGTTGCAGGTGTGGATGGGTGTGCTGTGTAATGTCTTAAAGGTGGTGGAGTTACTATTCTTGACTGGTTAGTAAGATTGTTGAATGTGTGCTTTGTGCAAGGTATGGTGCCAATCGACTGGGCAAGTGCTTGTGTGGTCCCGTTGTATAAAGGTAAGGGTGACAAGTATGACTGTACTAGTTTAGAGGTATAAGTCTGTTGAGTGTTGTAGGTAAGGCGTATGTTACAGTGTTAATTAAGAGAGAGAGAGGGTACAGAGGAAGCGACTGATGATGAGCAATATGGCTTTAGGAGAGGGAGGGGATACGTGGATTAGGTGTTTGCTGTGAGACAGGTGTGTGAGAAGTATTTAGCAAAATGTAAGGATGTGTTTTGGGCGTTCATGGATTTAGAGAAAGACTGTAATAGAGTTGATAGGGAGGCTTTGTGGACTGTTTTAAGATTGTATGGACTTGATGGTAGGTTACTAAAAGGAGTGAAAAGTTTTTATGTAAATAGTAGAGCGTGTGTAAGAGTGGCAAATACTGTGAATGATTGGCTTCCCGTGAGAGTGGGGGTGCGGCAGGGATGTGTGATGTCGCCATGGTTGTTTAATATTTAATTTATTTGGATGGTGTCGTAAGGGAGGTGAATGCAAGAGTGTTAGGTGGAGGTCTGAGTCTGGTGAATGTTGATGGTGGAGAGTGGAATCTGAAGCAGCTGCTATTTGCAGATGATACAACACTGGTGGCTGATTCAGAGGAGAGATTGAGATAGTTGGTAGAGGAGTTTGGAAGGGCGTGTGAAAGGAGGAAATTGAAAGTAAATGTGAATAAGATAAGGTAATGAAGTGTATGATGTTGGTAGATGGTAGGAGGATGAATATAGTTCTGAATGGTGACTTGCTTGAGGAGGTAGAGTGTTTTAAGTATTTAGGGTCACATGTTGCTGCGGATGGAAGAATAGATGCAGAAGTGAAGTTTAGAATGAATGAAGCAGAGGTGCTAGAAGGAATGAAAAAAGTCGTTCGCTTACGATGGATGTAAAGAGAAGGCTGTATGAGGGTGTTGTGGTAGCGACTGCGTTGGGCTGAAACATGGAATATGAGTGTAGCAGAGAGGAAAAGCTTGAATGTAATGGAGATGATGTGTCTGAGGAGTATGTGTGGAGTGACACGTATGGATCGAGTGAGAAATGATGAAGTGTGAAGGAGAACTGGAGTTGTTCAGGAGAGGCTGATCGAGATGAGCAGAGGGTGTTGCGATGGTTTGGGCATATGGAGAGAATGGATAATGAGTGATTGATGAAAAAGATAACTAGATCTGATGTGAGAGGTGTAAAGCTGAGAGGAAGACCAGGAATAGGATGGATGGACAGTGTGAAGAGAGCGTTGGATGCGAGAGGGATGTCTGTTGAGCATGGTAGAGTGGCAGTGCGTGATAGAAATTAATGGAGAGAAATTGTGAATGAATAAATGATGATGCAGCCCTGAGGGTATATTCTCCGGCATTTTGTCTGATCAGCTGATCAGGTCAGGTGCGGGTAAGGGGATGGGTCCATTATGATGTGGCAGGGGTAAACCAGCTCTGCTGTCGGCCCCTTCTGCGGATGTCTCTGATTGCACTTCGCTGTTGACCCTCATGCGGTGTGGTGCAGTGAGGATCTGTCCCTTCTCCCCTTTGGGGCTAAGATGCAATTAATGTGTTTTGAGTAGATGAGTAAATTGGGAGTGTGTCGTCCTTTCTCGGCTACCTCCTTTTCCTTGGGGGAAGCAGCCTAGGTATACAGATAGATAGATATATATAGATAGTTTACTCCTTTGTTCTCGCAGTCTAACTTTCTGAAAGTACTTTCTAGGCATGCTGTAAATATCTTTGGTGAAACTGTATCTCCTTGATGCATGCCCTTCTTAGTCTGATTTGTTTTTTTTAGTCTGTGTAGTTTTACTGTAGCGTTCCCTCTCTATATATCTTTCCAGCATTTTTTCAATGTTCTCCTTTACTCATTGTTCCTGCAATGAATTTATAACTGCTATGCGATCCACTGAGTCAAAAGTTTTTTCATAATCAACAGTACCTAAGCACAGTGGTTTATTATATACTATAGTTTTCTCAGTTAGCTGATTCCATGTGTGTACATGATCAGTAGTCGAATACCCGCTTCGGAATTCTGCCAGTTCAAGAGGTGGGTTTTCTTCCAAATTATTTATTATTTGGCTGGTAAGGACTTTAGTGAAGAGTTTGTAAATAACTGGTAATAAACTAATGGGTCCATAGTTACATAGATATTTTGAGTCACCTTTTTTATAAGCAATGTAACTGTTGCATTACACCATACTTTGGGAATTTTCTTCTGCTTTATATACTAAGGAAATGATTGGATGAGCCTGTTTTATCCCACTCCTGCATCCGACAGTATACCTGATACTATTTCATCTTATTCTTGGGCCTTCCCTTGTGTTAACTGAAAAGTTAGCTATCGGTACCTTTATCTTTGATGCATACAGGTCTTCGAAAAATTCTTCATCTCTCTTCAACATCCTATCTCTGCTTTGAATGACTTCTCCGTTTTTGTCTTTCAGTGATAGAATTTGTTGCTTTACTAGTGCCATTCTACTTCGGACCTGTTTCAGACGTTCTCCTTTTTTGAAGGTTTCTTTGATTTGAGCCATGATTTTTTTTCCTTCTCTCTATCTCTTGTTGATAAGCTTAATTATTTTCGCACTGTCTACTTCATCTTTGTTTTTGCTTTCGTCTCCTCGAGGGTCATTTTTGAATACTTGTTGGCTTTGGTTGTATTAGATTTCCCTACTTCCTTCGCTGATTCTCTTAACATTTTTGTTAACCTCTACTCATCAATGTCACACTCAGCACAGTTTAGAGCCTGAAATCTGTTTGTTATTTCTAACTGAAAAGCTGCCTTGTTTTCGCTTACTTACATTGGGGATATATATATTTTTTACTTTTAGTTTCCTTCTTTCAACTCTGAAATTTAATCTGGCTGTGCATTCCACCATTCTATGATCATTTCCTATATTTACTTTGTTGATAACTGTGACATTTGTGATCTTATTACTGTTATTTATGTATCTGTCTATATAACTAGGCTTTTTCACCCTAAGAGGATGGTCGAGACAGGACGACAGACCCATCATATCACTCATCCACACACACACATTTACTCATATCTCAGCCTCTAAGGGGAGAAGGAACCTCTCCTCACCGCACCGCACCACACCACATGAGGGTCAACTGCGCAGTGCCATCCAGTGACATCCGTAGCAGGGCTTGACAGCAGAGCTGGTTTGCCTCTGTCATATTGTAATGAATCCATCCCCTTCCTTGCACATGACCCGATCAGCTGATCAGACCAGATTTCTCTCCATTCATCCCTCTCGCATCTAACGCTCTCTCCACACTGTCCATCCATTCTATTCGCAGTCTTCTTTACAGCCTTACACCTCTCACAGCAAATCACTCTTCATCCATTCTCTCCATATACCCAAACCACCACAGCACTCTGTGCTCAGCTAGATCAGCCATCTCTCGCATAACTCCAGTTCTTCTTCGCACTTCATCATTTCTCACTCGATCCATATGTGTCACTCCATACATATTCCCCTGACACCTCATCTCCATTACATTCAATCTCTTTCTCTCTGGTATTCCCATATTCCATGTTTCAGAACCATATAACGCAGTCGGTACACTACTCCCTTATACAGCCTTCTCTTTACATTCATTCTAAGAGAACGACATCTAGACACTTTTTTCACTCCTAACAGCGACCTTTCTACTTCATGCATTCTAAACTTCACGTATATATCTATTCTTCCATCCACAGCAACATGTGACCATACATGCTTAAAACACTCTATCACCTCAAGCAATCACCATGTAAAACTACATTCATCCTCCTACCATCTGCCAACCTTGTACACTTCATCACTTTTACTCTTATTCTCACTGACTCTCAATTTCCTCCCTTCACACAACCTTCCAAACTCCTCTTCCTGAAGTCTCAGTCTCTCCTCCAAATGAGTCACCAGTGCAGTATCATTTGCAAGCAGCAGCTGACTAAGATTCTACTCTCTACCATCAGCATTCACCAGACTCAGACTCTCATTTGTTATAAAGAATTTAATTTCATTCTTTGTTTCTCCATTAGGACTTCTTCAGGTCCATTTTGTCACTGTTCTTTTGTGAAAGAATATGTTCATTATTCTCATGTTATACATTTCAGCAAAATTTACTACCATTTCATCTCTGCCATTCCTTTCTCCCAGTCCAAAGTTTCCTGTACATGCTCCCCCATTTTTCGATTTGCCAACTTTTGCATTGAGGTCTCCAATGAGTATAATATATGTGGTCTTTTATTCATCCCTAATCTGGGAGATGTCATCATAGAATGTTTCTCTTCCATCCTGTGAGCTTTGAGAAGTCAGTGCATATGCCTGTATTACTTTTAGGGTGTATCTTTTGCCTTGGACAATTATAATCCATGCTAGTCTGTCAGATAAACTGCTGAATTTAACAATGTTCTCTGCAATATTTTGTTGATTAAAAATCCTACACTTCAAACTCTTTCATTTTGCCTGCCTCTGGAGTAAAGTAGGTGGTTGTTGTCTGGGAGTGGAATTAATTTTTCTTCTTTTCTGTGGATCTCACTCAGACCATAATATCCCAACTAATGTTTTCTAATTCAGTCATTAAGATATCAAATTTGTAATCTTCCGTGAGGCTTCTTACATTGTAAGTGTAGATCTTCATGGATTTCAGTTTGTTTAATGTTCCAGTCTTTGATTTGCTGGGACAGTGCCTACTCACTTTCAGTGGCACATTGCCCATAAACTCAGGAGGCAGTGCGGTTGAACCTTTAGTAGACGATGATTCAGTAGGAACACCTGAGTAATCGTTAACAGTAGAATTCATTTTTGGTTGGTGGGATTGTGGCAAATAACCTCATTGCCACGGTGTTTCTGGTGAGATGTAATTTTTGTGCCACCATATTCAGTATATATATTTGGTGGAGTCCTATGTATCTCTATGTCAGTGGTGTCAAACTCAATCCTTCCCAAGGGCCACGCTTAAGTTCTGTTGATCGTCTGAGGAGCAAGTCTACCTAACCTTATTGAAATCAGCACATGTACACCCACGAACCAAAGTTTCGGTACCCCCTCGATGGAAGGAAGTGGAAGTCAGGGTTAGAGAGAGGGCAGGTGAACGGACAACCGTGATTGGTACTTTGGAACTGAGCTACGAGGCGAATAGTGAGAAACCTAGTGAGACTGGATTCGAAACATTTCCATGCTATTCACCTGCAAAACATTATGCGTTCGTAACATACATACTGTAACATATAACATAGACTACTGTGTTATCATGGTGTCCTGTGATACTGACCCATCTGTTTCGGATCCTCATCACACAAACAAAGCACCGAGCCAGTTGTATATAAGTTGCAACTTGTCATTATAACTGCAGTCATAATTTCTGTGAATGTTATCCCTGGATTGTCTAAGGCTATAATATAGAATGATTGTGAATTTAATGTTGATTCTCACAGTAGTTGTGCGGATGGTTATATATGTGGCAATTATTTTATGTGGACGACTAAACCACATTGTGATGGACAGCGGAGAGCATTCGCCAATAATTTACTATAACTAGATGAAATTAGATGCAAACAACACAAAATATTATGAGACAACGAAGACACAGCTGTGGTATCCTGCTCCGCCTTGTTATCAAGGCCTTAACTGGGGCTTCACCTCATACGTGCATTATTTTCCTTCCGTCTCTGCCTCTTTTATTACTCTTACTTCCCGGTATCCTCATAGTGCGAGTCGTCATAATCCTTGGAGGGTTTCTTGTCGTCCGGTCCTATAACCCGTACTGTATTACATTATTCCTCGCATCATCACTCCCAGACAAACAACGTTAGCCCAAGACTGCTGAATCTGTTAATACCATTATTGCCACTGCCACTACTACTGTAATCCCCCTTTTCCTATTGTGTCTAATTACCCTCACAGTACTACTACTGCTGCTCCTATTACTACTCCACTATAAATCTGTATAATAATAAATATGATTGTCCTTATGTCTGTCTATCTGTTAATCATAATTATTGTCCCTGTCCCACCGTCGACAACTCGTCAATGACCCGGCACCGCTACTCCAGTTCCCACCCACCATGGATTCTACTCCTCCCCCACTCCGACACCACATTACCCTTCACCTCATCCTTGGGCCAGAAGGCCTGTTGTTCACCCTTTACCGGTGAATATACGTGGCATGCATTAATAATAAAAAAGAAGGCATTTGAGAGCTAAACGGTAATCGCCCTTTAAAATATTCTGTTTGCCAAGTCCAACATTTAGGCCATATTGTGATACCATGAAGGTTTTATGTTGATAGCTCAAGCCATTCATGAGATTTAATGGTGCTAAAGGCAGGCAATAAAAACTAGTTGACCTTTACCAGTTAGTTTGGTGACCTTGACTTTGACCCCGAGTTGCCATTTTCGAACTCCTCCAAGATTTTGGCCATATCTTGATTCGCTGAAGGCTTCATGTTGATAGCTCAAGCCGTTCATGAGATATAATAGGAACACACACACACACACACACACACACACACACACACACACACAGATGCAGTTAAAAACATGATCGCTCCGCCTTCTAAAGGTAGGCGATAATAATATAATAATAACAACATCGTAGATGTGTACTGTAGTGTTCCTAACATTACACTTAATAACTGCAGACCCAAACGTGCTTATATTACGGAGCACTGATATATTAACCACAAACCGACCACAGACCGTTCTTATCATTACCACTGCATCTTCCCTATAGCACTTCACCATGGTAATACAACCCACTGTAGTCCTCTGTGAGATCGCTACACGTGTTTGGGAAAAATAACAGTGCACAACATGCCTACAAACCACTAAAATAAGCATATGATGTTTCACTGACATCCATCAAATAGCCTAGGAGAAGTTAGTGGACAAACAAACAAACGACTGGACACAGACAGACAGAAACGGAATGTCTCGCATCGGTATGTAACGACCTGACAAAACTCTTGTGATCCTGCATTGCAGGTGTCATCTCAGTAATAATAATAATAATAATAATAATAATAATAATTAATCACATGTTATTAGGCACGATACTGAGAAGGACACAGACTGGAATAGCATGTGTCGACGCAATGCAGAATCTGTTTGCCATGACAGAAAGTTAGGTTGCGGTCAAACATCAATTTAGTATTACTATAACCCTACCATTACAGGATATTATGGCACTGGTTGGTTTTATATATCACAGCTGTTTTCACTTGTTTTGTCAGGGAGATTATGGTGTTTGTCCTCCTCTGTATCATGGATATTAACATGTGATTACTACTACTACTACTACTACTACTACTACTACTACTGCTGCTACTACTACTACTACGATTATTATTATTATTATTATTATTATTATTATTACTATAACTATGATAACACCTACAAAGCAGGATCGTAATAGTTTTGGCAGGTTGTCATATACCGATGCGAGACATTCGGCCTCAGTCTATGTCCAGCCGTGTGTTTGTTTGTCCGCTAACTTCTAGGCAATTTACTGGATGTCAGTGAAACGTCACAGGTGTATTTTAATGGGTTGTAGGCATGTTGTGCACTGTTATTTTTCCCAAACATGTGTAGTGATCCCACAAAGGACTTCAGTGGGTTGTATTACTATGGTGAAGTGCTACAGGTAAGGTCCAGTGGCAATGATAGGAACGGTCTGTGGTCGGTTCTGTGGTTAATATATCAGAGCTCCGTAATATAGGCACGTTTGGGTCTGCGACTTTTATAATTATGTAATGTTCGGAATACTGCAGATGTATGTTGTTGCTGTCAATTTTATAATTATTCTTATTAATGCATGCCACGTATATTCACCGGTAAAAGGTGAACAACAGGCCTGGTGGCCCAAGAAGGAGGTGAGGGGTAAAATGGTTCGGAGTAGCTCATGGCGGGTGGGAGAGAGGGGGGTGGGGTGCAACTGGGGTAGCGGTGCGGGGTAAGTGACGAGTTGTCGACGGTGGGACAGGGACAATATGATTAACAGATACACAGACATAAGGACAATCATATGTATTATTATACAGATTTATAGTTGAGTAGTAATAGGAGTAGCAGTAGTAGTACTGTGAGGGGAATTGCAGTAGACACAATGGGGAAAGGGGGAATAGTAGCGGCAGTGGCAATAATGGTATTAACAGATTCAGCAGTCTTGTGCTAACGTTGTTTGTCTGGGAGTGATGATGCGAGGAATAATGTAATACAGTGCGAGTTATAGGACCGGACGACAAGAAACCCTCCAAGGATTATGACGACTCGCACTATGAGGATACCGGGAAGTAAGAGTAATAAAAGAGGCAGAGACGGAAGGAAAATAATGCACGTATGAGGTAAGCCCCAGTTAAGGCCTTGATAACAAGGCGGAGCAGGATACCACAGCTGTGTCTTCGTTGTCTCATAATATTTTGTGTTGTTTGCATCTAATTTCATCTAGTTATAGTAAATTATTGGCGAATGCTCTCCGCTGTCCATCACAATGTGGTTTAGTCGTCCACATGAAATAATTGCCACATATATAACCATCCGCACAACTACTGTGAGAATCAACATTAAATTCACAATCATTCTATATTATAGCCTTAGACAATCCAGGGATAACATTCACAGAAATTATGACTGCAGTTATAATGACAACTGGCTCGGTGCTTTGTTTGTGTGATGAGGATCCGAAACAGATGGGTCAGTATCACAGGACACCATGATAACACAGTAGTCTATGTTATATGTTACAGTATGTATGTTACAAACGCATAATGTTTTGCAGGTGAATAGCATGGAAATGTTTCGAATCCAGTGTCATTAGGTTTCTTACTATTCGCCTCGTAGCTCAGTTCCAAAGTACCAATCACGGTTGTCCGTTCACCTGCCCTCTCTCTAACCCTGACTTCCACTTCCTTCCATCGAGGGGTACCGAAACTTTGGTTCGCGGGTGTACATAAATAAACCACACAGTGAAGTGAGATATTATATATTATTTAAAAACAAACATGGTTTACACCTCAAGGTTTAATTTATAACATATTTTCTGTTTCCCTTCCAATCCACATTTTTTTTGATCAAGTAAAATTAATAGTTCCTAGTTAGATAATAACAGTTAAGCAAGCATCAACTCACCCAAAATTGTGGCACGTGTGTTCCTGGGAACCTAGACCAGTGTGTTTACATTTTGCACACCGTCCAAATTTATGAAAATAGTAAATACTGTTTCCAGATTTCCATCAGATTAATGAACAATATTTGCACACCGTACTATAAATTATTGCCTTAGCCCGTACCCGCTGGATGATGTGATATGCCGTTACAATACAGGTGGACAGATGCTGCCTCTTGTTGGCATATGCCGCAAATTCATTCCCACCATAGTTTGAACTGACTCATGTTTGATCTTGCAACCAAAGGGTTGGGAGAGACTCCCCCGTCCACGCACAAGCATTGTTCAGTCTGTCTCGTGACTTGGCCGGGCGAGGAGCAATGTCTTCTGATTCCTCCATGTCCAATTCCATTCCCACCTCAGGTGGGCCCCTTGCCTCATCCACCCATGCAAAACTCCTGTCGAAGGATACAACGAAAGGGTGTGCTTTGGACATGACTGCGTCCAGTTTAAGTGATAGCAAAACTTCCTTGGAAAAAAGGAGGAAGTTACCATGTTGAGGGTGAAGTTTCAAGTGCCACCTCCCCTGCCCGCTTTGAAAAGTCTGAAACGACTCTCACAGTGTTTCAGAAGGCTGAGAGTGCCTATGATAGCGATGCATTCACCTCCGACAATGTGACTTATAAGTCAGGAGCAGTTGAAAGTGGGGGATAATGATGAACATGGATGTCAGATTCAACATAAATGCTGCTGCCGTGGCTCATCATCACGTGACCATGAAGTGTGTCATTCTTTCTCTGTCCCAGCCCTCATCACCAAAGCCAAGCATTTCAAGGGCCATATCCCCAGAGCCTGGCCCCTCACATGTGGGGATTCGGCCATCCTTGGCCCCGAGTGTTCAGCCTGACCAGCCAGCATCGCGTCAGGAAGTCCCCGATTCAAATGAGTCATCATTCTTGCCCTCCCCCACCTCCACCTCCACCTCTCCTTCCCCTCCCCCCCTTTCCCGTTGCCATGACCATGGCCGTCCCTCTGCCTGTAGGCGTGGGAATGAATGTGGTGCTGCAAGACGGCCTGGTAGCACCATCACGGCCAAGCAGGCCCGGCATAGGCTGGCTGGACACTTTCGTGTGGAAGGAAGGGGAAGGTTTCCAGCCAGCCTTCTCGCCTTTGACGCAACAGGGGCAGGTGCACAGTGGGAGTACCTGCAGGCAGGAACATCCTGTCATTTTTCCAAGCCATTTTTACCACTTCCATAATGCAGTACCTGGTGCATGAGATCAACATCCACCAGACTATCTTAGTATGCTGGCTGGAGGTGTCTCAGTGAGAGTGCAAAAATGAAAAAGTTGCAGCCAGGGGAGGTGGGGAAATGTATGTGTGACTCGCTTTGACTATGGCAATGGCCCACATAAAAAAGCATGTGATCCACGATTTTTGGTCAGTGGACGTAATCAGTCACACACCTGTCTTTGAGAATAATATGGCCCATGACAGCTACATACCCATACTGAAGTTCCTCCACATCGGCCGTAATTATGGCCCTGCACTCAATGACAAGCTGTGGAAGATTAGGCCCGTCTCAACCAAGCTGAAGGGGTCATCCATTAGGCTTTTCTGGCCGTTTCAGAAAGTGACTATCGACGAGTCGCTTGCTCTGTTCAGGAAACATCTAGCGTTTATATAGTACTGTATATGCCTTCTAAGCGTCACCATTTTACTCTAAAGTTCTTTGTCCTGTGTGATTGCCAGCCTGGATATGCACTAGATATAATAGTATACTTGGTTATAGATGTGGATATACCCAGTGATGATCCCCATGTTATTTATTTATTTATTTATTTATTTTTTTCTGTAGTGGTGAAATGCTGATGGACAGAAACTTCAGCAAAAACCACATCCTGTATATGGATAATTATTACACCTCCCCGGCATTGACGACCTACTTACTTGAACATGGTACTTGAGCCTGTGGGACTGTCTGTGCCACTAGGAAAAATTTTCCAGCCTTCCCTGTGAAGACAGAAAGATGCATAGTTAACCCGGAAATGTGGTAACATGTTGGCCATTCACTGGCATGAAAAGCGAAAGGTGAACATGCTTTCCTCGGTTCACCAGAGGATTATGCAGGACACAGACAAGACCGACTTAAGGACTGGGCAACCCATGCTTAAGCCAGATTCCGTCAGTGACTACATCAACATGTGGGTCATTGATAAGTCCAACATGCAGATCGCTGAGACTGTCTCCATAATCATGCACGTGGTACAAGAAGGCATTCCTGCACTTTCTTGATATCACCATTGTGAACAGATTCATACTTTTCTGGAAGGCTGTGGGTAAGGGCTTCTCTCTATACGAGTTTAAGAGAGAATTTGCATGAGAGCTCTTTGCAAAATATGCGAATGTTCAGAACACAGTCCAGGGAGGACTGTGAATCAGACACCAATGGCAGACTGCTTGGTCGGCACACAGTACCTGGCACGTCACTGTCCTGTGCACAGGGAGCAATCACTTGTTGGATGTGTGGTCTACAGGTGATGCCACGTCTGTGCCACAACAAAACATCGGGCAAAGACAAGCAAGGTAATGCACTGTGAATACCAGGAGTGCAAGGTGCCACTTTGTCCAGATAGTGTTTCTTTGAGTATCACCTGGAGCACAAATTCTTAGCACAGGTGTGTGGGAGATGGTAAATAGCAGAGAATGAAGTGCAATTGATGTGTTTCTTTGAGAGTAGTTTCTAAGTGACAATGTAAGTGCAAACCTGAAATGTGAAGTTGTTGTAAGTATCTTGAGTCAGCATAACAATAATAAAAGAAAACCAGATTTGCACCTGAAGAAAATAACCTTTTTGGGTGGCATTGCTGTATTTTTCATTACCACAGATTTATTATGCAAAACTTGTAAAATGAACTGTAAATGTGATATTAAGTGCAAGTAGAATAAGTGATATAGAATGTATGTATTAAGGTATGTATTTTCACCATGCCCCACAACAGTGCCAAACTGCATAAACTTTAGTACAAGCATCTACCTTCAGGTATAGCATAAGTACTACTACTTTGCTCTCAAAGTGAATACAAACTGCAACGTTGTTGGACAGTCAGAGGAAAATTAGTACATATTTATTATTTTACCTGCTTATTGCATCTGTGTGAGTTCCTTCACACACCAGCTTTGCAAATTGTCACTCTGTTATGGCCGGAAAACAAAAGACGAGCCACTTGTATAGGGCGATGATTCAAACCAATAGCTTTGAAGATGGCAAGTGGAGTATATGTGTAACAAAATGGCAAAATCTTGAGGGAAGGAAGGCCAGTGTTACAAGCACACACCCTGCTGGGCCAGTGTTACAAACGCTGGCCATTCTGAGCATCAGCGAGCTTAAGTCATGGCCGTGCGCTGACCCACGGTGACAGCCTGCCTCAGATGCCAAAAATTACTCATCTTCGTCACGTTCTACTCATACTCATCTTCTTCACGTTCTCACTCATTGACGGGACCACCAGCCGACCTGGGGATGGTTTCATTCGCAAGAAGATTTGGTGAATTGTATGGTCTTTATTTTTTTCCCCTAATTGCTGTACTTTCCCTGATATGAAGGTTTGAAAACAGGCTCTTTAGGGAAAATTGCCTTTAGTGAGATGACGCTCATGCTATAAATCACCCATCATCTAGGGGTGGTGCATGCAAATTTAAATGTGCCATATAGAATTGGAAACCTGTCGAATGAAAATAATACTGGTATAATATACAAGGTGTTTGAAAACGACACCATAGAGCAATAAGAGTTAAGACAAAAATGCTATGTAATATATGTCCTATGTTGCTTCATTAGTAAAATACATGCCTGAATAGTTATGTAGCAGAAACAGGGGTGTCAGGAGAGCATAAAATAACAATCATAACATGTGATGAGTTACATAATGAGAATATATTGTATCACCAAATGAAATGCGTGATTTACAGCAGTGGTGAAATGCGTGATTTACAGCATAGTGCCCCCAGAAACTCACCGACACCCCCACTCGGACCCCACGGAGTAGCCGCAGCCGAACCACGGGATGCCGTGCGACAACGGCATAAGTCAGCCCGGGCCGTGCGCCCCTATAGCACCCAGCCACCGCACCGTCGCCCTAGCAGGAAGATGACACTACCTTCGGGGAGTGGGACCACCAGATCAGATCGGGGTGGAGCTGCCTATCCAACTCCAAACAGCGCCCCTCAGGAGTTGGCCTGTAGCCACTCCCTCCTTCAACATGAGTGTGCCTGTAGGCTCTCCAAAGGTGTCTTCCTCTTCGGGACAGCCGGTAGGCGCCTGCCCCTCGTAAGGGAATCGGTGTCTCACTGACCTGAGGGTAATCAGGAGACGGCTGGTAGCCACTCCTGCCTTCGTCAGAAGGAGTCAGGGATGGCCTGTAGTCGCCCTACACCCTCCTGAAGGAGTCGGCCTGTAGCCGCCCTACACCCCTTCCTGAAGGAGTCGGCCTGTAGCCGCTCCTCCCCCTGGCAGAAGGAGACGGCCTGTAGTCGCTCCCACCTTTGTCAGACAGCTGGTAGCCGCTCTGAAGGTGTTACCCCCGAGTTGGCCTGTAGCTGCTCCTCCCTCCGTCAGAAGAAGACGGCCTGTGGCCACTCCCGCCTTCGTCAGACAGCCGGTAGCCACTCCGAAGGTGTTGCCCCTGAGTCGGCGTGTAGCCGCTCCTCCCTCCGGCAGAAGGAGATGG
Organism: Coenobita brevimanus; assembly: GCF_032717465.1. Classification (NCBI taxonomy): domain Eukaryota; kingdom Metazoa; phylum Arthropoda; class Malacostraca; order Decapoda; family Coenobitidae; genus Coenobita; species Coenobita brevimanus. The sequence continues at coordinate 26,643,918 of NC_136984.1, forward strand.
CCTGTGGCTGCTCCCATCTTCGTCAGACGGATGGTAGCCATTCTGAAGGTGTTGCCCCCGAGTCGGCCTGTAGCCCCTCCTCCCTCTGGCAGAAGGAGATGGCCTGTAGTCACTCCCGCCTTCGTCAGATGGCTAATAGCCGCTCCGAAGGTGCTGCTCCCGAGTCGGCCTGCAGCCACTCCCCCTCCCTCCTGCAGGAGACAGCCTGTAGCCGCTCTCACCTTCATCGGATGGCCGATAGCCGCTCCGTATGTGTCCAGAGGTGCGCTGATTCCCCCACTCAGGCCACGGCCAGTGCCGGGCCTTGGTGCCTCATAGTTGCGCCCTTGGGCAGCCACGGCCGTTAGCCAGACCCCACGGCCAGAGAGAGGTGTCAGAAGTGTCATCGCCCCAGCGTGAGATGAGAGCCCTGACCTCCAGCACTGAAGGACCCCAGAGAGGCCCTACAGCTTCCCCTGGCCTCTGCTTCTTACGCCTGGCCCTGGAGAAGACCCATCTAACGGGACCCTAGCTCAGGTCGGTGCCGCAGCCCCTCCCTGATGGTGCCCCTTGACTCGGGGGCCGCAGCCCTCGGTTACTCCAGGCCCTCCCCAGGACGCCCGGGCGTTATCTCTCCACGCCCCCTAGACAGCGAAAGACCTCCACCTTTGGCCGAGACTTGAGCCAGAGATTCCTGGACCTGTTTGGCCCCTGAGGGCCACACTCCTGTACCTAGCCTGGAGATTACGGGCCCCTTCACCAACTGCAGCCCTGGAGGAGAGAGGACGCCCCTGCGAGTCGTCCCGTGCCCTCTCGGCACACCCTCCCTTGGCGGTGCCCCAATTCCTGCAGAATTGTCTCCGGCATGTCCCCCTGCTGCTCCCACTATATGAGTAAATTATGTTAAGTGTGGTGTTGCCCCAGAATTAGTTAAGTGACTTATGCTAAGTGTGATGTTGCCCCAGAATTAGTGTAACAGTGATACAGTGACTTGATGTATGCTGAATATCGGGGTGAGTGAAATCACGGGCGGATGAATAAGGACGAGTGCAGAAACTAAGTTCTGGTGAATCAGACTCACGAGTGACGCCCTGGTAGAAAATCAGTAAGACTACTACCCCGAGAGATTCTCTATAGTAAAATATACAAATGTCCTTTGTTACCAGGAAACAGTAGAGAAAAAGTGTTATTAATATTCTCCCGCTTGTATTACCATAAACACAGTGAATTTCCAGTGTTCGCCACCCTCCCGTTAAGAATCTCCTCCCAGCAGTTAGTGTGTACGTGAGAACCTGGATGAGGAATAGAATCAATTGTCAAAATCCTTTTGCTATCAGAAAATATTAAGTTCAAATTAATAATACTTATTCCCTCCCAATATTACTATAATTCTGTTCCGACCCTCCGCGTCTCCCGTCGTCCCCCCCCCCCGTGTGAGACTCACTCCTGCACTCCCACATGCGTCGCAGTCCTGTATTCCATGTATATCTGTGCACTAAAATTACAGTGCTGGCATCAGTATTTGTTAAGCCAGTATCCTGCGAGATACTAATATACTGGTTAAGGTTTTTATTTTCTGTCACATATTGTGTTGTGATATCTGCTGTTTTTGTCCTGTGTCTGACTGGTAATATACATGGAAAGGTTATTGCCTGGAGTTTTTGTGTCCTACCTCTCTTTATTGCACTAAGCCCCGGTCTCGAAAGAGGACCCTGCTACACGTTAGGTGTTCTAGGACCGAGGAGTCCGGCCTTTTTCACCTGGCATTACACTTGTGGCCAGCGGTGGTTCTTGACCCAGGCGTAGAAGAGAGGTAGTGAGGAAATATTTGGCAAAATGGCAACTAAACCACACTTACAGTTACCCAAGTTTGACCCTGACCAGTACGATATACACACGTATCTGTCAATAATCAAACTCTTACTGGATATTGGCTTTGATAATGACCAGCAGAAAATTACAGTCACACTTCCACTATTGGGCAAACCGGCAATGAACATAGCACCAAAAATCGTCCCGGAGCTCACCTGGCAGAACTTTACAAAGTTTGTTGTTCAAGCCATCACCCTGTCATTAGGGAGAGTGGTGGCTCTATCCCAATTGGATAGTTTTTCATTTGACGAGGATTTAGATAATACCCTGATGCAGGCAAGATGCCTAGTTACTGCTGCCTACCCGGAGGCCGATGAGGAAACCCGGGATCTGCATACATTTATCACTCTGCTCAGAGTACTTCCGAGTGTTGTTAACCCGCCACGTTCCGGAGACGTGAATTCACGTCCTCACATGATGTGCACTCATATCCCGGAGACATAAATTAACGCGGGAACATTGCAAGGTCCCTAATTTGCACAATTTTCAATTTTCGCGAGTGATTTCGGGAGTGATTTTTGGCACATATACACAGGACACCTTCCTCTATTCCTTAACAAGATGCCAAGCAGGGACAATGCCTTACACCGCATAACCTCTCCCTCCCCTCCTGCACGCCATTGTCTCGGCAATTCACCTGTTACCAGTGACCTGGCCAATAAAGACATTCAGGGCCAGAGTGATTCCCCAGTCGATGACAATGTGGAGGACAAAGTTTACTGAAAATTAGATGAAGAAACAGTCAGAAATGATGATCAGGTAATGTGGGAAATAAAGGTCATGAATGGTGATGAGCTAGTGAGTGAAACAATGCTTATAATGCCTATATTGCTGTTTGAAAACCAATATACTCTTGTACTACATATAAATTCATACCAAGTAAATAAATAAATACTGTTCATGAGTGGATAAAATAGTTACCCTCCCATAGAACTCGTTTTCTTTGGTGCCAGCCTGTTAGAAAACCCAGTCAGGTAAGGAGGAACTCATACCTGGATCGAGTATTTTAAACCTCAGGTGAGCGATTTCTCTATGAATTTTCGATGTTTCTCACCAAAAGCGGATGTTTGAGCCAAAAAAAAAAAAAGGTCCAAAAATGTCAGGACTGGGGCGTACCACTGCCCAGAAAACGTCGGGATGGGGAGGGTTAAACAACACTTTACTATCCATGACCCAACTGGAGACATTGATAGAGATGTCCAGCTCATACGGCGCCTCCTGACCACCTGCCCTACTCCCCAGCAAATTAATGTGGTAAAGAAATTTCCCACTCAACCCCCGGCTCCCCCGACCATGCCATGTCCACCCTTGCCTCACACCAGCCCTACCCCGGCGCCCAGCCTGCCTAGGGCATACCCCTCCCGCCGACGTCCTGCCCCTCGGGAAAATCCGAATCTGATCCTAGTGAATCTGTGGGAATTCACAGCCTGCAGCTCCCGCTGTCCCCTGTATGACATACGGGACCAGCTTAAAGCTGCCCACTGCAGAACCATGGCCCCGGGTTCATGTAAGGTGTCCTCTTTAGAAGGTGAGGCCTCAGAAGATGAACTGGCACTCATGGACGAGCCCCATCCAGGAGAACAGGAGCAGGAACAGGAGAATGAAAGCCCCAGACAACTGGATTTTTAGGCCTGTCCCCGCACCAACCCACGGTGGCGGGGGCCATTACCCCTAAGTATCGCCCCCCAGTGTACCACAAGATGAAATTGAACGGCGTGAAGGCCAGACTGCTAGTCAATACGGGAGCAGCCAGGTCCTGCCTTTACAGCCACTATTTCTTCCGCCACAAATCGACCTTTGGCTCACTCCGCCCCACTGCCACTCACCTTGTGGACGTGGGGGATGGCCCCCTACACATCCGTGGGGAGACTCGGGCCCTATGGGTCGACACCCACCAGCCGGTGTCCACCCGACATCAATTCATTGTTTTCGACTCCTCCTGCTGGAGCTACGACTGGTATTTAGGACTGGACCTACCCCAAAAACTCGGAGCTACAATTGACTGCCGCTACCAGCAGCTCCAGTTCCGTCCCCCACCCCATCCCACTCAGGCCGTTTGCACCTGTATGTCACGGCCTCGGCTGGAAGATTCGCCCCCTACCCCCTCCTGTGCTCCCCTCCTCCTCCCCTCCCTCCACCCTCCTCTCCTCCCCCCATGCCTCCCCTCACCACCCCCCTCCCTCCTTCCCTGCCACTGTCTCTGCCGCTGTTACCATTCCCTCCCACCATGAGGCCTGGTTGCCCCTTACTGGCCCTCCAGTCCCTCTGTCTTGTTCTTCCCCCCTCCTCCCACTGGGAGACCTTTCTGCCTTCCTTTTATCTCCCACTTTTCTCCCTCCACACCACACCGCCATCCACATCACTAACCTTCCCCCTTCCCCCCTTACCCTCCCAAAAGGGCTCGTCATCGGAGAGATGGAGGAAGCCGAGCCCCGTGCCCCATCCTCCTCCCACTTCCCGGCCGCCTACCCCCAATTCTCAACCATCTCTCCGCCCAGCAGTCAGACACCTTACGTCGCCTCCTCCTGGATTTCCAGGACCTGTTTGTGACAGGACCAGCAGACATAGGGCACACCACATACCTGTCACACGAAATCCACATGACAGGCTCACCCATTAGACAGCCTTCCCGATGAAAGAATCCCCGACAAAGGGAGGAAGAGGACCACCAGGTATGTGAAATGATGGAGGCTGGCATCATTTCCCCCTCCAGCAGCCTTTGGTCCTCCCCTGTCGTTCTAGTAGAGAAGAAAGACGGCATGATGCGATTTTGCATCAATTACCACCACCTGAACGACATCATCATCAAAGATGCCATTCCCCTCCCACGAATTGACGATTCCTTAGATTCTCTTTACGGGGCGTCTTGGTTTTCCACCCTTGACGTCCAGTCTGGATACTGGCAGGTCCCTGTACATCCAGAACACTGAGGCAAGACGGCATTTTCCACGAGCAACGGCAAACATTATGAATTCAATGTCCTGCCATTCGGCCTCTGCAACACCTCTGCCACCTTCTCCAGGCTAATGGAATCTGTCCTGAGTGGCCTCACCTGGGAGATATGTCTGGCCTATTTGGACGACGTCATCATCTTTAGCTAGACCTGGGCCAACCACCTGCAGCGCCTCCACCGAGTCTTCACTAGGATTCGCCAGACCAGGCCTCAAGCTCCATCCCTCTGAGTGTGTCCTGGCCACCAGGACTGTCTCGTTCCTGGGACATGTTATCTCCCAGGCAGAAATCTCCCCGGACCTCGACAAGCTCCGCGCAATAGCGGACATACCGCCACCCCAGGATGTCCGCGGCGTCCATGCCTTCCTAGGACTGACGTCCTACTATCGTCGCTTCATGAAGGGTTTTGCATGAATTGCAAAGCCTCTTCACGATCTGACCAGGAAGGGGGAGCCGTTCATCTGGACTGAAGAAAGGCGAGCTGCCTTCCAACAGCTAAAAGACAAGCTCGTCTCTGCCCCCATCGTGGCCTTTCCCGGTTATGCCCTCCCCTTTTGCCTCTACAGTGATGTTTCCCTCACCGCCATAGGCACCATACTAGCCCAGGTACAAGCCGGTCGGGAACACATCATCGCCTGTGCCAGTTGCACCTTGAATCCAGCTGAGAAAAATTATGCTACGACCAAGCGATAATGCCTCGGCATAATTTGGGCCCTCCAACATTTTAGAGCTTACCTTTCCGGGACCCAGGTCACGATCATCACAGACCACCAGTCGCTCCAGTGGCTATGCCAGTCTGACTCCCATAATGCCCAACTTATCAGGTGGCGCAATACCCTGGAGGAATTTCAGTATGAAATCTCTTATAGGCCCGGGAAACTCCACACCAATGCAGATGCCCTCTCCCACCTCACCATCCACACGGTACAGCCAGACCCGGACCTCCTACAACTATGGCACCACAAGGAGAGGCCCCCCTGGATTCCCGCCCACCTGCTCACCAAACTATGCCGACAGGGTGACCACCTCCTAACCCCGTCTGGGCATATCCTCCTGACCCCTGATGCGGCGCGTGACACCCTGTGCCACCTTCATGCCCATAATGGCATCCACCTGGGACCAAGAAATTATTACAAGTGTTTAATGACACCTACTGGGCACCAAATCCTTCCACCCTCGCCAAGGAAATCATTCGAAGTTGCTGTGCCTGTGCACTGGGAAAAGATACCACCCGGACCGCCATACCCTCGGGCCACATCACCGCCCACAAGCCCTGGCAACTCCTGGCGATAGATGTAGTAGGCCACCTCCCTCCCAGATTTGGATATAAATATGTGATCACCTTTGTGGACACATATTCAAAATTTGTAGTAGCCTGCCCAGCTAAAGGGCATCATGCCGTCGCTGTCGCCGATGCCCTTCTCCGACACGTATTCGTTTATTTTGGCATCCCTCAGGCCATCCATTCTGATAATGCCTTGGATTATCTGGGAAAATCTGGGAGGAACTCGCCAGAACATTTGGGTATAAAATCTCCCACTTCTCTCCCTACTGGCCACAAGGGAGCACAGTATGTGAACGTACCCATCGTACTCTCATGAATCAATTATGCACGCGCATCGAGGCTACGAAAGACGACGACTGGCCGGCTCATGTGAAGATCGTTCAGTGGGGTATGAATTCCTGCCCCGAGAAAACGGGGTTTCCCCACATGAAAGAATATTCAGTGAGGCCCCCCTTCTATTACCTCTACGCCAACATCTGCAACCACCTGCCTCCGCTCCCACTACAGACCTGTTGCACCTTCTGAAGGGCCGACTGCACCACCTACAAAAAAGTTTAGACCTCGGCCCCGACACAGCCTCCAACCCGTTCAGCCCGGGGGACACCGTCGTCATCGCCCAACTTCCCACCCCCCACAAACTCGCCCCCCGCTTCACGGGGCCTCACACAATCACCTGCGTCCCCAACCCTTACCAGGTTGTTGTGGATTATCACAGCGCCCGCGCACCCTCCGAAACCGCCATGTGTGCCCTTTCCGCACGCCTGCCTCTGCCACCCCGAACCCACACCCCCAACCTCCCCCTGTTCCCGCGCCATCCTCCACTTCCACGTACGAGTGCTACATTTCCTCCTCGCCCTCTCCCTCCACCCCCCCTACCGCCTCAGCCTCCCCAGCTGCCACACCTCACCAGACATCACACCCACCAAACCAACCTCCCTTGCTCTTCCTCACCCCTTCCCTCCGCCACCCCACCCTCACCGCCCAGCCCCACGTGTCCCGCTCATGCCGTCACACCCTCACCACAACCCACTACCACTGCCCTCTGCCCACCGCCCTTGCGTACGCCCACTCCGATGGCCTCACTCCCTACCGCACCCCCACTTGCACAGCAGCCCCTACTACCCAACCCCGCCCACCCCGCACATCCACTTTCCCACCCACTCCCACCCTCAGAACCACCACCACCCACTCAGGCCGCCTCCCATGCCCACTTGCCCAATACACCCATTCTCCTACACCACCCGCCTCCCCTCAACTTCACACTGTCATGATACACCAAGCACAAATCCCCCCCACCTACACTCCCCAGAGACTCTACGCCGCATTACCATGGCGCAAAACCCAACCCCTACCTCAGTGTCCAGCATACAGCACCACACCACACCAGCAGCAACACCGAGCAAGATGGAAGTGCGTCGGGCAGTATGGACGCCTACCCTCAGCAGGAACCGCCAGCTCCATGGACCACACCACCTGCTGAGCCTCCTCTGCTCCGCCCCCACCACCTCCACGCTCTCCCTCACCTGTGACACGGAGCAGGAAGGAAACCACTCCACTGCTGCCTGGTAGGCCCTTCTACAGTACCTCCAACCTGTCTACACCACCCGCGACACTCACGTATACCACCTCCAGCCACGGGGACGTGACTTTTTCCAGGGGGAGAGTAGTGAAATGCGTGATTTACAGCATAGTGGTGAAATGCGTGATTTACAGCATAGTGCCCCCAGAAACTCACCGACACCCCCATCCGGACCCCACGGAGTAGCCGCAGCCGAACCACGGGATGCCGTGTGACAACGGCATAAGTCAGCCAGGGCCGTGCGCCCCTATAGCACCCAGCCGCCACACCGTCGCCCTAGCAGGAAGATGACACTACCTTCGGGGAGTGAGACCGCCAGATCAGATCGGGATGGAGCTGCCTATCCAGCTCCAAACAGTGCCCCTCAGGAGTTGGCCTGTAGCCACTCCCGCCTTCAACAGGAGTGTGCCTGTAGCCTCTCCGAAGCTGTCTTCCTCTTTGGGATGGCCGGTAGCCGCCTGCCCCTCGTAAGGGAATCGGTGTCTTACCGACCTGAGGGTAATCAGGAGACAGCCGGTAGCCGCTCTCGCCTTCGTCAGAAGGTGTTCTTCCAGGGACAGCCTGTAGCCACCCTACACCCCCTCCTGCAGGAGTCGGCTTGTAGCCGCTCCTCCCCTGGCAGAAGGAGACGGCCTATAGTCGCTCCCACCTTCATCAGATGGCCAGTAGCCACTCTGAAGGTGTTGCCCCTGAGTTGGCCTGTAGCCGCTCCTCCCTCCAGCAGAAGGAGATGGCCTGTGGCCACTCCCACCTTCATCAGATAGCCGGTAGCCACTCCGTAGGTGTTGCCCCTGAGTTGGCCTGTAGCCACTCCTCCCTCCGGCAGAAGGAGACGGCCTGTAGTCACTCCCGCCTTTGTCAGATGGCCGATAGCCGCCTGAAGATGCGGCCCCCAAGTCGGCCTGCAGCTGCTCCCTCCTTCCTTCAGGAGACGGCCTGTAGCTGCCCCCACCTTCATCAGACGGCCGATAGCCGCTCCGTAGGTGTCCAGAGGTGCACTGATTCCTCCACTCAAGCCACAGCCAGTAGCCAGACCTTGGCGCCTCATAGTTGCGCCCTTGGGCAGCCACGGCCGATAGCCGGGCCCCACGGCCAGAAAGAGGTGTCAGAAGTGTCATCGCCCCAGCGTGAGACGAGAGGCCGGACCTCCAGCACCGAAGGACCCAAGAGAGGCCCTTCAGCTTCCCCTGGCCACTGCTCCCTATGCCTTACCCTGGAGAAGACCCATCTGACGGACCTTAGCTCAGGTCGGTGCAGCAGCCCCTCCCTGTTAGCGCCCCTTGACTCAGGGGGCCGCAGCCCTCAGTTACTCAAGGCCCTCCCCAGGATGCCCGGGCATGATCTCTCCACGCCCCCGAGACAGCGAATGACCTCCACCTTCGGCCGAGACTTGAGCCAGAGATTCCTGGACCTGTTTGGCCCCAGTCCAGAGGGCCACATTCCTGTACCTAGCCCGGAGATTACGGGCCCCTTCGCCACCTGCAGCCCTGGACGAGAGAGGACGCCCCTGCGAGTCGTCCCGTGCCCTCTCGGCATGCCCTCCCTTGGGAGTGCCCCTATTCCGGCAGAATTGTCGCCGGCGTGTCTCCCCGCCGCCCCCACTATATGAGTAAATTATGTTAAGTGTGGTGTTGCCCCAGAATTAGTTAAGTGACTTATGCTAAGTGTGATGTTCCCCCAGAATTAGTGTAACAGTGATACAGTGACTTGATGTATGTTGAATATCGGGGCGAGTGAAATCACGGGCAGATGAATAAGGACGAGTGCAGAAACTAAGGTCTGGTGAATCAGAGTCATGAGTGACGCCCTTGTAGAAAATAAGTAAGACTACTACCCCGAGAGATTCTCTATAGTAAAATATGCAAATGTCCTTTGTTACCAGGAAACAGTAGAGAAAAAGTGTTAACAATATTCTCCCGCTTGTATTATCATAAACACAGTGAATTCCCAGTATTCTCCACCCTCCCTTTAAGAATCTCCTCCCAGCAGTTAGTGTGTACGTGAGAACCTGGATGAGGAATAGAATCAATTGTCAAAATCCCTTTGCTATCAGAAAATACTAAGTTCGAATTAATAATACTTACTCCCTCCCAATATTACTATAACTCTGTTCTGACCCTCTGCACGTCCCCCCTCGTCCCCCCCCCCCCCGTGTGAGAATCACTCCCGTGCTCCCACGCGCGCCGCAGTCCTGTGTTCCCTGTATATATGTGCACTAAAATTACAGTGTTGGCATCAGTATTTGTTAAGCCAGTATCCTGCGAGATACTAATATCCTGGTTAAGGTTTTTATTTTCTGTTACGTATTGTGTTGTGATATCTGCTATTTTTGTCCTGTGTCTGACTGTGGTAATATACGTGTAAAGGTCATTGCCTGGAATTTTTGTGTCCTACCTCTCTTTGTTGCACTAAGCCCCGGTCTCGAAAGACGACTCCGCTACACAATAGATGTTCTAGGATCGAGGAGTCGGGCCTTTTTCACCTAGCATTACACCAAACATACTTCTTGAACCTTCATTACACAATATGAAACTCCATCAAAAAGAGAAAACATCTTAGAGTTACTGAAAATAGCAACACTATGGATAAACGTAGCAATCTCGTAGCAAGACATGTGCTACAAAATTGGCAACGCTTTTTACACAGCAGGAAAGGAAACTAAAGTCGGTGTCTAACGACCAGACATCACTCCATCACACCCTCATGGTGTTTTTCTTTCCTCTTTATTGTGTGTGAACCTTTGTTCTCTACATCATCAATTGACACCTCTTAATGATATGGGAGTGCCATTAGATCAATTTTCTAGATAAAATGCTACTGTTTCTTTATGTCAACGCACGTAAGCCATCGGTGTTGTAAGCATTTCTTTGAGACGTGAAGCAGAATGTGAGGTCTTTTACTTTGCTTTGCAAGGTGAAGGACGTGATGAAATTTTTTATAAATTTAATGTGTATCATACTTACCCGAGCTCTGTCTCATGTACCATGCTGGTCTCTCTCTGTCTCTCTGCTAAATCATATAATTAAATATAGCCTAAATCCATTTACATAATACCCTTTGAGTCCTATGAGCCTTATAAAACACAGTATAAATCTTAAATGAATATTTCTGGATGCTTTCTCCTTTCAATACGAGAAACGTCCTTTTCATTATATTTTGACCACTATTAGACGATTTACTCAATTTAGGAAAGACCCCTAGTAATTATAAGGCTGCAGAATATCTCAGTTAACCCTTTTAACTGACAGATCATTCCAGAGCTGAATAAAACCGTCTGAGTGTAGCCAGAATAAATACAACATGCATCACCGCACTGAGAGTCTAATTATATCAAGTTTTAACCCACCCCATCCCATCGACGTATGGGTACGTTGCAACGATTTGCATTTGCCAGTCCTGGCGACGTACCGGCACGTCGTGCAATTGCAAGGTCCCTAATTTGCACAATTTTCAATTTTCGCGCATGATTTTTCATATGTATAAATGGGACACCTTCCTCTATTCCTCTACAAGATGCCAAGCAGGGACAATGCCTTACACCGCATAACCTCCCCCCCTCACATCATTGTCTCAGCAATTCACCTGTTACCAGTGACCTGGCTAGTAAAGATATTCAGGGCCAGAGTGATTCCCCAATCGATAACAATGTGGAGGACAATGTTTACATAGCATTAGAAGAAGAAACAGCCAGAAATAATGATCAGGTAATGTGGCACAAAAAGGTCAGGTATGGTGATTAGTTAGTGAGTGAAACAATGCTTATAATGACTTTATTACTGCTTGAAAACCAATATACTCTCATACTACATATACATTCGTACCAAGTAAATAAATAAACACCGTTTATGAGTGGATAAAATAGTTACCCTCCCATAGAACTCGTTTTCTTTGGTGCTAGCATGTTAGAAAACCCAGTCAGGTAAGGAGGAACTCCTACCTGGAATGAGTATTTTAAACCTCAGGTGAGCGATTTCTCTATGAATTTTCGATGTTTCTCACCAAAAGCGAAGGTTTTAGCCAAAAAAATTTTTTTCGAAAATACCTCGGGACTGGGGGATGTCGGAGGTGTGGAAAACCTCGGGACATGACGGGTTAATGTTTTCTCTACACTGGCAGCTTGGCACCATGCAGAGGTACACATACCAGGAGATGACCGATAAGCACATGGCATACGGTGCTGCATACGGCAACAGCAGAGAAGCTAGGCGCCTCTACGAACAAATGTACCCTCATCGACATCACCCTTACTTCATATTTTATGCCATAGATAGGAGACTGAGAAAATCTGGTGACCTACGTGTATGATTGACTGATACATTACAGGGCCAGTCTGTTCGAACAGTGGATTTTGATGACCAAGTGCTGGAAGCTGTTGGAGAGAACCCTAGGACAACCACACGGAACATCGCTAGGACTTTAGGAGCAAACCATTCCACAGTGTGGCACGTTCTACATGAGCAACTCTTACATCCATTCCACATACAAAGGGTTCAGGCTCTAACCCCAGAAGACTGTCCAGTTCGTCAGCAGTTTTGTGAGTGGTTCTTAGGCAACGTAAGGCAGGATGATGATTTCCCACAGAAGGTTATGATACTGTACACTGGTGAGTCAAGCTTCACTAGGACGACTAGGACTGGGATATTCAACGCTCATAATATGCATGTCTGGAATGAAGTAAATCCACACATTACTGAGTCAAGGGGGCATGAGTGGAGTTTTTTTCTCAATGTGTGTTGTGGAATAATGGATTATGTAATAGGCCCCTGTGTTCTCTATGGTCATTTAACAGGTCAGGTATATCTATCTTTTTTGGAGAATGACCTGCCATTGCTTCTTGAGGACGTACCTTTGTCGGCAAGAAGAGGAATGTGGTACATGCACGATGGAGCACCTGCCCACACAAGCAACATCGTCTGCAATTTTTAAAACACAATTCACCATGATAGGTGGACTGGACGTCGCAGCCCAGTTTCGTGGCCGGCGCGGTCACCAGACCCAAACCCAATTGAATATTTTCTGTGGGATCATTTGAAACAGCTCGTGTATGAAACGCCAGTTGACAGACTCGACGACTTGCTCTACCGCATCCAAGGTGCCTGTGGGACTCTGTGGTCAGACTATTGTAATCTGCATTAAAGTTGGGGGAAGACATTTCGAACATTTATTGTAAATTACCCTGTATGTATCATGATTCTGTGCACCTTAGAAAATAATTACACATACTGTATAAGGGTGGAGAAAAATATAGGTTTTCTTAACCTAATATCATGTATGACTTTCAGCCAATTGTAGTTTCAGAGATGATATCCATTATAAAATTGATATCTCATAATAGTACCGGAATGATTATGCTGGTGATAATGATAATAAAAGGCTACGCTATTACTGCAACTAATAAAAAAACAACAACAGAAACAATAACAACAATAATAATATTAATAGCAATATTCACGCGCGCGCGTGCATACGTACGTGTATGTGTGTGTGTGTGTGTGTGTGTGTGTGTGTGTGTGTGTGTGTGTCGGGGGGGGAGAGGGGGGGTGAAGAAGGAGAGACGTGTATCTGTGTTCGGACAAGTGCCGCCTATATCCGTCCATGGTCTGGGCTTGGAATCATTTACATTTTAATACTGCCTTTATCTCCTTAGTGGTATGTTTATTTAGATGTTTTCACTTATAGTTCCCTACATATTGCGCCCTGAGGATTTGATGGTGTCGTTTTCAAACACGCTGTATAATATGGCAAAGGCACACCCTATTCAAATGTTCAGAGAAGTTTTGTATGTCTTCTAACCTTTCCAGTGGGACTGGCTTCTGCTTCAAGTTATTGGTATTTAAATAACATTTTTGTGACATATTTGTTCACCAATAAATTATTCAGATTATATATTTGTCAATCAAATTATTATAAATATTTCCTAACAGTGCTGTGATATTTGTTCACTTGATCATATGGCAGATTTGGGGGAATTTCCTTTTGTTATTTCTCATTTTTTCTTAAATCATCACAGGCCATTCTTTCTCTCTCTGAGGGCCAGATGTGGCTCGCGGGCCACCAGTTTGACGTCTCTGCTCTATAGAGTCCCATGGTTCATGCCATCTAAGATGGTACCTCATATATCTGCAAGGCCTCCCCTTTTCAATTCAGTTTTGTTCCTATACATGACAGCAGGACGATTGGAACATTAGCCAAGGCATGAAATTAAGCAAAGCTGCAAACCTTGGGTCCTTTCGATAATCGAACCAGCGCTCTGGAGGGGGAAGGAGTGTGACTCACCTGCCCTCTGTCGGCAGATTTTTGGCATTTACCCTCTCTCTGTTTTTTTTTTTTTTTTTTTTTTACCAATTTTGTAATAGTGTTCACGACGTGGCCTAACAGCACCCAGTACAAGGCATGGATGCTCAGCTTAATCACCTCACAGTGCACTACCAGACACTTGTTGCCACCAGTACACAATTTTGTTTGTAATTTATATTAAACAAAAAAAAAAAAATGTTGCTGATGATTACTCTACTGACAAATTTTTGTTTAAACAGATTCTAACACCGGTAATTTTTGGTCCTAACATTAAAAAAAAAAAAAAAATCATAAATAGTGGAGACTTCTGTGAACTACGCCATCTTCGCTTAGCAGGCGAGGCACTTGCGTGGTTACCATAGCAACCCCTGCACACATCCCTACTCACCGGGAGGATGTGGCTGTCCACTATACCCAGTAAACTGGATGTCATAATGTACAAGCTTTTCATTTCATTATTGAATACAAAGACGTTTGCTCTTCATGACTGCTGAGCAGTAGTTTGCTATGAATATGTCCTAAAATAACTGTTGGAGCAGTAAGTATAACATGCGTACAAAGATTATTTGTAAACTGCAGACATCTATGCACCGTAGGCAACTGAGTGCGTGGTTGGTTAATCCACACAGACACATTACCACTGTAATACAAACCCATCCATTGAAACAAATTTCTTCACAGAAAGATTTGAACTTCACACTAGCTAATTTACACAAAAAGATGGGATGAACATAGTGGAACCTTCTCCTTTCGGCTTTCCTCTTAGGGGTCGCCACAGCGGATCACCCGTCTCCATCTTACTCTGTCTTCTGCATCTTCTCTTACACCAACCACCCGCATGTCCTCCTTCACTACATCCATAAACCTTCTCTTTGACCTTCCTCTCTTTCTCCTGCTTGGTAACTCCATTTCCAGCATCCTCCTCCCGACATACTCCTCATCTCTTCTCTGCACATGTCCAAACCATCTCAGTCTCGCCTCTCTAGCTTTGTCCCTAAACTGACTTACGTGAGCTGTCCCTCCAGTATGTTCATTTCTAATTTTGTCCAACCTCGTCACTCCTAGTGAAAAACGCAACATCTTCAATTCTGCTACCTCCAACTGTGCCTCCTGTCTTTTTGTCAGTGGTACTGTCTCCATTCCATACAACATGGCTGGCCTTACTACAGTCTTATAAACTTTCCCTTTCATTTCTGCAGAGACCCTTCTGTCACAGATCACTCCTGTCACCTTTCTCCACCCACTCCATCCTGCCTGCACTCTTTTTTACCTCTCTACCACACTCTCCGTTACTTTGTGCCGTTGACCTCAAGTATTTGAATTCAT
The DNA here is from genome assembly GCF_032717465.1 of Coenobita brevimanus. Lineage (NCBI taxonomy): Eukaryota > Metazoa > Arthropoda > Malacostraca > Decapoda > Coenobitidae > Coenobita > Coenobita brevimanus. Next base: position 26,659,208 of record NC_136984.1, read on the forward strand.
CTACCTTTGCCACCTCTACACCTTGCAGCCTCACGGTTCCCCTGTCATCTGTCTCATTTACACACATGTACTGAGTCTTGCTTCTGCTCACTTTCATTCCCCTTCTCTCCAGTGCATATCTCCATCTCTCAAGCTCTGCCTCAGCTTCCTTCCGGCTCTCACTACATAGTGGAACATAAAGTGCATATTTAGCCAATTTTAAAAGCCTGCATGAACTTTATTCCATACATACCATAATTTATAATGTAGTTTCTTGCCTTGCCCTTACCTGTACATTACACAGTACAACACTACAAGATTTATTTGGTTATTTTAGTATCCTTTCATCTTTTACATTATGAAGGTATGTGGATATACCAGTAAATATAAGTACCCACCTACATAAATACGCACACACACAAACGCGTGTGTGTGTGTGTGTGTGTGTGTGTGTGTGTGTAAATGGCTTGATATTTGAATTTTTAACTTGCATCTGCAAATATAATTATTAAATTAAATTATTAAATATTTGTCATGTATTATAAGTCATATGTAGTCAGATCGCGTAAGTGAAATTCGATATATATATATATATATATATATATATATATATATATATATATATATATATATATATAAATAGAGAGAGAGAGAGAGAGAGAGATTGATACATACATAGAGATTGATAGATATATGTTTCGTACGCCACTAGCTGCTGCGGGTGTTCATAAAAGACCTCCGCTCTTGATATTTCTGAATCGCTCTGAAGATGTAATACACGAAAGTATTCACTGTCGCTTCTTTCATTTCGCCTGTGGTTATTTTCCATTCATGTCTTCACGAGGAAGTGAAGTTTCTACATATATATATATATATATATATATATATATATATATATATATATATATATATATATATATATATATATATATATATATCCCATTGGATCCCAGAGTTACTGGGCGAGGCACTGTACTGGGAGGGTACTAAGCGTAACGCCCTCCGCCTATCGGCTCATATTCGTGAAGCTCTCAGGTCCCTACCCGGGGGTTCCCTGCTTTTATTAAGATTTGAAAGTTCCCAGTTCTGTCCAATACTGGGGACACTGGGCTCCAATGGGATATATATATATATATATATATATATATATATATATATATATAATATGTCCGACTCTGGGCATACTCTTCACAGCCTGCTTCCAAGGCTAAGTGGTCCTCCTACATATCAAACATTTCTGCATATCACAACCTCGGTGCTAACACCCACCGTCCATACTGAATACATTCTAGGGCTGTCTCATACAGGACTGAAGTATTGGTATTAGCGGGGGTATTTTTATATATCGGCGGGTCTTCTGGGAGATCAGTAATGTCTGATTTTTATGAAATTCAAATCCTTAAACAGTTCTTGTACCTGGGTCCGTAGGACTGCAGGATATAAATGTATGCGGGCCATATATATATATATATATATATATATATATATATATATATATATATATATATATATATATATATATATATATATATATATATATATATAATCTTCCTGTCAGTACAGTATAGTAAACACCGGCTATATCTCTATGGCACAGAACAATATATGCAGTAAATTATTTACTGAAGGAGTCAATTAATAAGAAAGTATTGCCATTTAACTGAATGTATTTGGTCATTAGTACCTGATCATCCCACAAATGAGTCACAACACGGCTGTTTTACGACTTGACATATTGTGTACATTAATTACATGGTGAATGGAAAGCTGATGATAGGGAGAGCTGAAACTCCCATTTCATCAGCCCTTAGGACTAGCATCTGACCATAGCCATTGGCTAAACTTTTTCAGTGTTTCAGTAGCAAAGAGAGTAGGCAAGCATACTTTCCTATACTGTATACTCCAACTGTCAACAACAAACTACATGCACACTACACACTACACTTCCTTTTGTAAATTAAAAATAAAATGGCATATCAACAACCAGCCTTGGAGTTCCCACAGGGGAGGATGGGCCATAAAAGCCCAACACCCGCCCCTCACCCAGTGACAGTCAAGACAGATTCTTCAGATCACTGTCTGACTCCCTTCCTAATCATTTCTACAACATTCGCGGCCTTTTCACTAACCTTCTCTCTGTTGAACATCATTTCTCTACCTCTAAACCTCACTTTCTCATACTTATTAAGACTTTCTAGAATCTCCATTCTAGGTGATTTCAGTGTTCCCCACTATGTTTGGCTCCCTTTCACTGATCCACCTGGTAAACATGACCTAGAGTAGCTTGTACAGCACCCTACCTGTATATCTGACCGCCTTGGAGAGAGTTCCAACATAGTTGTGATTTTCCATAAAATTATTCCTTCTTCTGGTTCTGTTGATGTTTTCTTTCTGTTGGCTCCTCCAATCACAACCTTATTACCTTAATCTGTCCTACTCCTCCAATGAGGCATCTCGACCCTCCCAAGGAGTGGTGGATTTGGCACTTTGGAGCTGCTGATCAAGAGGCTCTCAGGCATTACTTCTTTGATTTTCCCTGGAATGATCATTGTTTCCACGGCCTAGAGCCATCTGAGTGTGTCTTGTGCATTACGGAGGTTATTCTCCTGGGCATTGAAGCATACAGTCCTTTCTATTATCCTGTGACTAATGCAAAAAAACTTTGGTTTAATCACACTTGTTATATGCTGTTTGCAAGAAGAAAAGGGCCTACAAAAGGCAACGGACCCATCCCACCCCAATCTCATCTTTTTTATGTTTCTGCCCAGAGTCATGCTTTGTGTCCTTTGCTCTCCTAAAAAAAATATATATATATATTTGTACTAAATGCTCCGATCTCTCCAACTCAGTTTCTTCCCGCTCCTCCTGGCACCTTGCCAAAAATTATTCTAACAACTTTACTTCACCACCCTTCCCTACTCTTTTCTTCTGTGTTGACTCTCTAGCTATTTCTTCTACTGATGATGAAAAACTCTTAGCTCAGACTTTCTCATAAATTCCACATTAGACGATTCATCACTTCCCCCCTTTGACTTCTTCATGGCTGATATCAAAATTTCTTCAATTGATGTGCATTATGCCATCACTGGCCTCAGTACTAACAAGGTATATGGGCCTGATTGGATCCCTACTTTTGTCTTAAAAGAATGTGCTTCTGTGCTTACAGTCTGCCTAGGTAGACTCTTTCGCCTATGTCCGTCTACTCGTACCTTTCCTTCTTGCTGGAAGTTTGCTCTCATTCAGTCAGTCCTAAAGAAGGATGGCCATTTCCACCCCTCTAACTCTCGGTCAACTGCTTCAATATTTTATAAATCTAATGTTTTTTAATCAGTTCAAAAAAGATCCAGGCACCTTTCTTATCACAACCTTCATTCTGATTGTCAGTATGGGTTCCGCCAGGGACAGGCGATCCCACCTACCGTTCAGATTCCTGGTCATCCTCCTTTTGGGACTTTGGCGAAAGCTTCGGCATTGCACTTGACATCTGCAAGGCTTTCAATTGGGTCTGGTATAAATATTTAATTTGTAAACTGCCCTCTTATGTTTTCAATCCTTCTATCTGTGCCTTCATCTCTAGTTTCCTTTCTGATCGTTCTATAGCTGCTGTTAAAGACGACCACCTTCCTTCTAGTGACAACGATGGTGGTGTTCCCCAGGGCTCTGTCCTATCACCGACATTCTTCCTTCTATTCATCAGTTACCTTCTAAGCTATACATCTAACTCTGTTCATTCATCTGCTTATAGACTCCACCCTTCACCTTTGCACCCGGTTCCCACAGCGCCCATATCAACATTTATTTCATCAAACTTGATGGCTGACATGGCACATATCTCTGACTGAGGCAAAAGTGATCTTCTTGCACTGAGTACATCAAAACCCCCCAAACAAACCTAACCTGACTAATCGAACCTAACAAACCTAATCTAACATAACTAACCCGACCTAAACAAACCTAACCTAACATAACCTGACTAACGTAACCTAACCTAACAAAATCTTACCAAACCTTACCAAACCACACTAACCTCACCTAACCCAACCACACTAACTTAACCTACCCTGACTAACCTAAGTCAACCTAACTCTTCCACAGATTGAAAAGTCGCTGCTTAATCGTCCATCATGAAGGCACTGCTGACTCCGGTGATGATGATGATGATGATGATGATGATGATGATGATGACGGCAGCCTCTGAACCAACGAACGAGACGGCAATCATGGGCTGTCACATTGATAGTCCATTCAAGTTTAATCTCAGGGACCTGTTTGATTGGGAGTTAGGTGAGTAGGATTTGTCTGTTTGTTTGTTTTAATGCTGTGATGAGATTAAACAGCGTAAATGCAGCAGGTATTGATGTGGCATGTGCTCATATTCTCGTCGGGTAATGAACTTCCCTAATACCTTTTCCGTCGTGATATATTTTTGGATGTGGCTGGTTAATATCCTTTCATACGTTACTTATACAGATTATGGCGATACTGAAACAGTTTTATGTAAGACAGAGAAGGACAGTAAGGTGTAATACACAAAATAAATCACTTAGAAAAAGGTGTTACTAAGCTTCCTCAACATACGGGAACACGGGTGTAAGTGTATGGGGGAGAGTGGCATAAACACTTCGCAGGGATTATACTAGAAATTAGAACTAAATAAATATAGCACTGGAGTGTAAGAATGCCTTAGTTATGCCCCTGTGCAAAAGTAAAGGTGAAAGAAGTGTGTATAAATAAAAATATAGTATAATTACCCTGGTGAGTATATTTAGGAATCTTATTTGGAAGAATAATTAGGGGAAAGGTGGGGAATATATCAGAATGTCTGGTTAGTGACGAACAGTGTGTTTTCAAGATACGTAAACTCCACGATGAAGGAAGCTCTGTAATACCTCTTCCTTTGTGATTTTTTTCCTTACTTAGCCTTACTGCTGCCTTTTATGTTGTACTTTCTTTTAAACACCATCATGGATGGCAAAAATAACACACAAAGGATTATTACTGTGTCGTATGGAAAAATAAACTAAAAGGTGCTAGGGGGCTTCCTTAACTGACAGTAATACTGGCTCAAGTGTGGTAGGGGATGTGTGGATCAAAATTAATATTTACACTGAGAAAGTGGAGAATCCAAGTGTGAAGGAATGTACGGTATTTTTGGCATTTATGGATCTGGATAAGGTCTATGACAGGGTGAATAGGGAAGGATTATGGAACGCTTTGCGAATGTATGGTGTGGACGGAGAGCTGCTGAATGGTGCTTTTTTTTTTTTTAAATAATGTTAGTCTTACGTAGATTTCTAAGGGAGTGCTTAAATATCAACAACGAGAGAGAGAGAGAGAGAGAGAGAGAGAGAGAGAGAGAGAGAGAGACGGTTACGCAGGGTTATGCTGGTGTGTAGCAATATTTACTGCCACATCATTCATGTGTCACAATCTCACAATAATTTCCTTCCTCTCCCCAGCACTAACTCAGTGCGATAAACCAAGGACGATGGAGTTTTGCCAGTCTCGGCTGGACAATTGCAGCCAGGTAACACATTTCACGTTTTTTTTTTTTGTCCTTACCTTAATAATTAAGCCTGTTAAACGCCTGACAACCTGGAATTATGTATAAACTTTCCCAGGTTGTTGTGTCACTTGTACATTTACCTTCATTCAAACAGCACACATTCTCTCTCTCTCTCTCTCTCTCTCTCTCTCTCTCTCTCTCTCGAAATTTGCTCTCATCCAGCCTGTATCTAAGAAGGTAACCGCCACTGTATGTTATTTATTTTTTTTTTGGCTGTTTTTCAATGTTTGTTTTTGTATTTAATGTTTAATGACTTGATTAATTTTTAGTTTTTACTTTAGTTTTATCATTGTATCTATTTCCTGTTTATTTTGCGTCGTAATCAATGAAATCCAGCGGTATTTAACAGTGCCTGTTGCATCGCCAGGAAAATTTCTTTCATACTTCTATCAATCAAACATGTTGGTGTCACCAAAACAGTGTCATCTCTTGTGTTTCAAAAGCCTTTGAATCTATATTAAGTATAATAGTTCTGATGCATCTGTCCATTCATAAACATTTCTCTGACCGTCAGAGATGCTCCACTGGCGATTTGTAATTAATTAATTATTTTATGGTTATTTGCTTATCTCTGATTCTTTTTCATATTCTTTTTGGTATTTCTGCAAAGTCTTTATTAATAAAACATCTACAAGTATATATATATCTATATATATATCTATATCTATATCTATCTATCTATCTATCTATATCTATCTATCTATCTATCTATCTATCTATCTATATATATATATATATATATATATATATATATATATATATATATATATATATATATGCATATTGTCGTAGGTGGTGGCGACCATCATCCACTCACTTGATGTATTGCTGCGTACTTACTTAGCTTTTATCATTCTTTTTCTGTGCCTGCCCTCCTCTCTTCCTATTTCTCCCATCTTTCCTGTCACTTCTTATTGCTTTTCTTTCCTTTACAGGTGGCTTTACATTGAGTGACAAGCCAATGGTTTCCTGTAAGCCAAGAAACCATTTACAACGCTGGGTGGTAACCATATAACCAAACCATACGTGCTCCCTACGTGTCAACAAGTGGGTTGGTGGAAGGTTGGTGCCCCTTCCTGTAAAACAACTAACTCAGTGTCAAATGGCCACCCTTTACGGGATTATGGTGTCTGGCAATAGATAGAGAATATATATATATATATATATATATATATATATATATATATATATATATATATATATATATATATATGATCATCAGCCGTTGAGGTCCACTGCAGGACCGGCGTATCCCTACCGAAGCAGGGACGATACAGCCAATGTATCTTTACCTAGTGGATTAGGCTTTCTGGTAGAGACTGTATGTAGGGTGAGAAGTGCTTGTGAGTGTGATTGTAGTGTTGTAGTGGCTTTGGATGTGTGTGTAGTCTGTGAACCAAGTGTAATCGGCCCGCCTTAAGCCGATTGGGTACAAGCATACTAGTATGCGACACTGATTCAACCACAGCACCCCTTGTGTCCGCCAAAGAAGCAGGTGGCTTGGTGAATGCTTCCCAAAGTTCTTACAACTTTGGCGGGAGGCGAACCCCCGCTCACCAGCGTACGAAACGCACACTCTACCACTGTACCACAGAGGCTCATATATATATATATATATATATATATATATATATATATATATATATATATATATATATATATATATATATAATGATGGCCAGCAAAACCAACATGATGATATACGTGATTTATTGGTGACGTTTTGGTTTCATACACAAACAATTTTCAGACCTAAAAAAAGAATAAATAAAACCAGTATATATTTTTCTTACCCTAAACTAACAAATATAAAATAACATGGAACAGAGTAGGTTACATGAAATACAATATATACAATTTACCAGTTAAAAACAGAACAACTTTGTAGAGAAGTCGTGTGAGCTAAGGGATGGTCTTAGCTCTGCTGTGAGTAGAGACTCCGCTATTATTCTCGTCAAGTCATCCCGTGCAGTGAACAGATTTTTTTTTTTTTGGGGGGGGGTTTAATGGCCATCACCCACTATTTTGGGTATTAGGCCAAACAATATAATATACACAACAAAATTTTAAAACAAAGTCCAAAATCATTGAAAACAGTCATTCTAGGACACAAAGGCGAGCGAGGCAGGAAGAAGGGCAGAGGACGTAGGTTAAACCGAGCTGGTGGCCGAGGCGGAGTCGGACGTAGAGATAGACTGCACACCCTGAAGGATATGATTGAGGATTTTCACCTCGTCAGGGTCCTTGATGGTCTGGAGGGACCCCCGGTGCAGCTCGGTGAATGAGAGCATGTCCCGCCGGAAATCCCCCTTGGAAAAGTCTTTCTCATCTGGAGTCACAGTGGCAGCGTCCTCGTACTCATGAAGGTGGCGAGACACGGAGTCCATTTCCGACTCATCAAGGTCGGCAAAGGCTGCCCAGGTGAGGTGATGAACTGGACCAGAAGGCTCCCGATCCGCTGGAGCCAGCCCCGTAGGTGGAGCAGACTCCACCTCGTCGGGCACCACGGTAGGAGCAGGGGAGACAAGGGCATCAGGAACAGCAGCCTTAGGTGGGGAAGGCGGCGCCGCATCCCCAACCTCCATAGGTACCACGGGTAGTGGCGGCGGAACAGACCGGCGGGAGACTGAACGTCCTGCCAGCTGGAGCCTTGTAGGTGGGGTTGAGGGCTGCAGCTGCAGCACCCTCGGGACCAAGCTGGTGGAGGTCACAGGATGCCCCGAAGGACGACGAGGGGCCCTCCTCCAAGGCCTCTTCCGCACCACAGGCTGGGAGGAGAAAGACTCTGGGATGGGTATGGCAGGAAGCCCATTTGCCTGGAAGATGGCGGGCAGGCGCTGGGCGAGAACTGCCATATCACCCCCCAAGAAAGCCTTAGCAACCTCCACGCACATGGTGACTAGGGTGGAAGCAGAAGAGGCAGAGGCAGAAGCAGAAGCAGAAGAGGGAGACCGTGGCTGACGACGGCGCCGACGACGGGGGAGGGCATGGTGTGAGCCCCGCACCGCCTGGCCAGCAGGGCTGGTGACGGAGGCAGCCACAGGACCCTTATCTGCCGCCACCATGACGAACTCCACAACCTCACCAGCCTCAACCGAAGGCACAGGGTGGGAAGGGTTGCGGGCTACTATGGACAAGTGATGTATAAAAATGTCGGCACCCGTGTCCCGGCGAGTCAAGAAGCCAAACCCCTTCCGTACGTGGAACCAATGCACCTGGCCCACAATTTTAGCAGCCATGTTTCCCTTCAGCTGCTGCCTTCACACCGCGGTTCGTGTCTTACCAAAATCGCAGACCCTTCACCTCTCATTGCTGAAGCCTGACTCCCTCGAATAGAATTCGAAAGTTTCGACTATTTATAGGGTGAGTTTCCGATTCTGAATGGTTTCGAACCGCTAAGTATGATGGTTTCGAGATGGGGAGTCCTGTCCTATGAGACCTTCCCTGATGCTCGGCAATCCTGGTAGCTAGATGGATCTTGGTTTGACCAATATAGGCTGCATTGCAGTAACCACACTGAAACTGATACACCACCGAGGGCTGCAGGACATCTGGGACACGGTCTTTAAATATGAAGCACTGAGACAGGTTTTGGGGAGATTTAAACACCACCCTCAACGATATCTGCAGATAAAAGTCGTGAATTTGTTTGCTTATCTTGTTACGTAAAAAAATATGATTTAGGACCTAAATACGATACTGAAAAATGAACTTTAGCTTTCCCAACAGTGTGAATTACTTTTAAAGTAGTAGTTCTTAATTTAATTAGCTGTATTCCGATATACTTATCTACAAACTTAGTCGGGAATCCATTTTGGTACAGGGTTTTCCTCAGAAACTGTAGCTCATTATGTAGAGAAAAATATGAGGAGGATAAATTATAGGCCCTAGTCACTAGAGTTAAAATTAAATTACATTTATATTGGAGGGGAACGTTTGAGTTAGATTTAGTGGTTAATCCTGTATGTGTTGGTTTCCTGTATATTAACTTTGTCAAAGCTCCTTGTGTCATCTCTATACAAATATCTAAAAAGGGAATCTTATTATTTTGCTCGGTTTCACAGGTAAAATGTATATTTTCATGTTTAGAATTTAAATAATCCAAAAACAAGGGCACATGAGATGGGGACCTAAAAATGGCAAACGTATCATCTACGTAGCGTATGAAATAAAGTGGCTTAAAGTGGGTAGGACAATCCTTGCTAATGCTTTTTTGGCTTACAACGAATCCACATGGTTACAGGATTGTCCTACCCACTGGTTCAACCACAGCACCCCTTACGTCCGCCAAAGCAGTACATAGCCGGGTCAACACTCCCGAAGATTATTACCCAGGTGGGGCACGAACCCTCGTTCTCTCATGAACGAAAGCGCATACTCTACCACTGTACCACAGAGAATATATATATATATATATATATATATATATATATATATATATATATATATATATATATATATATATATATATATATATAATTTTTTAACACCAAGGAAGACATCAATCAATCAATCAATAATTTCCTGTGGCATCCCACGGGATGTATAGGGCCTCGATGAACTCTCTCCACCAATATTTGTCTCTTGCCATCTCCTTCAGGTCCCACCAACACTCCTCTCCTGCTTCTCTCTTCATTGTCCTCAACCAGGTTTCCCTCGGCATACCTCTACCTCTTCTTCCTCTAGCAGTCCACTCTGGCACATCCTGTATTAAACTGCCTTTTTTTCTGTATATGTGCCCCACCCACTTCCAGCGAGGCAGTCTCACATATTCATTAACTGGTTCCACTCTCGTAATATCCCTTACTCTTTCATTTGTAACTCTGTCTTGCTACTTTACCCCAAGAATCCTTCTCAGTATTTTATTCTCAAATCCTAATACTTTCTGATCTGTTGCAATTGTACTGTACCATGACTCATGCCCATAAATTAAAATTGGTCTAACCATGGACTTGTAAATTTTCACTTTAGTATGTACCGAAAGCATAGTATTATTCCAAACAGATTTCAACATTCCAACAGCTCGCCAAGCCTGTCTAATCCTCTCCTCAATTTCATTGTTTAACGATCTATTAGATGATACAATCGTTCCCAGATATTTAGAGTTTTCTACATTCTTCATCACATTATTTCCAATTACACAATCGATTTGGTTCTCCACGTTTATATTAATAATTTCAATCTTTCCACAATTTATTACAAATCCCACTTTTTCTCCTTCCTCCACCAGACAATCAAGCACCCTCAGCATCTCGTAAATACTTCCACAAATCAGTACAATATCATCAGCATAGTCCAAATCCATCAGCTTCTTATTTTCTTTCCAGTTAATTCCTGCACCTGTTCTCCTTACAACCTTTCTCATAACATAATCCATAACCAAAACAAACAGCAATGGCGAAGGAACTCCTCCTTGAATCACTCCTGACCTAATTTCAATTGGATCACTCAAAGAACCACCCACCATTAACTTATAGAAAGTACCTTCATGCAGGCTTTTAATAATATTTACAAACTTTTCTGGTATACCATAGAATCTCATAATTTTCAACATAGCTCCAAGTGAAACACTATCAAACGCCTTTTCAAAATCCACAAAACACATACTAGTGGCATTTTCATCTCATTAGCTTGTTGCATTAGATGCCTTACAATAAAAATCTGATCATTACAGCCTCGACCCTTTCTAAATCCCGCTTGTTCTTCTCTTAAAATTTTATCAATTACTGGCTTTATTCTGTTCAACAAGATTTTGGAAAAGACTTTTGTAATTACAGGTGTCAAAGTTATCCCCCTCCAATTGCCACACACACTTAAATCTCCCTTTTTTGATATTTTTATAATCACTCCATTTTTCCACTCTTCTGGAATTCCACCATTATCCCAAGCCACATTAAAAAGTTTCAAAAGCGCATTCATCAACTCGTCATTTTCCACCTTAAGCATTTCAGGGAATATTCCATCCTCTCCTGGGGCCTTAAAATTCTTTAACTCCTTTATAGATTTTGCTACCTCTTCCAAAGTTATATCCCCTGTTTCTATCTGCAAATCTCTCTCGGCTGGCAAAATGTCCTCTTCAGCTGGGAAACATGAAAAAAAAAAAAAAAAAATTGCAACCCAAAGAACACCCTAGGTATACACTACAGTATGTACGGTACCTCTCCTAATTTTGGCAGTGTTTTCCGGTCATTCTGCCACATCTAGACATCAAAACACACATAGGATTATTTTCTTTTTAAGTTTTATGCAGTGTCCTTTTCTGTCGATAAGGGCTAAGGCATTGCCTTTGTGTAGAGGACTTAGGTTTTGGAGCGTGTAGCATTATGACCAGATGCCTTTCCTGATGTCTACCAATGTAGCATTATGACCAGATGCCTTTCCTGATGTCTACCAATGTAGCATTATGACCAGATGCCTTTCCTGATGTCTACCAATGTAGCATTATGACCAGATGCCTTTCCTGATGTCTACCGATGACCCTATTGCAGCCTTGCTTCTCATGTCAAATAGGCTGTGTTATGGTGACTTCAATGTCCACAGAGAAAGTGATCAGCCTAAAGGCTGCCAAAGCTGCTTGATGTCAAAAGGCCAGAAATGAGTCCTAACTCGGGAACCAGTAGCCCAATTGGACTGGAAATTGTTTTATTCTTCAAGGTAGTGCTTTATAGCAGTACCTTGCTCTAACAAAAATTGCACTACAATGCTCCAGTTTTGCTGTGTTACAGTAAGAAATGGACAAACCAACCATATATATATATATATATATATATATATATATATATATATATATATATATATATATATATATATATATCGCCATTGTACTGAAGTGGTTCACATGTAGGTAATGCTGAATGTATATAATTTTATCTTCACTACAATTATAAGACGCTACACAATGAAATTCGAGTGAATAACATGAAAAAAAAAAAATCAAAGCCATGACAACTGTTCATAAATGTTGTAACTGTGTTATTGTAAAATGTAATATTAAGTATGGATGAATATCGCTGCACCCTCTCAGCGGACATACTGTGGAAGTTGTAGTAGTAGTAGTAATAGTAGTAGTAGTAGTTGTAGTAGTAGTAGTAGCAGTTGTTGTATTTGTTGTTGTTGTTGTAGTTGCCTCCCCAAACAGTAAGACATTATTTCTAGTATCTTTAGATTTGCTTTCCAAGTAAAAGTACTATAAAAAGTAGCCATAATTATTGTAATTAATACCATACTGCAGTATAAAAACATTATGAACACCATGGCCATGCCATAGTATTGTTGTCAATGCTCCAGCGGACATCATAAATGTATCAGGTGTTCATGAGCAACAAACAGGTCGTCGTGTACATACTATAGGCTGGGACAACTCTGTATGAATGTGTTAGGGAATCACAGCCCACCAGAAGCAGAACTTGGCTTTCAACATGGCAGGCGACCGAATGATGACATAGAAATTAACGAGGCAGTAACAGACAATGTACATGATCACACGGACATGCGTGGTGGTAAGACCCCATGGTGAAACGAGGGATAGGGATATATGTCTTGATGCCAAAGATATGGAAGTGTGAGGTGAATTAAATCACCATGAGTAGGTGAACTGTAGTGATGTTGGGGATGAGGAACATCAGGAAGTTTATGACAGAAATGAAACTTAGGATGAAGACCACCACAGAGGAGTGCATGAAAGAGGGAATTAGCTAGGTATTATACGTCCCCAGAGCGGTAGTGACACAAACAACGAGGAAGCAGAACAGCCTCACAGGTCTATGTGAGAAGGTCATCTCACATACTGGATGGGCAAATCCAGAGAAAATGCAGTAACCTGGGTGGGCATAACATGTAACGAAATTGTTGGATGGTCATCAAGTAACCGTTTTGAACCTCCCTAATGCAATGCTACAATTAACATGATCAAGGAAATTACTCACCTAATAGCAAATTACAACAATAACTCACCCATTGCCTCATTCTCTCTTAAGGTCCTTGCATTGATACCACATTTCTTCCTTTACAAAACCCGCCCAAGAGCAAACATTGCAGAAAATAGTAAGGCCATCCAAAGGCGGGCTGAAACATAGAAGAGATATGAAACTGACAACCTACTTGACGAAGCAAAGGCCTGGCAGATGAGAATAAGCAACCCTGGCGGAAGAAACCAGAACACCAATGATGTGGCTAGGGTTCATTGCAACAAGATGAGATAAGGAAAGGTCTCGATGGTGACAAGATTCCTGTCAGCTGAATAGCCAAACGGAGTACTTGGCCTGACAGAAGAAACATTGCAACAACTAAAGGCAAAACACCCAACTGAACGACAAGCAAGTGCTCAGTCAAAGCTTGACGGGAACTACACTCCACCTAATCCTGTCATATATGACAGGAAAACTGGAAGGCAGTGTACACATAGGGAGAGGCAGGCCTGGATGCAAAATCTTGACGAGTAATCATCAGTAACATCAGGTTTGGGGAAGCAGCAAGAGACCTGTGTAACACCATTGCCTCACTGGCGAGGAAGCTGGCTTCAAGTCAGTGCAACAGCATTGAAGCACTGACGGCTTGCAGACTAGTCCCTCTTGATAAGAATCCAGGATGTACGCCCATCGGGGTGGGCGAAGTCTTATGACGGATTATAGGAAAATGCATCAAAAAGATGATGTTAAGCAGGCAGTTGGCAACCTCCAAGTGTGTGCAGGCCAGCAGGCAGGACATGAGGCAGCAGCTCACTCTATGAGGAAAATATATGAGGAAGAAGACTGTCAGCCTCAAATGCATTTAATTCCATCAACCGAGAGGGAATGCTGCACAACATCAAGGTTAAATGCCAAGCATTTGCACAACATGTGGAAAACACCAACAAAAAAACGCCAGAACTCTACGGTGTGAGTAAGACAGCTGCTTATGATGTCAGCGAAATCCAGTCCACAGAACGAACTACACATGGGAACCCTGTTGCCATGGCTATGTACGTCCTGGCTATGACACCGCTGCAACAACAGATCAAGTACGAGTCCACCAGTGTAAAACAATAGCCCATGCAGATGATCTTACAGGTACTGGCATGGTGGAAGAATGTGAGGAAATGGTGGGGCTCTGTAACATCTCATGGCCCTGAAATAGGTTACTACCATAATGCAAGTAAGACCATCTTGATTATGAAATCAGCTCACTATCAAGATGCACAGAAGTCCTTTAGAGGCACAAATATGATAGTAACTAAGGAAGGTCAGAGGCATCTAGGTGTTGTGATTGAAGCTAAAGAGTTCAAAGACCAATACGTAAGCAATAAGGCAAAGACATGGGTAAAAGAAATTCACGTATTATCCAGCCATGCAGAAACAGAACCTCATGCAGCATAGAGCGTATTTACATATGGAGTAAAACACAAGTTGACCTTCGTGATGCGGACCATGCCAGACATTGAGTTGCTGTGGCAACCATTGGAAGACGCTATCAGGGATTCATTCTTGCCATCACTGACCAATGGCCACATCCCCACACCAGAAGAGAGGGAATTTCAAGCACTATCACCCAGGATGGGAGGCCTCAGCATTATAAATCCAGCAGCCATGGCATACTATGAACACTGGGATATTTGATCCTATGGCAGCTTGTCATCGTGAACTGTCTCTCGAGGCTGCACAAAAGGAATGAACAAGAAAAAAAAAAAAACGGAAACTATCAAGAAAGGATCCAACATGTGGACCACGGTTGATTCACTCCCCTTGTGTTCGCAGCATCAGGTGGGATGGGTTCCAAAGAGGTGATATTCTACTTGAGACTGCAGAGGTTCTTTCTCAGAAGAAGGATCAACCACAGAATTCTGTAATGGCCTGGATGAGATGTCGACTCTCATTTTCCATTGTGAGGTCTGCAATCCTATGCCTCAGGAGCACAAAATCATCAGCCCTCAGCGCTGTTTCTCTGGCGGGTATGGATTACGAAGCTACTGTGGTCGAGAGTTGCATAGACCAGTGACTCCAATAGATTTAATTTCTTTATTAGCACTGTAATGTTAATGAATATAAATAAAGTAATAAAGGTAGCAGTAGACGGTTGGTAACCACAGTCAATGGCGTGTTTTGGACCAAAGGATTGTAATATGAAGGTTTGAGTTAACCATCACAACTGCAAATGGTGAACTGTATTTTGCAGGTTGGTGTTGATCTTCAAATATATTTAATTCCCAGATGGATGGAGGTGATTATAAGTTGCAAACCCAGACTCATCTGAACGTGAATGTAGGAACAGCAGACTGAAGTTACCCTTCTGCAGATCACAATCCTCCTGTTGGGGGATAGCTTGTAAGTCAAGAGAGGTTTGTCTAACCAGGCAGTGGGTCCACCTGGTCATACCGGTGCCACCATGTGAAGGGGTCCCTTCGTAACACCGGACATAACGTAAAGTGAAAAAAAAAAAAAAAAAACAGTAACAGTGCTGTAAATATCGTACCTAATAAGTCAGGTTACATTTACCTTGCTTCAGTCAGGTCAGGCTCGTTAGGTGGAATCTTAGTGGGTTATATCTTTATGTGCTTTATGCTTTGGTGATTAGCGGATTTATTCCAATTCCATGAATCTGAGTCGCTTAACCATTTATGCTTTGGTGATTCGGTGATTTATTCTTCCTCCATGAATCTCCTTTCACACGTCCCTATACAATATAATTTCGAGGTCAGTTTTCCTATACTGGGTGGTGTTCTTTCTTACTTTATCCCGCCCGTTTCGACTGGAGAGTTTGGTGAGTAGAGGAGAGCCTTCTTCTTTGTTACCTCCATTTTATTTTAGTAGTTTAGTCACACTCTTGTAGGAGCTGCCTAGCTTGAGCCAACTGGCCTGCTGCAATTATCTTTTCTTCTTATGATCTTATCTTCTTATGTCTGAAACGAGAGGAGATATTCCACCCAGACGGTGAACCAACCTGCAAGATCTATTGTAAGTGTTAACTACTGGGTCTTATTTATTTATGTTTGTATTTTTTTCACCATCCGACCTTTAATAGAATCGTAATAAGATAATTTCTCTTATCTGATTTGGAAAGGCAGATGGGAAAGAAAACAATATTTGGTCAGTTCTATGGGTGGTATTCTCGTGCGGTTAGGAATTTTTTTTTTCGTTCATGCAACGAAGAAGGAACCAAAGGCCAGGAGTCCGCAAATCGTTCCTTCCAGGTAAAAACAAATACATAACTGAGCCAATCTCAGGATCCGTTCATTTTGAGATGCCTGGACACTATACGTTTGAAAGAGGGATGATCAAAGGAAGTAGGAAATACAAACAGAGGGAGACAGTTCCAGAGTTGACCTGTTGCATAAATCAAGGACTGGGAGTAATGGTTAACTCTTGCATTAAAAGGTTGGACAGACAAGAGATGACGTTTTTGCTAGACAGGTGCTACGCACCCATCGTAGAGGTGGAGGAATGCAAGCAGACAGTTCAAAGAAGCAGTGACCATTGAAGTAGCGACAGAAAAGAGATAAAGAGGAAACAGTGTGGCGAAGAGACACAGGTTGAATGGAGCCAGTTAGAGGAGGAGAGTTAATGAGACGAAAAGCCTTTGACTCCACCCTATTGAGAAGAGCTGTATGTGGGGAGCCTCCCCACACATGAGAGTTGTACTCTACACAGGGGCGAATAAAACCAGTGTATAAAGTCAACAACTGTGCAGGGGTAAAGAAGGTACGGACTCAGCTTAGCACACCTAATCTCATGGAAGCAGATTTTACAAGAGATGTAATATGATCTTTCCAAGATAAATCCCGTAAGAATGAAACCCCAAGTATGTTTAAGGATGATGCAGGATTGAGCTGGATATTATTACTTCGCTTCTTTTGTACCTTCCTTATTTATCGCCATTTTGGTCTCTGGGGAGGTGGCTGTGTTAGGGTGCATCCAGACTGAGAACTGGCAGATGGTTGCGAGCGAGAGCAGGTTGAGGCGGGAGATTTTAAACCACAGTAACTCATACACATGGCCGCACTGCCAACGTTTGTGAGCAAGCACTAGTGTGAGTCCGCATGGGTTCACGCAGGGAGAGTTAAGATTTCTCGCTTGAACTCATTCGGTCAGGATGGATAGAGAGCAGCTTAATTTTGAGGTTTCACTAACACCATCTGTTTAGGAAACATGCCATATGATGCACAGTGACAGAGCATTTATTGCACAGCAGTGGAAGAGGACAGGACAAAAAAAAAAAAAAAAAAAGTATGTCAAGTCGATTTATTCTGATATAAATACACATGTCCGTCTGGTGGTGGTCTTTTTTGTGGATGAATTCTATGACACAGCAAATTAAAATTTACACTATGGTTACTGTGAGGGATGATGAATGTCTTAGGCTGGGAACTGCACCAATAAAACAATAGGACTACCCCAAAGCTCTACATACGGGTAATTAAACAAAAGTTATGTGACTTTGCCAAGGTACTGAACCTTCATCTGAAGCAGTATTTCTCAAACTTTTGCACTTCATTTCCCACTTGTGGGGATCCTAACATCCTTGTGGCCCAACTACAGTTTTCTCTCAAGTCCCTCACAAATAATTATAAAAAAAAAAAAAAATGTTTTTGTGCTCTCCATTTACTTTAATGCTTAGAACAATCAGTCATAATGCATAATTTGTTACATACCAACAGAGTGGATGACACTGTTTGCTTTCAGTCAGTTGACTGATTCGAGCTTGAGTCACTGATAACGTAACCTCATATATGGGTCCATATCCAGCCGGTTTTGGCTTTTACTTTTTACTCACTGAGAAGGCGGCCTCCATGCTGTCAATTCCTGTCTTCAGAATTTAGTTATAACTCGGGAACTGGTGGCCCGATTGAACTGGATTTTGTTTTATTCTTCAAGTTAGAGGATTTTAGCGCTACCTTGTTCTAACAAAAATTTGCGTTTTTGCTGTTACTGTAACAAACAAACAAACCAATAAACATACAGAAATCGGATCATTATGGTTTAGATAATACTATACCATTATACTATACAATTTCACGAGTATAAGGAGGGAGGAAGGAGAGACTGATACTACAACGAACACATCACTCTTCTCTCTTGTGTCATGCAGGTATTTTCAAAGCCGCACCAAGGACGAATCCATTCCCTTGCACTAAAAGCAAATATTAAGTTTGAACCCAAAGGCCAGAAATGAGTCATAACTCGGGAACCATTGGCTCGATTGACCTGGATATTGTTTTATTCTTCAAGTTAGATCATTTCAACGGTGCCTTGCCTAACATTATAAAATTTGTGCTACATGCGTCGTTTTTGCTGTTATGGTAACAAACCAACGAACATACAGAAGTCGGATCATTATAACACAGATGTGTAGAAGGGTGGACAAACCAGATTCACATTTATATGTTATGGAAAATGGCAAGAGGACTCTAAGTGCGATTTCACTATCTTTTGGGTATACTGATACATGGAGCACCAGAACACAGTCAGAGACATTCCATCATCAATGTCTCTGGCAGCAGTATCATTCTTGAGGTCAAGGAATTCGTGCTGAGCAACATTAGGAATGGCAGAAATATCAAGACTTTCTGAGAAAGGATTCCTCACCAATTTAATTCTGGGAAGTATGTTTTGAGCTCACTTTCCAAGGATATCAAGTGCTGAATTACTGTATTTCACTTTTGAGTGATGGGTCAAGCAGGTGATCCTCTTCAGTCTCGTCAAGAACAGTTGAAAGATGCTCAAACATGGTAACATTTTCTTCACTCACTTTCCTTTGCCACTTCTGGAAGAAATGCAAGCATACAGTCCATGAGGTGAAATATATTTCATTCCTTGCCTTGTAACTAAAGATTCAGCCCGTTTAGCTGCTCAAAAATGGCGGCCTGGTATACAAGACGTGACTCCCACAATACCTGGTTGAAGAGCTTAATGGATCATCCTTCCTTTTCGCTTCCAGGAAAAGTTTAAGTTCTCACCGAAGCTCAGATACTCTGTTCCCAACACTGTCACTGGAGAACCATTGCACTATGGAGTAAAAAAGGAGGGCTTTATGCTCTGAATTCACAGAGTTTCTGGAAAAGGCTAGGGTTCAAATCTGTTTTCACGAAGTTGACACATTTTACCTTTGCGTCCACGACCTTACATAGGTCATCGGGGAGGGTTTTTGAGTCCAGTGCAAAACGATGGACCATACAGTGAACCACTTTCACATTCGTAGCTACTTCCTTGACATGCTTCTGGAGCCCCGACCTTGATCCAGGCATCGCCGGAGCCCCATCAGTACAGACTCCACAACAATTTCCCCTGGCTATTCTGTTAGCTGTAGAGAATGAAGTCAATTTTTCCATCTCATCTAAAACTTCTATGGTAGTTTCAAGCTGTGTACAGAACAGATATTCATCTCTGATGTCATCCATGAATACCAAACTAGTAAACACGAAAAGTTGTGCACAAGAACTCACATCCAACCGTACTGTGAACATACCAGTTGGGGAGAGCTTAATATCATGTATCAATTGTTCCATGATATCAGCTGAAATTTCAATAATTCTCCGTTTCACTGTGTCGTTTGACAAGGAAATCTGCTGAATCATCATTTGCACATGACTCCAAGAATCCGTCTGAGCATCATTACAACACACGGCTTAATCGTGTGGGCCTTTTTCTCTCTTGCTATTTCAAGAGAAACCTCCGGTGATACTTCTGCTGCATATAAGTTTCTCCGTATACTGAGGGTGGATTGTTGTCAGATGATGCTTTAGCTTACTAGGCCTCATAGAATCATTCCCGACCACTTTGAAACGCAGCCATCAGCGAGGATTGATGTAAATCCGTAGTTAACGTGTTCATCACTGTACACCAGAATACACTAATCCCACTTCCCTCCTAGTAGCCGGAGTCACAGCCAGTCGGACAGTGAGAGAGCGGGCAATCGAACACCCCACACGCACCTCCCGGGCCCCAACCCCAGTGTAAACGTTGTTGGACAGATGTGGAACGGCCAAAGCTGATGATGTTACAATGTGTCATGATTGTTTTTATAGACAATCAAAACCAGTAGAGGTAAGTATATAAAGGCATTTAACGTATGTGTGGTTATCCACAGCATATGAGAAAGAAATGAAAATGAAAGACCTACAGTGTATTATGTGTTATTACCTATTTACTTACGTCCTATATCATAATGTTACAAATAAGTAGAGTATAGTGGACAACATCTGTTACAAAGGAGTACAAAGGAAAGCAAACAGCAACAGACCTTGGTCCTTTCAATGATGTTTGTTACAGAGTAAATTATGGTTACGAGATCTAACTCTACAGTACATGCTGAAGGATAAGGATAGTAAAGCAAGAAGGCTCCCCCCACCTCCAAACCCTCCAGTTAAAACTGGTAAGAAAAAGTGAGAAAAACCAACATGCAGTATGGATAACCTGACATTGAAATTTCATAGGAAAGACTGAAAAGGAAAAGTTACATTCTAGAATACATTATCTATATGCTACCAGTATGAATAACCTGAAAGAGAAAGTAGCAAAGTAAAATATATAATCGAATAATAAATAATGCATGACACCATGTACGGGTACGTTAACAGGGAGTCTGCGGACACAGTATGAAAATTGCTCAGTGCACAGTGTGGATGTTCAGGGGTGGTGTGGCAGCCTTGCCTGGCGCTATTAAGGTAGGCAACAATCAATCAGACCCCAGCTCCGTTCATTCCACTAAGACTAGGAGCGTTCCCATGCGGGACAAGCACACAAGTCACTTCCTGAAGCAGTGACCCCTGGTACATTAAAAAAATCCCGACTGTGGTCACATGACTAACAGGGACCCTCAGTGATCCACAGCCCATCACCGGTCGAAAGTATGAGTAGTGACTGTTAACTCAGGGCTATCTGTGCATATCCTAGTCTGTGCATATACTATATTTGCATTCAATATATTTATCCAGGCTCTAAAAAAAAAAAAAAAAAAAAAAATATACACAAGTGTTTTACTCAAGAGCAAACATATTAAGCTGGGGGTTAGACGACAATTACTTATCCAGGCGACCTTTAAAGGTCATTACTGTATTAGTATTTACTACACTGGAGGGCAATTTATTCCATACATTTACAGCTCTGTTAAAGAAGAAATGCTTAGCTTCATGCGACTGGAATCGTTTGCCAATTATTTTATGCCCATTGCCTCTAGTATAATTCGAGTGATCAACTGTGAAGTATTTATCAACAGCCACGTTATCATGTCCTTTGACTATTTTGAGTACTTGAATTTGATCTCCTTGTAACCTCCGTTTAGTTAGGGTAAACAGATTCAGGGCTTTTAAACATTCCTCGTATGGTTTATTTCTCAGTCTAGGTATCATCTTTGTCATCTTTCGCTGCACTCTTTCAAGCTTTTCCATATCCTTTTTATAATACGGTGACCAAAACTGAACGCAATATTCCAAGTGCGGGCGTACTAAGGAATTATACAAAGTGAGGACAGTATTATCAGATTTATATTCAAATGCTCTACCTATGAATCCAATCAATTTATTGGCTTTTTTCGGAGCTTCTGTGCATTGTTTGCTTGGTTTCAAATCGTTTATTATAACTCCTAAGTCTTTTTCATGGTTTACCCTATCAAGTTGGACATTATTCATGCTATAACTAGCTCTTACATTTTTACTGCCAAAGTTTAGCACTTTGGATTTATTAATATTGAAATCCATTTGCCAAACTTGGGCCCAGTTGAACAGTCGATCAAGATCTCTCTGAATTGCCTACCTTTGCAGTGCTGTATCTGCTCTGTTACCTATTTTAGTATCGTCATCAAATTTTGAAGTTTTACAACATAATCTTTCATCAGTATCATTGATATATATTAATAAAAGAATAGGACCTAACACTGAACTCTGTGGCACTCCACTTGTAACGTTTATCCAGTCTGACTCTTTTCCGTTTATTTCATCTCTTTGCTTTCTTCCGGTGAGCCAATCTTCTACCCACCCGAGAACACTGCCCCTAAAACCATGTGCCTTTAGTTTCAGAAGGAATCTTTTGTGTGGAACTTTGTCAAAATCCTTTTGAAAATCAAGGTACACAACATCGACAGATTTAGTGTCGTCGTACATTCTCAGTATATCATTGATAAAGTCCAGCAGATTCGTGAGGCAAGAGAAATTATTACGAAAACCATGTTGAAAATCTTTGATGAGATTGTTTGATTCTAAGTGTTTCACAGACTTATCTCTGATAATAGTTTCAAGCAATTTGCAAATCACCGATGTTAAACTAATTGGGCAGTAGTTTTCTGGCTGTGCTCTGTTGCCTTTTTTGAATATTGGGGTTATGTCAGCAAGTTTCCATTCATGTGGCACCTTACTGCTTTTAAGTGATAAGTTAAAAAGTTCAGATAAAGGCTTTACAACTTCATTCTGTAGTTCCTTCAAAACACCTGGAGAAATTTTATCCGGTCCCGGTGTTTTATTCTCTTGTAATTTGCTAATTGCAAGTAGTACGTCACGATCACTAACTGTAATGTCAGTGATTATGTTGTCCTCTTCTATAGGGATGGGGGAAACAGCAGGGATCGTATGTTTTCTGTTGTAAATACTGACACAAAGAAAGTATTGAGAATTTTTGCCATCACAGTTTCATCATCAGTGTGCTCTCTGTTATCTGTGATTAAGGGACCGATTGTCGGAGTTATTACCTTTTTGCTTCTTATGTAACTGAAAAATTCTTTGGGATATGATTTACTGATACTTGCAATATGGCCTCAAGGTTTTTCTTACTGCATTTAATTATTTTTTTTTCCTTTCCGTCGAAGGGCATCGTATTTATTTTTACCATTTTGACTCTTTGTGGTATTATATTTTTATATGCAAGATTTTTTTGCTTCCAGACAATGTTTACTGTCGGAGTTCCACCATTTGGGTTTAGAATTTTTGGCAGGCCTTCTGTTGCGCATTGGAATACATAACCTGACAGCACTGTTGAGGGTTTCTGTAAAATAATTCCACGCGTCATTGATATTTAAAGTTTCAGCAATAGGACGTCAGTTACCTGCACCAACAATTGAGTATAATTTCTTAAAATTTGCCATCTTAAAGTCAGGCACTTTCTTGCAACTGGCCCTGACTTTGTCTTCACTGATTTTAATGCTAAATGTATCTGTGCGATGAACAGTTGTACTAAATTCTTCTCCTACAGTAACATTATTCACGACATTTTCTGATGTGGCTAAGACAAGATCTACTGTAGGATGTTAGATCCACGTGTCGGATAATTTACAAATTGATACAGAGAACTTTCCTGCAAGTTTGTATATAGGTCTAACCCGGTGTGTGAGGATAGCGCTTTTCCCCATTTTGGAACTGATAAATTAAAATCACCAAATATTACAGTGCTTTGCATACAAGATATTTCGGCAATTTTATTGTAGATTTCATTATCGATGTTGAGTGGCTGACCGGGTGGTCGATATATTAACCCAAGTGTGATTTTATGACAAGATTCATTCCTAAACTGACTATAAATAGTGTCTACGTTTTCAATACATGGCTTGGTAATTACGACTTGAAGAAATCATGATTTAATATACAGTATAACAACACACCGCCCCCTGCTCGATTATTCCTTTCACTATTGAAAATGTGATAGCCTGGTAAATAAAACTCTGCTAGAAGATCTCTTTGCTCAGTATTTAGCCACGATTCTGTTATACCAATTACGTCATAATCTTCAGTAAAGACAAGGGCCTCTAAATCAGAAAATGTATTACGCAGACAATGTGCATTTACAAGAAGAGCTTTAATGTGTTTTCCTTTCTGATGTGTGAAGCTTCCAATACTTATTGATTCATCGGATCGCATGACATCTACGTTTGCCTCCCTTGATGCTTGTTTTTCTCCAGAAAATACTTAGTTCATCACTAAGCAAACGACCGTGGTGGGCAGAACCAATGGCATTCAAGTGTACTCTATCATTCGCAAATTGTGTTCACTGCTCGTAAAACTGGTTCCATGTGTCTATGAACTCAACTCCTTCTTGCAGGCAAAGTGACTTGACCCTATTATTTATACTAAATGCTTTACTGAAGAAGGCATTCCTTGTACCAATCCTTGGGAGTATTCCTGAAATTAAGATGATGTTAGTTTTCTCCTTGCAGGGTCAAATCATCCTCCTGTACTTCGCTATTAGCTCCTCTAATCGGGTCCGTACGACATCATTACTACCTGTATGAATGATAACTAGGCTGTCATTTTCCGCATTCTCAAAGACATCATCCACAGCCTCCGTTACATCGTCTACTCCTGCACCTGGGATACAAAAACGCTTTCGTTTAGAGGGTTCCCTGCAACAAAATTCAACCAACTGACCACAGATGATGGAGTCCCCCACAACCCGCGCGTCATGGGGCTCTTCCTCTACTTCTGAGAGAATCTGAAACTTGTTGTATGTTGTTACTGGAATGATGCTCCTTTTCCTTGCAAGCCTTGCACCATTCTGCACTGGAACTCATTGTGTACGGTGGGGGGAGAAGTAACTACAGCAGGAGGAGGAGGATCAAACTGGACTGCGGTTGGCCTAGCAGTGACATTATCCTCTGCACTGTGTCCGATATTACTCGCAATGAATTCCTCCAGCACATCAACTTTTTAGGTCAGGCTGTTAATTTTGTTTGTAGCCTCGGTCAGCTTGTCTTCCAGGCTCTGACATAGTTTGCACATCCTGCAAACAAAGGTGCAGTCCGTATAAAAGGATCCTGTGAAACTACCGGAGCAGGTTATGCACATAATGTTCCGTGACATTCTGAAATCCAAGGTTACTGCGAGGATTTATCAGAGAAAAAGAATCTACTGTTTCATACCTGGAAGAGATATTGGAACAAGAATAAGTTACATATACAAAACCTGCTAGACCAGTGACAATTTATGCAATGGTTACAGGTTTTACTGGTGAGGGTCTTGTTGCTGTTTAGAACTGTGCAGGAAAGATATGATGTCTTTTCTAATCCATTCCCACTCCCACCTCCACCACCCTTCTCTCTTAGTTCCTCTCTCTGCAAACGTCTGTCATACCCTCTCCCACCCTTTGTTAACTTGCACCAGCCCACCATGGCCCGCAAAAAAATCCTGCCGTGGCCCTCTTGGGGGCCACAGTTACCACTTTGAGAATGAATGATCTGAGCAGAAGTACTCTGCAAATGGCTCTCTCATTATTTTTTTTTTGTCACTTTATTGCGTAACACTTTTTCTGTTGAGTTAGAAAACCACATTACCAGGATTTTCTTTCACATCACCTTCGAGACTAGTTGTTGCACCCTACTCCTTCTTGAATGATCATGTTGTACAGTAGGATGAATACAGATTTAGTAATCTGATTTGCCTTATTGAAAAACTGTCTAGGTTACATTCATTATACTTAAATTTTGTTGTAATACCAACACCAAAATTATACTCATCTGGCTGTATTGATAAGTGATAATTAAACACATTTTGCTGGTGTAAACCATATTTAGGGAAAGATGTCTTTTTCAGGAAACAGTTTGTGCTCCAGCATACTGTTTTCAAGCAGCAATGATTCTTAGGAATGCCATTTGCTTTTTTTTTTTTTATGCAAGGGATCGTGAAAAGATTAGTACAAGAGAGTAAGAAGAGAGTGGATGAGGAAGTTGGAAGGAATTTGAATGTAAAGCAGAGGGAATGTGAAAAAATGCTCTGGAAGGAGGTAGAGTTATACAGGGTAATAAAAAAGTTTGTAGGGCAATGGAAGATAAAAATGGCTGATCGATAGTGGAGAAGGAAGAAAAAGTGAGCAGATGGAGACAGCACTTTAAGGAAATGTTAAACATAGAGAATGAAAGTAATGTGAGTATAAGCAGCTAGGAAATGGCTGGGAGAAAGAAGGAGGTAAGAAGAGAAGAAGAGATCACTAGGATGGAAGTAGTGGAGGCAATTGAGAAAGACAAAAAGATGGGAAAAGTCCAAGGAATTGACGGAGTGTGTGATGCAGTGCTAAGCATGGAGGAGAGACGTACACAAGAATGGATATGGAAGATGTGCACACTGGCTTAGGAAGAAAGTAGAGTCCCAGAGGATTGGATGTCAGGTATAATTATTCTCCTGTACAAAAGAAAATGGGAAAAACAAGTGTGTGGTAATCACAGGGGCATATGTCTTCTTAGTGTATCAGGAAATGTATATGGTAGGACACTTACTGACAGAGTTAGGGAAATAACAGAGGAATTAGTTGGAGAAGAACAGGGAAGTTTTAAGAAGGGAAGACGTTGTGTAGATCAGATATTCAGCCTTAAGTCTTTGGTGGAAAAGTTTCTAGAGAAGGGAAAGAAGTTGTATGCAGCCTTCATGGATGTGGAGAAAGCATATGACAGGGTGGATTGACAAAGAATGTGGAAAATGTTAGGAATATATGGAGTAAATGGGGTGTTAATGAATGCCGTGAAGTGTATGTACGAGGGTGCTAAGGCTGCAGTGCGTGTAGATAGTGAACTGAGTGATTTTTTCTGTCTGAATGTTCGATTGAAACAGGGGTGTGTCAGGTCTCCATGGTAGTTCAATCTGTGTACGGATGGAGTCATAAAAGAGATACAACTTAGGGCAATGGATTTTGGAGTGGCCCTAATGAGAGATAGATAAGCATTTGGAAACTTCCTTTTCTGTTGTTTTCAGATGATACTGTGTTGTTAAGTGAAGGAGAAGGGGAAATGCAAGGCTTAGTGAATATGTTTGGGAGAGTGTGTAAGAAACGGATTTCAAAGGTGAATGTGAAGAAGAGTAAAGTTATGGTCTTCGAGAGAAATGAAGTCAGTGAATGTACATTGAGGTTGGATGATGAGGAAATGGAAAATGTAAGTGCATTTAAGTACTTGGTTAGTGTAATGAATAGGGATGGAAGTTGAGAGGATGAAGTCCATGAAAGGGTACAACAACGAAGAATAGTTGCTGGTTCTTTAAAAGCAGTGATAAGGAATAGGAAAGTGAGCATGGAAGTAAAGAAGTCATGGTCAGATAATATTGTGATATCAGCTCTAACGTATGGATGTGAACCTTCGACCATGCTGGAAGGACACAAGTCACGAGTGAGAGCAGTGGAAATGAGCTATTTGAGGGTGCAATTGGAATTACGTGGATAGACAGACTGACAAATGAGGAAGTGAAGGAGCATTGTGGTGTGGATCTGATGTGACAGACAGCATTAGGAGGAATACAGTGAGGTGCTTTGGCCATGTGGAGATGATGGAGAGCGAGAGACTAACAAGGAAAGTGTATGTGAGTGAGTTAGGGGGTGGAGTAGGAGGGGGAGGCTGAGGATGAGATAGAGGGATGGAGTGGAGAAATATATGAGAGAGGGGGATGTGAGCTGGGAGGAGGGCAGTGAAATGGCGGGTGACAGGTCGACATGAAAGCGATTTGTTTGTGGTCTCCCCTCACATGCTTGAGGCGTCTGGAATTAGTTAAAGTTGATATATAGTGCCGACTGCAGTTACCAAGGGTGGTGTGATGACGTTGCCATGGCAACACCCAAAGACTCGCCTAGAGTGCGTGACTTCAAAAGCACCAGCCGTCCCCACTCTTGCCAGCCCCCGACTGCCCGCTTGCAACCAGGACGCACCCTTATGTCCAAATACTTAAGATTTCTTATAATTACTTCCACAGATCCTGAGTACGCTCCACGGTGACTTGGACGATCAGGCCGTCAAGGCTATGCCTGGTTATATTCACGAATGTTCTGAGCTCTTCAATTCCCATATTCATATAGACAGCTTCCCAACAACAGTGGTTGGTAAGTTCTCTCTCTCTCTCTCTCTCTCTCTCTCTCTCTCTCTCTCTTTCAGCAGGAATAAACACACAAAATCCATCATCGAGGAGATAGGATTGATTAATACCAATGATTGTTACCCTCTTCACAAATTCTCATGCAAGGTTGTCCAAATATTGCCCACCAATTACTCGGTTCCTCCGGGGACGGCTCAGTCAGCATTACTATGCTGTGTTCATCAAATTTAATTTTCTACTTCCCACTACGCCTTTCGTTATTTCTATTACCTTTCATTTTATGTTCATGACGTCCATCGTTGTCACTAATTTTCACAGAGGAACCAAAGTCTCGGTTCCCCACACCAGCAGACTGAGCCACAACATATGAAGATTATGATACATATGTGATCAGTTTATATACCCACGACAAGAGGGATAATATATTTCTTTATTATTATTATTATTATTATTATTATTATTATTATTATTATTACCGATCACCTAGTGCCATGGGTGAGATCTTCGTATCTCCTTTTTATTATTGATCTCCACTTTTCTCCATTCGTGGAGATCTTTTGTTTCTGTCATTATTATTATTATTATTATTATTATTATTATTATTATTATTATGATTATTATTATTATTATTATTCCGTCACTTTTCATTCCCGATTATCACCAAACATTTAGAGGATGTACAGCGACGCACCAAAGTGTCTGTACCCTCCTCGTTGGAAGGAAGTGGAAGTCAGGGTTAGAGAGAGGGCAGGCGAACGGACACCCGTGAGTGGTAGTTTGGAACTGAGCTAAGAGGATGATGATGAGAAACTTAATGAACTTAAATTCGAAACCTTTCCATGCTATTCACCTGCAAAACACTATGCGTTCGTAACATATACAGCATATATTATAACACAGACTTCGTTATCATGGAGTCCTGTGATACGTCGTCCAGACAGGACCCATCTGTTTCGGATCCTCATCATACAAATGAAGTACCGAGCCAGTTTCACTGCAGTCTGCATCACGGAGGCTAACACTGGACAAGGTGAGGTTCATTTTGTTTTTTGTTGGAACTTCATTTAAAAAATAGAGCCAAATACTGATATAGTCAGTCCGGCTGATAATTATGTAATGTGTTGCCATAAACTGTCGTGATGCATTGTTGTTATTAATGTCTAATTATCATAGTCATAATGTTAACATGACATTAATATAACGTCTTCCTTTTCCCAGTTGTTAATGTCATGTTAACATTATGGCTATAATAATTAGGCATTAAGAACAACAATGTGTTATGACAGTTTATGGCAACACATTACAAAATTTTCAACCGGACTGACTATACCAGTACTGAGCTCTGTTTTATAAATAAATTTGGATCAGTCAGCATACCAACAAAAAACAAACTAAACCTCACTTTGTCCAGTGTTAGCCTCCGTGATGCAGACTGCAGTGAAATTGGCTCGGTGCTTCATTTGTATGATGAGGATCCGAAACAGATGGCTTGTGTCTGGACCTCGTTTAACAAGACTCCGTGATATCATAGTCTATTGTATAATATATGCTGTACATGTTACGAAACCATAGTGTTTTGCAGGTGAATAGCATGGAAATGTTTCGAATCCAAGATCATTAAGTTTCTCACCATCCTCCTCATAGCTCAGTACCAAACTACCACTCACGGGTGTCCGTTCGCTTGCCCTGTCTCTAACCCTGACTTCCACTTCCTTCCAACCAGGGGGAGCACAGAAACTTTGGTGCGTGGGTGTAAAACGCCATGACCTTATTGCACTGACCCAGTTTGAAAGACCTTCACCTTCTTTTCAAGGTCGCAGGTCTAAAAATTTTCACAAATCATGAATTCCCAATCCCAATTTATTCGAAAGTAAACATATATACATGGAAGAAAATCCCATTTTATATATATATATATATATATATATATATATATATATATATATATATATATATATATATATATACCTAGGCTGCTTCCCCCAAGGAAAGGGAGGTAGCCGAGACAGGACGACACACTCCCCATTTACTCATCCATTCAAACACATTCATTCGCATCTTAGCCCCAAAGGGGAGAACGGACAGATCCTCACCGCACCACACCGCACAAGGGTCAACTGTGCAATGCAATCAGTGACATCCACAGCAAGGCCCGACAGCAGAACTGGTTTACCCCTGCCACATCATAACAGACCCATCCCCTTACCGGCACCTGACCCGGTGTATATATATATATATATATATATATATATATATATATATATATATATATATATATATATATATATATATTACACTCCCTCTTCTGTCTTTCTCTCCTTCATTCTTTCCTCTTCCTTCTGCCTGTGGGTGACTCCACACTGAGTGACAAGCCAAATGGTTTCCTGTATACCAGGAAACCATTTACTACGGTGGGTGGTAACCATATAAACAAATTTTGGCACCTGGTGGTTTAGTGGGTAATTATTGCTCTCCAATCGGATTGAGCCGGTGAAGGTTTGTATCCAAGGGATGGTTGGGGTTGATTGCTCATGTAATGCCACTCAGGGATGAGTGAGGCTGGTCACCCTCATTTTAAATGTCGAGACCAACTGCCTAGCCCCGTGCTCCTACGCTCCTCATTGGGCAATGTAGGATTGGTTGATGGATGGATGGATGGATATATATATATATATGGCAAAAATTTGAAGCCCATTCATATGTGACATACTTCGGCGACCCCACTTTTCAACACTTTTCAGCTGCTCTTTCATACAGGGGAAAAAAAAAAAAAATAAATAAATAAACTAGAGGCCCCCTCCGCCTGGGGGATTCATACAAGCCGCGAACCAATACACATCTAGCGAGGCTCGGAATATAACCTTGACCTTGACGTATTTTCAGCAAATTCGAACTCGTAGGAGATTTTCATCCCTACTACACACCGTAAAACATTGTGATGATATCTTGATCGGTTGCGGAGTTATAGTGGTAACAGACACAGAGCTTGACTTACTTTCACCAATTTCGAACTCGTGATTGTTTTTTTTGTTTTGTTTTTTCCCTACTACGTTTCCTGTAAATTTTTTTTGATGATATCTTGAGCAATTGCAAAAATATCTTCCTAACACACACACACACACACACACACACACACACACACACACATCGAAAACAACGCCAGCTTCGCTATCGCGGCTGGTAATGAGGCACTTCTTGGCCTTAGAAGTGTTGTCTAGTCCTGGCTCAGTCTGTATACATTTTTGGTGGTAATTTGACCAACGGTTTTTAAGATTTTACAGAAAGAATGGAAGTTGTGTCTTTCAGCAAAGTCCTCATAGCTGGAGATCAGGAACTCTAACAATTATAGTCTTCTAGTTATTATTAATCTCCAGCTATTACCATACTGTAGGTGGATATCTTTTTATCCATCATTATTTTCGTTAATATTGATCTCCACCTATTATCATAGGTGAATATCATTGTTTTCATCATTCCTTTTATTATTATTATTATTATTATTATTATTATTATTATTATTGCTGTTGTTGTTAATGTTATTATATTTATAATTATTATAATTATAAATATTATTATTATTGTTATTATTATTATTATTATTATTATTATTATTATTATTATTATTATCATTCTTTTTCATCTTTTCTTCTTCTTCTTATTCCGTCAATTTTCGTCTGCGATTTTCATCCTACTTAGGGATGTACAGCACCATGCCCCTGTTACACTGACTCACTTTCAGTGACCTTGTCCTACTTTTCAAGGTATATAACAGTTTCAAAGATAAAAAAAATTATCAATTTTCATCATCAGCTTACTTCAAAACTATTATGATTATACGAACATGGAAGGAAATTCCGTGATATACAAGTAATTATTTTCTAAACATTTGTTTGGAAAATTCTGAAGGTCATTCATGCGTGATGTTACGATATTTGGGACCCCCCGACTTTCAACAATTTCCAATTGTTCTTCCATAAACAGTAAAACAAAATATAAACTAGAGGGGAACTCAGTGGAGTGCATCGCTCCGACAAGGGCAATGTAATTTCTAAACTACTCTTCATAATGGTTAAGCTTTCCTATCATTGTTTAGGACGTTGCAAAAAGTGTTTTCCGGATCCAGAATCTGTAATACTATCCAGATCGGTCTCAAAAGTTAATCGATTGTTCCCTGGGACATGGACTATCTACCCACAAAATTTGGTCCAAACTTCACTTTTAGTTTTTGAGTAATCCTGCTAACAGACAAACTAACTAACTAAGAAACAAACAGGGGTGAAAACATACTCTGTCGGAAAGACTGAGGCACTTCTTGGCCCTTGAGGTTTTCTCAGGTCCTAGGCCAGGTGTGTATTCTTTATGATGGCAGTTTGACCAACGGTTTCTGAGTTATCCCAAATAACAGTATTCTCATATGTGAAGGTCAGTAACAGTTCCTGACAGTTACAATGTTCTAGTTATTATTATTACTATTATTATTATTATTATTATTATTATTATTTATTAGTCCATCACTTCGATTTCCATCATGCTTATTAAAGATGTGCAACACCATAACCCTATTACACTAACCCATTTCCAGTGATCTTGACCTACTTTTCAAGATCATAGGTCCAAAAATGCCCATAAATCATTAATTTTCCACCTCAATTTACTCCGAAACTATTCGAGGTACATGGACGCTGAAGGAAATCCATTGAAAAGTTTATTTTCCAAACATCTGTACGAGTACGAGAAAAAAAAATCCGAGAGTCATTCGTGCATGACGTAACAACATTTTGAACACCACAGTGTCCGATACGTTTCATTTTTTTTTTTTTTTTAATGCAGGAAAAACCAAAACATAAATGACACACTTCTTTGCCCTTAAAGTTTTGTCTGATCCTTGACTAGATTTGTATATATCTGGCGGCAGTTTGACCAATGGTTTTTCAGCTATTACAAAAAACATAAAATCAGCTATTTCCTCATTGGTGGGTATCAGTAACTGTCTCCTACAGTTAATCAGTCTTCTAACTGATCTCAACCTATTACCATAGGTGGGAATCTCTGTATCTATCTTCATTTCTATTATTATTCCGTCACTTTTTGTCTCCAATGTTCATAATACTTATTGAGGATGTACAGCATTATGGTCCTATTACCCTGACCCAATTTTAGTGACCTTGACCTATTTTTCAAAGTCACAGGTAAAAAAAAAAGTGAAAAAAATCATGAAGTTTGAACCGCAGTTCACCACAAATCCAAAAGAAATACATGAACATGGATGGAAACCTTGTGATAAAATTGTTTCCTATTATTAGTGTGAAAAAATGAAGGTCATTCATGCGTGACATTACGGTATTTGTGACCAGAACTATTTACCAGGACAGTCTACCAGGACTGTCTATATACCAGGTCTATACACTAATGGTGGCAGTCTGACCAAGGGTTTTGAGTTGTTACAAAAAACATCATTATCTTAAGTGAAGGAAAGTAACTGTCTCTGACAGTTACAGTTTTAACGTTAGTAGTAGTAGTAGTAGTAGTAGTAGTAGTAGTAATCTCTGCCTACAAGACTATTGTTTTCACTGGTATTATTATTCTCGCCTCAGGGTCTCACAACGATTCAAGGAGAATCGGAAACTGTGCAAGGAATCTGAAAGGTCCAGGTTACGTGTCCTGACATGGGCCATTGTGATAGAAAAAATCCAACTCTCCCCAATGAGGTTAAGGTTATTGTAAGAAATTATAGCAGAGACATGCATTCTTCGACACCTTTGTCAGATCCCTTGTTGAAGTTACACAAGAAGTTGCCTTAGGGTCTTCAGATCTTGTTTATAATAAACATGCCTTACAACAAGGGAAAGCTTCCTTATTATGGCAACACAGTAGAAATGCATAAGTATCAACATTCTGGCCTCAGACTCTCCCGATGATTCCAGAACCGGAGACTGCGCAAGAAATTTGAAGGGCCCCGGCTATGTGTCCTGGCATGGACCATTGTTGATAGAGAAAAAAATTTCAAATCTCCCCAGTGGGGTCAAGGCTACTAAGAAACATTAGGTGGAGACTAGCGACTGTCAGTAGGACAGTTACAGAGTTCTAGCTATTGTTATCATCTCTCCCGGACGGAGTCGGACGAGGTATTGTTTTTGATCAAGTTTGTTTCTTTGTTTACCTCGTCCAGACTGAGTCCACGAAAAATTGTTTTTGGTCGAGTTTCTTCATATGTTAGCAATATTATGGAAAAACAGCTGAATGAAATTACATGAAACTTTCAGGATAAGTGGGCACTGGTCCCAAAAGAAAGTAATTAAATTTTCGAGGTAATTGAGTTACCATTAAAGGTCAAAATCAAGGTCACGGATTTTCAGAGGGGTATAACTTGAAAACAGTTGAAGACAGAGATACTTACCATTATGAACATACAGGAACTCGTAATATGAACTTTCATTTGGCACCAAGACCTCTGACCTTGAATGATCTTGAAAGGACATACTCAAGGTCATGGATGTTCAGGCGGCTATAACTCGAAACCGGTTGAAGATTACTGTTACCTAGATATGGGAAGTCTCAAATGGGCTTTCATGTGGTAGCATAACCTTTGACCTTGAGTGACCTTGATAAGTCAAATGCGAGATCACGGATTTTCAGAGGGCATAACTTGAAAACATTTGCGTTGTTGTTGTTGTTAATACTGAAACCTCCACCACCCTTCGCACCACCATGTACAGTACACTCCAACTCAACCACCACCAAAACCCTCGCATGACCCCAACCAAACACTCTGAGAATCACCACCGTTCAGTTCGGAAAAATCTCCACCTAATCTCTCTCAGCTCCTCAACAGACCCTTCACCTTCTCACCCTCCACCTTACCCCACTATCACCCCTCCGTTCACCATCCCAAATCTCCCCCTACATCACTATGACCATCACCATCTCCCAGTACATCACTATCACCACCACCATCTCCTTTATCACTGTCACCACCACAATCTCCCCCTCCATCACTGTCACCACCACCATCTCCCCCTCCATCACCATCACCACCACCATCTCCCCCTCCATCACCATCACCACCACCATCTCCTCCTCCATCACTCTCACCACCACCATCTCCCCCTCCATCACTGTCACCATTACCTCCCTCACACGACCTTTCCAAAAAACTCTAAGACCCACCACCCACCACTTCGCCACTAACTTCCACCACCACTAACTTCCACCACCACTAACTTCCACCGCCACTAACTTCCAACGCCACTAACTTCCATCATCACTAACTTTCACCACCACTAACTTCCATCATCACTAACTTTAACCACCACAATGAACACCACTATATTCGACTATTACTAACTTCCACCATTAATTTCCATCACCATACACGATCTACTAACACCACCACCACCTGTCATCACCTTACTACTTCCACCAATACAATAAACATCAACATCACTACCACCAACTCCACAATCACCACTATCCTCCAACCTCCACTATCCTCCACAACCTCTCAAGTCTCTTCCAAGTCCAACCAGATAATGTTCCGTTATGTTCCTTAACCAGAACTCCAGAAACGGTGCTTCACTCTGGAGATGTTCAGCAACATGGGCGCTACCATGGCGAACTTCTTTCCTCTGTACCGATGTGTTGCCTACAAACTGGACTGGGTAAGACCTCGTGCTTCTGTTGGTATCTGCTGGATTACCCCCGGTTACTCACTCATATACAGCCTAAAATTTTTACTCTTATTTTTTATCTTATTATTAACTCAATGACGATTTTTTTTTACTTCATGACTGCTTTTTAACCCAGATTTTTTTTTCCCATGACTGTTTATTTATCCCATGCCTACTTTTTTTTTTTTTACCCCATAATCCTATAACTGTATGTTTACTCAATTACTTTATTTTATTCCATGACTATTTTTTACTCCGTGACTTTTTTACTTTATGACTTTTTCACTACATGACCATTTCTTTCCCCATGGCTATGTTTGTTACCTATGAGTGTTTCATTATTCATTCCAAGACTTTTATTTTTTTCAATTCAGGAAAGAGTTCTGTCACCATTAAACTGGACAGCGTGATATAAATTAGGTGTACCTGTATAACTGTGTATATATCTTTGTGCAACACAGTAATCTATTCTTTAACTCCGTCGCTTTAATTCTCTTTCCTAAACTGAATAAAATTTTCTTTAGGTATAAAAAATAATGTCACTGTACTGGATACAATGTCATCATATTCACCGTACAGTGTTTTAACTCCACCAGTAAAAAAGATGCATTATTTTTTTTTTTTTTTTCTGCTCCCAGGTGATCATACCTTATCTCTCTACTCTTCTCACGTTAACTTGGCATAAAATTACCAACTCTTCAGCGTGGCTATTGACTTATAGCAATGGATTATCAACAGAATATGATGCCAGCCATGTAGAAGTGCTATGAAAAGGATGCCGAGCTGTATCATTTTTTATTGTCATTGAGCTGCGTGAAATAAGCTGCAAAAGGGCTAATATCTGGGCCAAGTTAAGGTGAAAGGACTATAGTGGTGATGGAGTTAATGAGGACTATATATAACCCTCTTTAGTTCAGAAATTCTCCTAATCTGCAGAATATCGTCTAAATAAAGGAAAAACGAAATTTACGTGAAACATTTATAGTCGCAAAGATATTACTGGTGATGTCTTAAGTACTTACTAACCTAATTACTACAGTGCAATAACTACATTATATGCTCTTCTTGCCAGGTCTAGACGACCTTAGCAACCCTAGAATGGATTATTGAACAGCAAGGTGTCAGATGTGGGTTTCATACATCACTATGGCTTTTATTTTATTTTCATTTATTTTCATTTCTCTACCGGTTGAGTAATGGACTCAAGCTGAAAAAGTTTATTACTTGAAAAATACTATTCATCGTAGCTCATAATGGGTGAGAACTGCTGATGCAGCATTTTCCCCCTCAAAATTAGGTTACGAAATTTAGTATAATCCCCCCCCCCCTACATTTGTACTGAATTGCTGACAATTGCCAAAACCGTCTGGCGGTTGAGCCCAGCCTACTAATGTATTGGTCTCTGAGTCACTCATTATAACCAGGAGAGAACTGGGCCAGACTGGAGCCCACAGGGCGGCTCCAACAATCTTTCCCTGTGTCTAACTGGATGCTAGGCGATGTGTTCCAGGGATCTAAACCATATTCAGATAGAGTCTTCAGTGAAGTTTTTATAAATACTTTAAGATTCTTTGCGAATACGCAGTCAGATTCTTGAAATAATCTATAGGATTGTCTTCAGCCATTCATGTTCCTTTCAAGGCCAAGAGCACCAAAGGGTCAGGCAATACACAGCTTGGCTTTTCTAGTTACAGGGATGAGAGAAACAGCCACAGTGTAAGCTTCATTATTAACCACATTATTTATAGTATACATTTTTTATCATTATTTTTCCAGGAACAGATGGATCGTTTCACAGCCTGCATCAATGGACTGGAATAATTAAGGACAAGAGTAACACCTTCAGTCCGATGACGTATTTTGCTGTGTATTCTTGTTGTCTTCAGACGATTTTATTCAGCTGAGGTTGACAACCACACACACACACACACACACACACACACACACACACACACACACACACACACACACACAAACTACGTCACGATACAGGATGCTGAAAGTCGTCTCTCCCTGGAAGACCTTCGACTGGATTCAACATAGTTCCCTGCACATCCACCCCTTCCCCTTCACTACCACTAGGTCATATTTTATTCTTGACACCTCCAGACGATTTTACTTAATTTGGGAAGGACGTGTCTTAAGGAAGGAGTTAGAGAAAACTAAGATCTAACTCTCCTTCCTTTTGAACAGTCTCTCCAAAAGTTATATAAAATCATGTGGAGGGAGGAAGAAAAAATATGGATTACCTCATCGTTTGTGAAGTGTGTAAGATAAAAGGATTGTTCTTAGATATATCCAGTTCTTTAATATTATAGCCAACTTTTTTTTCCTTTTTTTTGCTTCTCTATAAGTCTGATTGGATTAGGTAATTTTCCTACTTGCGTGCTTCCTCTTTGCACATTTTTAGATCCTAGATCGCCCATTGCTTACAACGGATGAAAAAAGTTAGGGTGATGATCATGATGATTAGCCAGAATTCGTTATATATTTGTCGACTGAAATGGAGGAAAGAAGGGAGGTTCCATAATAACAACAACAACAACAATAATAAATAAAAATAATAATAATAATAAGATAATGATGATGATGAGGAGGATGAAGATGCAGATGAGGATGAAGAATCCCCTGCACACACCACACAAGTCTGTGTATTTCTTCATCTGCTCCTCCGTATTACTTCCCAGCCAGAACTAATCTATCACGTCCCTCAGTCTAACGACGTTTAATATTTCTAAATTTTTTTTGCTACTTTTTTTTACAATTTTATTAAGCTTAGTGGGAGAAATAAGATTGAGAAGGAGTTAAGAAGACTGTTTACAATCCCTTCACTACGAATGGTTTCTCCAGAGTTAAGATAATCGCTCAGATGTTAACAGGAACCAAGTAAATAGATTTGGGCTTACGTTGAGGGATAAATGAACTAAATCTATGATAAATTTCTGACCAAGGACATATAGAAGGTAAAATATAATGGTCTGTCTAGTATCATCTTGAATTTGTGTGTGTGGTGGTGCTGCATTCTTCTGTTGCTTTGCTTGGAGTGTTCCTATGTTGTTTAACAAATATAATCTTATTGCAGTGCTCATGTGGGTATTATTTTCCTTACTGACTAAAACTCTTACAAAAATTATTGTAAGCGCACGCACGTGTGTGTAATAAGATAGAACCTGCTAGGATATGTACTGAATAATCAGGACACGTAATTCAGAAACGAACATGAGGAACTAAGTACAAGGGAGCCATGACTCGTACTGTACTGCTAAAACTGCCGATGACACTGTGGACAAGTCTTCAGTTTTGGACAAAAATTTCTAATGCACATATTAATGGTACAGTGTCTAACCTTTCTGTGTTGTTGCTGAATGAACGCCGTAATGTAGGATGCAGGTTAATTGCATCTAGCAGTTACAGTGTTCCATAAATAGCTGTCAGTGACTGGAAATCTGAATCTTCGACCTACAGTATTAACCCCTCAGAACCGAGTGACTTATCTTGGGGGCTATTCTTCGTGCTACAAGACTTTTATTACACTCATTTGGGTTTGTCATACTGAAGCACTTCATTATAGCTATATTTAGGTTTTCTTGCTCAAAAAGGTCATCCTCAACTGAGTAAAATCTTCGGGAAATGGCAAGAATAAACAGAAAAACACAACCCCTGCCTCATGTGTTAACGATAGGGCCGTGAATGTCCTTGGGAATGTTATGGTTAAATGGCAACAGGTATAGAATGCTGAGTGTAAGATTTATTTGATATAGATGTCATGTTCTCAGGACTCGCCAGTGCTCAGTGATCCCTTTGTATCAGTACGCATAAGACACGATAGAGGGAGGACCTGGCACGATGCTTCATCTAACCAAAATAACATGACCTGACCTAACCTATCCTGACCTGCCTAAAATTAACCTAACCAAGCATAAAACAGCCTAACCTAACCTAACCGAAACAATCCCAGCCAAACCAAACCTCAGCTAACTTCCTTAACCAAGCCCAAAATGACCTAACAACTTAACTGAAACTTCTAATTTAACCAAAACTAACCAAGCCAAACAACCTAACTTAATTCTCCCTGTAATTACAGTATGCCTTCTAAAAACAACCACTGACTCTCTCTCTCTCTCTCTCTCTCTCCACACACACCCACACCCACACCCACACACACACACACACACACACACACAGGTAGATAGATAGATATATAGGCAGACAAATAGACAGACACAGATACAGTATTAATATTTCCAGATTTTTTTTTTTACCTTAATTCAGGCTCTTTCAGTAAGAGGGTTAATGAAGGCTATCATAACTCTTGTCACTCTACAACTCTGATGAAAATGGTCTGACGGCAGCAATAATATAATATTAAGGAGAGGTGGGTGAGTTAATGCCAGGTCTATCCAGATGTAAGCCACCTGAGTCTTAGAACTGCTGCCACCTTATATTTTTTTCTCCTTTATTGTGATTTTCTTTGTATGTGCTTGGGAATAATATTATATGTCGTTAGTTACAACGATAGGAAAAATTTTTAGAGTCACCCATATAACGGTGTCTTTTCTATTTTGCTATGTAGAGGTTAGATACAGTTTTCATTGACCTCTTCACTACCAGGGGGTTCTACAATATAGAGTATACTCAATAATCTCCATCAACATACCCATATCCTACACCAAGCCTTCATTCTCCCATCATCCCCAGACATCACGTTTTGCTCCCCAAACCTCGCCCCCACAACATCCTGGAGAGTGGTCAGAACCCTTGGCACTGACCACCTCCCAGACATCATCACTACCAAAACCAGAATCACCACAGCTGGCCACAGACACATATGCGCTAATTATAAGAGAGCCAAATGGGAGGCCTTCACAACTGAAACAGAACAACACTTTGAAACATTAAACAGTACATCCATCACAATCATCAACATCGCTGTGCACACTTTCAATACAGTTACCCAAAATGCAGAAAAAAGACACATCGCTAGAGGCAACAGAAAGAAACAACCCCAACATCACACCAGAAATTCAAGGCCTCATCAGTCAACTAGACACATTACGACACTCCCCAGCACCCCATACTCAAGACACTGCATAACAAATACAAGCACTCAACACTCATATCAGAAATAAAATATAAGAACAGCAAACACTAAATTGGAATAATTATCTCCAAACACTTGATCACAAAACAAACACTAGCAAATTCTACAAAACACTAAACAGCATCACACTCTCCAAAAGCAACACTACAAAATCACACGCTGCTCTCACAACAGCAGACACCATACCTTCAAACAAACAAGCAAACACCTTCATCAATCACTTTTCACATGTCATCTATCTAAACCCTCATCGCGACTACTGACGTATCATTGGACACAACAGACAGTTCCCCACAGACCCAGACTTCGCACCTTTCACTTACAACAAGACGAAGTACATCATTAGCAACCTTAAACACTCATCTGCCCGTGGACCAGACAACATAAGAAACATCCACCTTAAACACCTTTGACCACAAGGCATAAAAGCACTCATCAACATATCAAACTGTGGCTTCTCACATAGCGTAATACCCAACATCTGGAAGCATGTCACTATCATCACTATCCCCAAACCCAATAAAGACCCCACGTTACCTTTCTCACACCATCCTATCTCACTCCTCTGCACCCGTTCCAAAGTCATTGAACGACTGGTATTACAACTAGTTACACCTCACACACCCTAGTCCCATCACAACATGGTTTTAGGCTGCCACACTCCACAAACACTGTTCTTACAGACCTTACACAAAGAGTTTTTGATGGTATCAATTCAGCTAGGCCACCATATAGAACACTCCTAGTCACACTAGACATCAGCAAAGATTTTGATGCCATCCCCTGCCACAACCTTACAAACAAAAATATTCAACACAAATATGCACAATAACACAACAAGATGGCTAGCTAACTATTTAGCAGGAGATGTGCCATATATATATATATATATATATATATATATATATATATATATATATATATATATATATATATATATATATATATATATATATATATATGGCAAAAATTTGAAGCCCATTCATATGTGACATACTTCGGCGACCCCACTTTTCAACACTTTTCAGCTGCTCTTTCATACAGGAAAAAAAAAAAAATAAACTAGAGGCCCCCTCCGCCTGGGGGATTCATACAAGCCGCGAACCAATACACATCTAGCGAGGCTCGGAATATAACCTTGACCTTGACGTATTTTCAGCAAATTCGAACTCGTAGGAGATTTTCATCCCTACTACACACCGTAAAACATAGTGATGATAATTTGAAGCCCATTCATATGTGACATACTTGACTTACTTTCACCAATTTCGAACTCGTGATCCCTTTTTTTTTTTTTTTTTTTTTTTTTTCCCTACTACGCTCCTGTAAATTTTTGTGATGATATCTTGAGCAGTTGCAAAAAATATCTTCCTAACACACACACACACACACACACACACACACACACACACACACACACACACACACACACACACACAAACCGAAAACAACGCCAGCTTCGCTATCGCGGCTGGTAATGAGGCACTTCTTGGCCTTAGAAGTGTTGTCTAGTCCTGGCTCAGTCTGTATACATTTTTGGTGGTAAATTGACCAACGGTTTTTAAGATTTTACAGAAAGAATGGAAGTTGTGTCTTTCAGCAAAGTCCTCATAGCTGGAGATCAGGAACTCTAACAATTATAGTCTTCTAGTTATTATTAATCTCCAGCTATTACCATACTGTAGGTGGATATCTTTTTATCCATCATTATTTTCGTTAATATTGATCTCCACCTATTATCATAGGTGAATATCATTGTTTTCATCATTCCTTTTATTATTATTATTATTATTGCTGTTGTTGTTATTGTTATTATTATATTTATAATTATTATAATTATAAATATTATTATTATTATTGTTATTATTATTGTTGTTATTATTATTATTATTATTATTATTATTATCATTCTTTTTCATCTTTTCTTCTTCTTCTTATTCCGTCAGTTTTCGTCTGCGATTTTCATCCTACTTAGGGATGTACAGCACCATGCCCCTGTTACACTGACTCACTTTCAGTGACCTTGTCCTACTTTTCAAGGTATATAACAGTTTCAAAGATAAAAAAATTATCAATTTTCGTCATCAGCTTACTTCAAAACTATTATGATTATACGAACATGGAAGGAAATTCCGTGATATACAAGTAATTATTTTCTAAACATTTGTTTGGAAAATTCTGAAGGTCATTCATGCGTGATGTTACGATATTTGGGACCCCCCGACTTTCAACAATTTCCAATTGTTCTTCCATAAACAGTAAAACAAAATATAAACTAGAGGGGAACTCAGTGGAGTGCATCGCTCCGACAAGGGCAATGTAATTTCTAAACTACTCTTCATAATGGTTAAGCTTTCCTATCATTGTTTAGGACGTTGCAAAAAGTGTTTTCCGGATCCAGAATCTGTAATACTATCCAGATCGGTCTCAAAAGTTAATCGATTGTTCCCTGGGACATGGACTATCTACCCACAAAATTTGGTCCAAACTTCACTTATAGTTTTTGAGTAATCCTGCGAACAGACAAACTAACTAACTAAGAAACAAACAGGGGTGAAAACATACTCTGTCGGAAAGACTGAGGCACTTCTTGGCCCTTGAGGTTTTCTCAGGTCCTAGGCCAGGTGTGTATTCTTTATGATGGCAGTTTGACCAATGGTTTCTGAGTTATCCCAAATAACAGTATTCTCATATGTGAAGATCAGTAACAGTTCCTGACAGTTACAATGTTCTAGTTATTATTATTATTATTATTATTATTATTATTATTTATTAGTCCATCACTTCGATTTCCATCATGCTTATTAAAGATGTGCAACACCATAACCCTATTACACTAACCTATCTCCAGTGATCTTGACCTACTTTTCAAGATCATAGGTCCAAAAATGCCCATAAATCATTAATTCTCCACCTCAATTTACTCCGAAACTATTCGAGGTACATGGACGCTGAAGGAAATCCATTGAAAAGTTTATTTTCCAAACATCAGTACGAGTACGAGAAAAAAAAATCCGAGAGTCATTCGTGCATGACGTAACAACATTTTGAACACCACAGTTTCCGATACGTTTCATTTTTTTTTTTTTTTTTTTAATGCAGGAAAAAACAAAACATAAATGACACACTTCTTTGACCTTAAAGTTTTGTCTGATCCTTGACCAGATTTGTATATATCTGGCGGCAGTTTGACCAATGGTTTTTCAGCTATTACAAAAAACATAAAATCAGCTATTTCCTCATTGGTGGGTATCAGTAACTGTCTCCTACAGTTAATCAGTCTTCTAACTGATCTCAACCTATTACCATAGGTGGGAATCTCTGTATCTATCTTCATTTCTATTATTATTCCGTCACTTTTTGTCTCCAATGTTCATAATACTTATTGAGGATGTACAGCATTATGGTCCTATTACCCTGACCCAATTTTAGTGACCTTGACCTATTTTTCAAGGTCACAGGTAAAAAAAAAGTGAAAAAAATCATGAAGTTTGAACCGCAGTTCACCACAAATCCAAAAGAAATACATGAACATGGATGGAAACCTTGTGATAAAATTGTTTCCTATTATTAGTGTGAAAAAATGAAGGTCATTCATGCGTGACATTACGGTATTTGTGACCAGGACTATTTACCAGGACAGTCTACCAGGACTGTCTATATACCAGGTCTATACACTAATGGTGGCAGTCTGACCAAGGGTTTT
Source organism: Coenobita brevimanus (assembly GCF_032717465.1). Classification (NCBI taxonomy): domain Eukaryota; kingdom Metazoa; phylum Arthropoda; class Malacostraca; order Decapoda; family Coenobitidae; genus Coenobita; species Coenobita brevimanus. Next base: position 26,703,965 of record NC_136984.1, read on the forward strand.
GAGTTGTTACAAAAAACATCATTATCTTAAGTGAAGGAAAGTAACTGTCTCTGACAGTTACAGTTTTAACGTTAGTAGTAGTAGTAGTAGTAGTAGTAGTAATCTCTGCCTACAAGACTATTGTTTTCACTGGTATTATTATTCTCGCCTCAGGGTCTCACAACGATTCAAGGAGAATCGGAAACTGTGCAAGGAATCTGAAAGGTCCAGGTTACGTGTCCTGACATGGGCCATTGTGATAGAAAAAATCCAACTCTCCCCAATGAGGTTAAGGTTATTGTAAGAAATTATAGCAGAGACATGCATTCTTCGACACCTTTGTCATATCCCTTGTTGAAGTTACACAAGAAGTTGCCTTAGGGTCTTCAGATCTTGTTTATAATAAACATATCTTACAACAAGGGAAAGCTTCCTTATTATGGTAACACAGTAGAAATGCATAAGTATCAACATTCTGGCCTCACACTCTCCCGATGATTGCAGAACCGGAGACTGCGCAAGAAATTTGAAGGGCCCCGGCTATGTGTCCTGGCATGGACCATTGTTGATAGAGAAAAAAATTTCAAATCTCCCCAGTGGGGTCAAGGCTACTAAGAAACATTAGGTGGAGACTAGCGACTGTCAGTAGGACAGTTACAGAGTTCTAGCTATTGTTATCATCTCTCCCGGACGGAGTCGGACGACGTATTGTTTTTGATCAAGTTTGTTTCTTTGTTTACCTCGTCCAGACTGAGTCCACGAAAAATTGTTTTTGGTCGAGTTTCTTCATATGTTAGCAATATTATGGAAAAACAGCTGAATGAAATTACATGAAACTTTCAGGATAAGTGGGCACTGGTCCCAAAAGAAAGTAATTAAATTTTCGAGGTAATTGAGTTACCATTAAAGGTCAAAATCAAGGTCACGGATTTTCAGAGGGGTATAACTTGAAAACAGTTGAAGACAGAGATACTTACCATTATGAACATACAGGAACTCGTAATATGAACTTTCATTTGGCGCCAAGACCTCTGACCTTGAATGATCTTGAAAGGACATACTCAAGGTCATGGATGTTCAGGCGGCTATAACTCGAAACCGGTTGAAGATTACTGTTACCTAGATATGGGAAGTCTCAAATGGGCTTTCATGTGGTAGCATAACCTTTGACCTTGAGTGACCTTGATAAGTCAAATGCGAGATCACGGATTTTCAGAGGGCATAACTTGAAAACATTTGCGTTGTTGTTGTTGTTAATACTGAAACCTCCACCACCCTTCTCACCACCATGTGCAGTACACTCCAACTCAACCACCACCAAAACCCTCGCATGACCCCAACCTAACACTCTGAGAATCACCACCGTTCAGTTCGGAAAAATCTCCACCTAATCTCTCTCAGCTCCTCAACAGACCCTTCACCTTCTCACCCTCCACCTTACCCCACTATCACCCCTCCGTTCACCATCCCAGATCTCCCCCTACATCACTATGACCATCACCATCTCCCAGTACATCACTATCACCACCACCATCTCCTTTATCACTGTCACCACCACAATCTCCCCCTCCATCACTGTCACCACCACCATCTCCCCCTCCATCACCATCACCACCACCATCTCCCCCTCCATCACCATCACCACCACCATCTCCTCCTCCATCACTCTCACCACCACCATCTCCCCCTCCATCACTGTCACCATTACCTCCCTCACACGACCTTTCCAAAAAACTCTAAGACCCACCACCCACCACTTCGCCACTAACTTCCACCACCACTAACTTCCACCACCACTAACTTCCACCACCACTAACTTCCACCACCACTAACTTCCACCACCACTAACTTCCACCACCACTAACTTCCACCACCACTAACTTCCACCACCACTAACTTTCACCACCACTAACTTCCATCATCACTAACTTTAACCACCACAATGAACACCACTATATTCGACTATTACTAACTTCCACCATTAATTTCCATCACCATACACGATCTACTAACACCACCACCACCTGTCATCACCTTCACTACTTCCACCAATACAATAAACATCAACATCACTATCACCAACTCCACAATCACCACTATCCTCCAACCTCCACTATCCTCCACAACCTCTCAAGTCTCTTCCAAGTCCAACCAGATAATGTTCCGTTATGTTCCTTAACCAGAACTCCAGAAACGGTGCTTCACTCTGGAGATGTTCAGCAACATGGGCGCTACCATGGCGAACTTCTTTCCTCTGTACCGATGTGTTGCCTACAAACTGGACTGGGTAAGACCTCGTGCTTCTGTTGGTATCTGCTGGATTACCCCCGGTTACTCACTCATATACAGCCTAAAATTTTTACTCTTATTTTTTATCTTATTATTAACTCAATGACGATTTTTTTTTACTTCATGACTGCTTTTTAACCCAGATTTTTTTTTCCCATGACTGTTTATTTATCCCATGCCTACTTTTTTTTTTTACCCCATAATCCTATAACTGTATGTTTACTCAATTACTTTATTTTATTCCATGACTATTTTTTACTCCGTGACTTTTTTACTTTATGACTTTTTCACTACATGACCATTTCTTTCCCCATGGCTATGTTTGTTACCTATGAGTGTTTCATTATTCATTCCAAGACTTTTATTTTTTTCAATTCAGGAAAGAGTTCTGTCACCTTTAAACTGGACAGCGTGATATAAATTAGGTGTACCTGTATAATTGTGTATATATCTTTGTGCAACACAGTAATCTATTCTTTAACTCCGTCGCTTTCTCTTTCCTAAACTGAATAAAATTTTCTTTAGGTATAAAAAATAATGTCACTGTACTGGATACAATGTCATGATATTCACCGTACAGTGTTTTAACTCCACCAGTAAAAAAGATGCATTATTTTTTTTTTTTCTGCTCCCAGGTGATCATACCTTATCTCTCTACTCTTCTCACGTTAACTTGGCATAAAATTACCAACTCTTCAGCGTGGCTATTGACTTATAGCAATGGATTATCAACAGAATATGATGCCAGCCATGTAGAAGTGCTATGAAAAGGATGCCGAGCTGTATCATTTTTTATTCTGTCATTGAGCTGCGTGAAATAAGCTGCAAATGGGCTAATATCTGGGCCAAGTTAAGGTGAAAGGACTATAGTGGTGATGGAGTTAATGAGGACTATATATAACCTTCTTTAGTTCAGAAATTCTAATCTGCAGAATATCGTCTAAATAAAGGAAAAACGAAATTTACATTAAACATTTATAGTCGCAATGATATTACTGGTGATGTCTTAAGTACTTACTAACCTAATTACTACAGTGCAATAACTACATTATATACTCTTCTTGCCAGGTCTAGACGACCTTAGCAACCCTAGAATGGATTATTGAACAGCAAGGTGTCAGGTGTGGGTTTCATACATCACTATGGCTTATATTTTATTTTCATTTATGTTCATTTCTCTACCGGTTGAGTAATGGACTCAAGCTGAAAAAGTTTCTTACTTGAAAAATGCTATTCATCGTAGCTCATAATGGGTGAGAACTGCTGATGCAGCATTTTCCCCCTCAAAATTAGGTTACGAAATTTAGTATAATCCCCCCCCCCCTACATTTGTACTGAATTGCTGACAATTGCCAAAACCGTCTGGCGGTTGAGCCCAGCCTACTAATGTATTGGTCTCTGAGTCACTCATTATAACCAGGAGAGAACTGGGCCAGACTGGAGCCCACAGGGCGGCTCCAACAATCTTTCCCTGTGTCTAACTGGATGCTAGGCGATGTGTTCCAGGGATCTAAACCATATTCAGATAGAGTCTTCAGTGAAGTTTTTATAAATACCTTAAGATTCTTTGCGAATACGCAGATTCTTGAAATAATCTATATAGGATTGTCTTCAGCCATTCATGTTCCTTTCAAGGCCAAGAGCACCAAAGGGTCAGGCAATACACAGCTTGGCTTTTCTTGTTTGAGGGATGAGAGAGACAGTCACAATGTAAACTTCATTATTAACCACATTATTTATTGTATACATTTTTTATCATTATTTTTCCAGGAACAGATGGATCGTTTCACAGCCTGCATCAATGGACTGGAATATTTAAAGACAAGAGTAACACCTTCAGTCCGATGACGTATTTTGCTGTGTATTCTCGTTGTCTTCAGACGATTTTATTCAGCTGAGGTTGACAACCACACACACACACACACACACACACACACACACACACACACACACACACACACACACAAACTACGTCACGATACAGGATGCTGAAAGTCGTCTCTCCCTGGAAGACCTTCGACTGGATTCAACATAGTCCCCTGCACATCCACCCCTTCCCCTTCACTACCACTAGGTCATATTTTATTCTTGACACCTCCAGACGATTTTACTTAATGGGAAGGACGTGTCTTAAGGAAGGAGTTAGAGAAAACTAAGATCTAACTCTCCTTCCTTTTGAACAGTCTCTCCAAAAGTAATATAAAATCATGTGGAGGGAGGAAGAAAAAATATGGATTACCTCATCGTTTGTGAAGTGTGTAAGATAAAAGGATTGTTCTTAGATATATCCAGTTCTTTAATATTATAGCCAACTTTTTTTTCCTTTTTTTTGCTTCTCTATAAGTCTGATTGGATTAGGTAATTTTCCTACTTGCGTGCTTCCTCTTTGCACATTTTTAGATCCTAGATCGCCCATTGCTTACAACGGATGAAAAAAGTTAGGGTGACGATGATCATGATGATTTGCCAGAATTCGTTATATATTTGTCGACTGAAACGGAGGAAAGAAGGGAGGTTCCATAATAACAACAACAACAACAATAATAAAAATAATAATAATAATAATAATAATAATAATAAGATGATGATGATGAGGATGAGGATGAAGATGCAGATGAGGATGAAGAATCCCCTGCACACACTACACAAGTCTGTGCATTTCTTCATCTGCTCCTCCGTATTACTTCCCAGCCAGAACTAACCTATCACGTCCCTCAGTCTAACGACGTTTAATATTTCGAAACTTTATTTTTTTTGCTACTTTTTTTTACAATTTTATTAGGCTTAGTGGGAGAAATAAGATTGAGAAGGAGTTAAGAAGACTGTTTACAATCCCTTCACTACGAATGGTTTCTCCAGAGTTAACATAATCGCTCAGATGTTAACAGGAACCAAGTAAATAGATTCGGGCTTACGTTGAGGGATAAATGAACTAAATCTATGATAAATTTCTGACCAAGGACATATACAAGGTAAAATATAATGGTCTGTCTAGTATCATCTTGAATTTGTGTGTGTGGTGGTGCTGCATTCTTCTGTTGCTTTGCTTGGAGTGTTCCTATGTTGTTTAACAAATATAATCTTATTGCAGTGCTCATGTGGGTATTATTTTCCTTACTGACTAAAACTCTTACAAAAATTATTGTAAGCGCACGCACGTGTGTGTAATAAGATAGAACCTGCTAGGATATGTACTGAATAATCAGGACACGTAATTCAGAAACGAACATGAGGAACTAAGTACAAGGGAGCCATGACTCGTACTGTACTGCTAAAACTGCCGATGACACTGTGGACAAGTCTTCAGTTTTGGACAAACATTTCTAATGCACATGTTAATGGTACAGTGTCTAACCTTTCTGTGTTGTTGCTGAATGAACGCCGTAATGTAGGATGCAGGTTAATTGCATCTAGCAGTTACAGTGTTCCATAATAGCAGTCAATGAGTGGAAATCTGAATCTTCGCCATACAGTATTAACCCCTCAGAACCGAGTGACTTATCTTGGGGGCTATTCTTCGTGCTACAAGACTTTTATTACACTCATTTGGGTTTGTCATACTGAAGCACTTCATTATAGCTATATTTAGGTTTTCTTGTTCAAAAAGGTCATCCTCAACAGAGTAAAATCTTCGGGAAATGGCAAGAATAAACCGAAAAACAACAACCCCTGCCTCATGTGTTAACGATAGGGCCGTGAATGTCCTTGGGAATGTTGTGGTTAAATGGCAACAGGTATAGAATGTTGAGTGTAAGATTTATTTGATATAGATGTCATGTTCTCAGGACTCGCCAGTGCTCAGTGATCCCTTTGTATCAGTACGCATAAGACACGATAGAGGGAGGACCGGGCACGATGCTTCATCTAACCAAAATGTCGTGACCTGACCTAACCTATCCTGACCTGCCTAAAATTAACCTAACCAAGCATAAAACAGCCTAACCTAACCTAACCGAAACAATCCCAGCCAAACCAAACCTCAGCTAACTTCCTTAACCAAGCCCAAAATGACCTAACAACTTAACTGAAACTCTTCTAATTTAACCAAAACTAACCAAGCCAAATAACCTAACTTAATTCTCCCTGTAATTACAGTATGCCTTCTAAAAACAACCACTGACCTCTCTCTGTCCCTCTCTCTCTCTCTCTCTCTCTCTCTCTCTCTCTCTTTCCACACACACACACACACACACACACACACACACACAGGTAGATAGATAGATATATAGGCAGACAAATAGACAGACACAGATAGAGTGTAAATATTTTTAGAATGTTTTTTTTTTTTACCTTAATTCATAACTCTTGTCACTCTATAACTCTGATGAAAATGGTCTGACGGCAGCAATAATATAATATTAAGGAGAGGTGGGTGAGTTGATGCCAGGTCTATCCAGATGTAAGCCACCTGAGTCTTAGAACTGCTGCCACCTTATATTTTTTTCTCCTTTATTGTGATTTTCCTTGTATGTGCTTGGGAATAATATTATATGTCGTTAGTTACAACGATAGGAAAAATTTTTAGAGTCACCCATATAACGGTGTCTTTTCTATTATGCTATATAGAGGTTAGATACAGTTTTCATTGACCTCTTCACTACCAGGGGGCTCTACAATATTGAATATACTCAATAATCTCCATCAACATACCCATATCCTACACCAAGCCCTCTTCCTCCCATCATCCCCAGACATCACGTTTTGCTCCCCAAACCTCGCCCCCACAACATCCTGGAGAATGGTCAGAACCCTTGGCACTGACCACCTCCCAGTCATCAACACTACCAAAACCAGAATCACCACAGCTGGCCACAGACACATATACACTAATTATAAGAGAGCCAAATGGGAGGCCTTCACAACTGAAACAGAACAACACTTTGAAACATTAAACAGTACATCCATCACAATCATCAACATCGCTGTGCACACTTTCAATACAGTTAATGCAGAAAAAAGACACATCGCTAGAGGCAACAGAAAGAAACACAACCCCAGCATCACACCAGAAATTCAAGGCCTCATCAGTCAACGAGACACATTACGACACTCCCCAGCACCCCATACTCAAGACACTGCATAACAAATACAAGCACTCAACATTCATATCAGAAATAAAATATAAGAACAGCAAACACTAAATTGGAATAATTATCTCCAAACACTTGATCACAAAACAAACACCAGCAAATTCTACAAATCACTAAACAGCATCACACTCTCCAACAGCAACACTACAAAATCACACGCTGCTCTCACAACAGCAGACACCATACCTTCAAACAAGCAAGCAAACACCTTCATCAATCACTTTTCACATGTCAGCCATCTAAACCACCATCGCGACTACTGACGTGTCATTGGACACAACAGACAGTTCCCCACAGACCCAGACTTCGCACCTTTCACTTACAACAAGACGAACCACATTATTAACAACCTTAAACACTCATCTGCCCGTGGACCAGACAGCATAAGCAACATCCACCTTAAACACCTTTGACCACAAGGCATAAAAGCACTCATCAACATATCAACCTGTGGCCTTCTCACATAGCATAATGCCCAACATCTGGAAGCATGTCACTATCATCACTATCCCCAAACCCAACAAAGACCCCACGCTACCTTTTGCACACCATCCTATCTCACTCCTCTCCACCCGTTCCAAAGTCATTGAACGACTGGTATTACAACTAGTTACACCTCACACCCCCTAGTCCCATCACAACATGGTTTTAGGCTGCTACACTCCACAAACACTGTTCTTACAGACCTTACACAAAGAGTTTTTGATGGTATCAATTCAGCTAGGCCACCATACAGAACACTCCTAGTCACACTAGACATTAGCAAAGATTTTGATGCCATCCCCTGCCACAACCTTACAAACAAAAATATTCAACACAAATATGCACAATAACACAAAAAGATGGCTAGCTAACCATTTAGCAGGCAGATGTGCATATGTGACGTTTGCCAGTCAGTCATCGAACATCAGAAACTTCACAGATGGCATCCCCCAAGGATCTGTTTTGTTCCCTACTCTCTTTAACCTATACATGCACAACATACCCACACCCCACACACCACAAATACACATAGCTTCCTATGCAGACGACATAACACTTACATGTACACACCAAGACGCAAACACAGCGGCACACATTCTCCAACCTTACCTCAACACACTTCAGGAAAGGTTCACCACAAACTGGCTCAAAATAGCTCCAGCCAAATCTACAGTCACTCTTCTCACAAACTGGACAGCAGAACAGTCACATTCCACACCTTACAATAAACAACACTCCCGTACCACACATACACACACACACACACACACACACACACACACACACACACACACACACACACACACACACAATCCTTGGTGTAACATACAATACATCAGTGTCATTTAAACAACACATCACAAACATTAAAGATAAATTTACACCAAGACAGCGCCTTAAGGTCACTTGCCCATGCAACATTTGAACACAACAAAGAAACCACCACCACAGTATACAAATAATATATACTTAAAGTAATGAATTATGCAGGCCCTGCTTGAACTTCTAACCTCACTAAAACACACTACAACACTCTACAGACCATACAGAACAAGGCCCTAAAACTAGTCGCAGGGTGCACAGCTACTACAACCACAGACTACCTACACCATGAAACCAATGTCCTCAAAGTCAAGGATCATCTAGACATGAGAAGCACCCAAATTCTAGCTGCAGCCTCCAGAACCCCACACCATCCACTACACTACGTGGCAGCACATCCACACACACCAAGGAACATCAAAACAACACTCAGCACACGATATCATACACCAATACTGTTATCTCTTCCCCCTCGCCCACCTCACACAAGCTTCCAGAAGGATATCCATACTCAGATCACTCGCTGCTCCATTCAGTCACTTAAAGAGAACACAGAGCTGCAAGCACGGCCTCCTGGTATCCACCCTTCTGAATCCTATATCCCTCGTGAGGACAGGGTCCACCTGCCCAGGCTGAGTTGTGGGCATCATCCAGCCCTCTTGAGTTTTCAGAAGAGGCTGGATGACTCTGTCACTGATACCTGTTCAAGATGCAACACAGCACCCCATACTATTAAGCACATTATGGAACACTGCATTGCACACAATCACCTGCACCAACAAAACAACATACACTCCTTGAGAGCTCCGTGGGAAAGCCCGTTCTCGGCCGTGGCCTTCCTTAGGAACTCGGGGGTGTTTGGCCAGACTGCCTAGGGAACAGCTACTACTATTACAGTACTAAAGTGAGCAGTATTGACGAGGAGCGTACATGTGGTGGTGCTGTGCCCCTGGATGTAGCAGCTGCGGCGTCCACCCGGGAGCCAAACCTCATACTAACCTGCACTTCACGTGGAAGAGGTCCTAGTCCAATCCTGGTGAGGTGCTGTCTACTGAAAGGAGTGCCATATCCCTCCACGATTTATGTACTGTACTGTTTTTGTAGGACGGTCTTACAGAAGCAGTAGCTTACCTGTGGTCGATGGGTCTGGTAGGCCGAACATCCTGGGACTAAGCAACAACAACTAAACTGAGTGAAACAGTGTGTCACCAGCAAGAGTATGATGTAAAAGGACGTTACTGTACTGACGGTGTTAAAACAGAGAAGTTGGTGCTAACCCTACCCTGATGCTAGGGGGCCAAATACCATCATGTTATTAACTCTTCTTATTTTACTCCTAATATTACTACTACTACTAATACCAATAATGCTTCTTCTTCTTTTCTTCAGAAGCATTTTTTCTTCATATGTGGTTAATTAATCAGGTTTTACCTTCAGTAATATTTAAAGACAACCCCTTCAGTACCATGGCTTTCGTTATGATCCAATTTCATTCGGCACTAATATTCAACTTTGTATACCTTGAGGTTATATTATTACAGCAAACAACCAAAAATGTGTCCTGAACTGTGCATTAAAATATATTACCTAAAGAATTCTACGTCGTTTGCACATGGATTTATATATATCTCTGTCACGAATTGGCGCGATTCTGTATCTAAACAAACTCGTGACATTGAACTTTGGTGGAAAACCACTAATTCTAGTGGAATTTCCACTGTTTATCACTCAGTTTAACCGTCCCCGTATTCACCCGATCGGGAGTGTTTTCAGAACATTTTTCACTGTTTCATAAGTGATCGTCCTTGCACGTGACATTAGCGCTTTCGCTGAGTGATTTATTATGGGTGTGTTTCACTCACTTTCTTTCCGTTAGCCGTTAGCAGTTAGCGGCTGGCGCCAGCCCTCACCTCGTTTGTTTGAATTCAGTCAGGATTAAGACGTCGATGAGTGCAGGTTCGTTTGGGCCCAGTGTGGAGCAGTGCTGCCATTGTCCAGAGAGTTCCTGAATCTCCACTTAGACAGTGATTCGGCGTAGAGGTTCAGCGTGTGTGGCAGCATTCTTCCTAAGTAATGACGTCCAGTTCATTCCACTCAGCCCCCTTTTCTGACCAGTATTTTCCTTTCGTTTTTCCTAGGCTTAAGGGTTTAGCTTTTGAGTGAGCGAGTGAGTGTGTTCTCCTTTTTAAATTCATTTGAGACTCATGTAACGTAAAATTTATTTCATTGTAATTAATAAATTTATAGTTCTTTTACTTGAGCTTAATGTAATGTAAACTCGTGTTTTATTTCTCCACATTAAGCTTATTTTAGTTACCGCTCCTAGTTTGTACAACGCTTTGTATTATTCGTAACTGGTACTTATATCGGTACACGGCTAGCACTAAATATCGTGCCACCGCTAGCACCAATAAAATGTATCGTCGCACTGCTGGCCACCAATTTAATGTATCGGTACACGGCTAGCACTAAATATCGTGCCACCGCTAGCACCAATAAAATAATGTAGCCGTTATGGAGTAGCAGTTGACTACATATTAAGTGTTCTGCTGTATAGTATAACTAGACCACCGTGTTGGATCGACGACACTGTCTGCAGTACACGTCAGCTACTCGCCGTCACTGCCCAACACTTCCCACCAAAGGTCCTCTGCCACGAGAAGGTGGAAGCTGGTCTGTTATTAAGTGGTAGCGTAAGGTGACAGAAATGAGCAGATTAAATCTCTCTTTATTGGGTACAGAATAATATAACTGCGACCCGAGAGATATGTAGGAGCGACACCACCTCCCTTTAAAACTGTAAAACAGCCTCTGACACTGTACAGTCACCGAGCGGACAAGGGCGCGGTGCTGAGGTCAGCTAAAAAGTGAGGTGCCGAGCATTACATATACTCTGGACTTATGCAAAAAGTAGATGTAAATGACAACTCTACTAGCACATTATACACCTCTATAAAATGGTATTAAGTACATTCACATATACCAACATAATAAATGGTTCCCCAGGACTTTACACTTATGCACTTATTCAGATATCTTTTCACTTCTCCTAACCTTCATTTTATAATTGAAACAGGGTGGCCCTTGTGGTCTGCCATCCACCTTCTTCCTATACCACAGCTAACAGCGAAATGATATTTGGTTGTTCATCATTCATACTTCATTACACACTGTTAATTATGACTGAACAGCTTTAAAAAATTATTATGTAAAATGTGTGATACTACACCTTCATATGGAAAAAGATGTTGACACCAGAACATCGCTCGGCCACACCATTGACGTCCTCGTCGACATTGTTGTCCTAACTACCGTGTAGCCTAACCAGAGTGTAGGGTAGCTAACTATTCAGGAACATCCACTTGCAATCCGCGAGTACAGACACGTGGTATCAGTGGGTTCCTTAATTGGCGCCTTAAATAGTAGCCTAAAACACAAACACAGGACAAGACCACAATAAGTAGAAGACCAACGCCAGGATCAAAATAGGAAGGAGAAAGGTATGAAGGAAGATAGGACTGTACATAAGGCTCTAAATCAGTCCTGTTCAGGTGGGAGAGGAAGGTAAGCTCCTTTAATACATGAGACAGCCTGTTCACATTCAAGGAAGTAACATTGAATGAAGGTAAAAAGGGTCGTAACTGGGATGAGAAGTTCACTGTCAGAGCTAGATGATGCTTGCTAGGCAGAACTGCTATCTCTTTACTGTGTAACTCACAAAAATCAGGTGCAATATAGTACCCCTTTACTGTAAGGAATTGATTCTGTGAGGCACAAATCACAGTTACATCCTCTGTCTCAGGAAAGTAAAAGTACTGTTTCGCATGAATATGAGCATGGAAAACTGACTTCAACTGAATGGGTTGGAAGGTGCAACGTTGCAGTGCAGAGGAAGTATTTGTGTCCAACAAGGCCCTCTTACACTCCTCTACCTTTAATGGTACGACGACAAAATGGAAAGCAGGACATACATGGAGATCAAGAAATGAGGCCTTACACTTCTCAAATTCATCCACAGTCGTTTCTGCTACATATTTCTTGTCATCTGAGACAACTAGCACCTCTGAACCCTCTTCAATAACAACAAGTGTATTATTAGCAGTAGCAAAAGGGAAGGAAATGAACCGCCATGCCTGGTATGTTACAGCATTCCTCATAGGTACCAATATCAGGATGCCTTCATGGGTCAACTTCTCATCCCAGTTACGACCCTTTTTACCTTCATTCAATGTTACTTCCTTGAATGTGAACAGGCTGTCTCATGTATTAAAGGAGCTTACCTTCCTCTCCCACCTGAACAGGACTGATTTAGAGCCTTATGTACAGTCCTATCTTCCTTCATACCTTTCTCCTTCCTATTTTGATCCTGGCGTTGGTCTTCTACTTATTGTGGTCTTGTCCTGTGTTTGTGTTTTAGGCTACTATTTAAGGCGCCAATTAAGGAACCCACTGATACCACGTGTCTGTACTCGCGGATTGCAAGTGGATGTTCCTGAATAGTTAGCTACCCTACACTCTGGTTAGGCTACACGGTAGTTAGGACAACAATGTCGACGAGGACGTCAATGGTGTGGCCGAGCGATGTTCTGGTGTCAACATCTTTTTCCATATGAAGGTGTAGTATCACACATTTTACATAATAATTTTTTAAAGCTGTTCAGTCATAATTAACAGTGTGTAATGAAGTGTGAATGATGAACAACCAAATATCATTTCGCTGTTAGCTGTGGTATAGGAAGAAGGTGGATGGCAGACCACAAGGGCCACCCTGTTTCAATTATAAAATGAAGGTTAGGAGAAGTGAAAAGATATCTGAATAAGTGCATAAGTGTAAAGTCCTGGGGAACCATTTATTATGTTGGTATATGTGAATGTACTTAATACCATTTTATAGAGGTGTATAATGTGCTAGTAGAGTTGTCATTTACATCTACTTTTTGCATAAGTCCAGAGTATATGTAATGCTCGGCACCTCACTTTTTAGCTGACCTCAGCACCGCGCCCTTGTCCGCTCGGTGACTGTACAGTGTCAGAGGCTGTTTTACAGTTTTAAAGGGAGGTGGTGTCGCTCCTACATATCTCTCGGGTCGCAGTTATATTATTCTGTACCCAATAAAGAGAGATTTAATCTGCTCATTTCTGTCACCTTACGCTACCACTTAATAACAGACCAGCTTCCACCTTCTCGTGGCAGAGGACCTTTGGTGGGAAGTGTTGGGCAGTGACGGCGAGTAGCTGACGTGTACTGCAGACAGTGTCGTCGATCCAACACGGTGGTCTAGTTATACTATACAGCAGAACACTTAATATGTAGTCAACTGCTACTCCATAACGGCTACATTATTTTATTGGTGCTAGCGGTGGCACGATATTTAGTGCTAGCCGTGTACCGATACATTAAATTGGTGGCCAGCAGTGCGACGATACATTTTATTGGTGCTAGCGGTGGCACGATATTTAGTGCTAGCCGTGTACCGATATAAGTACCAGTTACGAATAATACAAAGCGTTGTACAAACTAGGAGCGGTAACTAAAATAAGCTTAATGTGGAGAAATAAAACACGAGTTTACATTACATTAAGCTCAAGTAAAAGAACTATAAATTTATTAATTACAATGAAATAAATTTTACGTTACATGAGTCTCAAATGAATTTAAAAAGGAGAACACACTCACTCGCTCACTCAAAAGCTAAACCCTTAAGCCTAGGAAAAACGAAAGGAAAATACTGGTCAGAAAAGGGGGCTGAGTGGAATGAACTGGACGTCATTACTTAGGAAGAATGCTGCCACACACGCTGAACCTCTACGCCGAATCACTGTCTAAGTGGAGATTCAGGAACTCTCTGGACAATGGCAGCACTGCTCCACACTGGGCCCAAACGAACCTGCACTCATCGACGTCTTAATCCTGACTGAATTCAAACAAACGAGGTGAGGGCTGGCGCCAGCCGCTAACTGCTAACGGCTAACGGAAAGAAAGTGAGTGAAACACACCCATAATAAATCACTCAGCGAAAGCGCTAATGTCACGTGCAAGGACGATCACTTATGAAACAGTGAAAAATGTTCTGAAAACACTCCCGATCGGGTGAATACGGGGACGGTTAAACTGAGTGATAAACAGTGGAAATTCCACTAGAATTAGTGGTTTTCCACCAAAGTTCAATGTCACGAGTTTGTTTAGATACAGAATCGCGCCAATTCGTGACAGAGATATATATAAATCCATGTGCAAACGACGTAGAATTCTTTAGGTAATATATTTTAATGCACAGTTCAGGACACATTTTTGGTTGTTTGCTGTAATAATATAACCTCAAGGTATACAAAGTTGAATATTAGTGCCGAATGAAATTGGATCATAACGAAAGCCATGGTACTGAAGGGGTTGTCTTTAAATATTACTGAAGGTAAAACCTGATTAATTAACCACATATGAAGAAAAAATGCTTCTGAAGAAAAGAAGAAGAAGCATTATTGGTATTAGTAGTAGTAGTAATATTAGGAGTAAAATAAGAAGAGTTAATAACATGATGGTATTTGGCCCCCTAGCATCAGGGTAGGGTTAGCACCAACTTCTCTGTTTTAACACCGTCAGTACAGTAACGTCCTTTTACATCATACTCTTGCTGGTGACACACTGTTTCACTCAGTTTAGTTGTTGTTGCTTAGTCCCAGGATGTTCGGCCTACCAGACCCATCGACCACAGGTAAGCTACTGCTTCTGTAAGACCGTCCTACAAAAACAGTACAGTACATAAATCGTGGAGGGATATGGCACTCCTTTCAGTAGACAGCACCTCACCAGGATTGGACTAGGACCTCTTCCACGTGAAGTGCAGGTTAGTATGAGGTTTGGCTCCCGGGTGGACGCCGCAGCTGCTACATCCAGGGGCACAGCACCACCACATGTACGCTCCTCGTCAATACTGCTCACTTTAGTACTGTAATAGTAGTAGCTGTTCCCTAGGCAGTCTGGCCAAACACCCCCGAGTTCCTAAGGAAGGCCACGGCCGAGAACGGGCTTTCCCACGGAGCTCTCAAGGAGTGTATGTTGTTTTGTTGGTGCAGGTGATTGTGTGCAATGCAGTGTTCCATAATGTGCTTAATAGTATGGGGTGCTGTGTTGCATCTTGAACAGGTATCAGTGACAGAGTCATCCAGCCTCTTCTGAAAACTCAAGAGGGCTGGATGATGCCCACAACTCAGCCTGGGCAGGTGGACCCTGTCCTCACGAGGGATATAGGATTCAGAAGGGTGGATACCAGGAGGCCGTGCTTGCAGCTCTGTGTTCTCTTTAAGTGACTGAATGGAGCAGCGAGTGATCTGAGTATGGATATCCTTCTGGAAGCTTGTGTGAGGTGGGCGAGGGGGAAGAGATAACAGTATTGGTGTATGATATCGTGTGCTGAGTGTTGTTTTGATGTTCCTTGGTGTGTGTGGATGTGCTGCCACGTAGTGTAGTGGATGGTGTGGGGTTCTGGAGGCTGCAGCTAGAATTTGGGTGCTTCTCATGTCTAGATGATCCTTGACTTTGAGGACATTGGTTTCATGGTGTAGGTAGTCTGTGGTTGTAGTAGCTGTGCACCCTGCGACTAGTTTTAGGGCCTTGTTCTGTATGGTCTGTAGAGTGTTGTAGTGTGTTTTAGTGAGGTTAGAAGTTCAAGCAGGGCCTGCATAATTCATTACTTTAAGTATATATTATTTGTATACTGTGGTGGTGGTTTCTTTGTTGTGTTCAAATGTTGCATGGGCAAGTGACCTTAAGGCGCTGTCTTGGTGTAAATTTATCTTTAATGTTTGTGATGTGTTGTTTAAATGACACTGATGTATTGTATGTTACACCAAGGATTGTGTGTGTGTGTGTGTGTGTGTGTGTGTGTGTGTGTGTGTGTATGTGTGGTACGGGAGTGTTGTTTATTGTAAGGTGTGGAATGTGACTGTTCTGCTGTCCAGTTTGTGAGAAGAGTGACTGTAGATTTGGCTGGAGCTATTTTGAGCCAGTTTGTGGTGAACCTTTCCTGAAGTGTGTTGAGGTAAGGTTGGAGAATGTGTGCCGCTGTGTTTGCGTCTTGGTGTGTACATGTAAGTGTTATGTCGTCTGCATAGGAAGCTATGTGTATTTGTGGTGTGTGGGGTGTGGGTATGTTGTGCATGTATAGGTTAAAGAGAGTAGGGAACAAAACAGATCCTTGGGGGATGCCATCTGTGAAGTTTCTGATGTTCGATGACTGACTGGCAAACGTCACATGTGCACATCTGCCTGCTAAATGGTTAGCTAGCCATCTTTTTGTGTTATTGTGCATATTTGTGTTGAATATTTTTGTTTGTAAGGTTGTGGCAGGGGATGGCATCAAAATCTTTGCTAATGTCTAGTGTGACTAGGAGTGTTCTGTATGGTGGCCTAGCTGAATTGATACCATCAAAAACTCTTTGTGTAAGGTCTGTAAAAACAGTGTTTGTGGAGTGTAGCAGCCTAAAACCATGTTGTGATGGGACTAGGGGGTGTGAGGTGTAACTAGTTGTAATACCAGTCGTTCAATGACTTTGGAACGGGTGGAGAGGAGTGAGATAGGATGGTGTGCAAAAGGTAGCGTGGGGTCTTTGTTGGGTTTGGGGATAGTGATGATAGTGACATGCTTCCAGATGTTGGGCATTATGCTATGTGAGAAGGCCACAGGTTGATATGTTGATGAGTGCTTTTATGCCTTGTGGTCAAAGGTGTTTAAGGTGGATGTTGCTTATGCTGTCTGGTCCACGGGCAGATGAGTGTTTAAGGTTGTTAATAATGTGGTTCGTCTTGTTGTAAGTGAAAGGTGCGAAGTCTGGGTCTGTGGGGAACTGTCTGTTGTGTCCAATGACACGTCAGTAGTCGCGATGGTGGTTTAGATGGCTGACATGTGAAAAGTGATTGATGAAGGTGTTTGCTTGCTTGTTTGAAGGTATGGTGTCTGCTGTTGTGAGAGCAGCGTGTGATTTTGTAGTGTTGCTGTTGGAGAGTGTGATGCTGTTTAGTGATTTGTAGAATTTGCTGGTGTTTGTTTTGTGATCAAGTGTTTGGAGATAATTATTCCAATTTAGTGTTTGCTGTTCTTATATTTTATTTCTGATATGAATGTTGAGTGCTTGTATTTGTTATGCAGTGTCTTGAGTATGGGGTGCTGGGGAGTGTCGTAATGTGTCTCGTTGACTGATGAGGCCTTGAATTTCTGGTGTGATGCTGGGGTTGTGTTTCTTTCTGTTGCCTCTAGCGATGTGTCTTTTTTCTGCATTAACTGTATTGAAAGTGTGCACAGCGATGTTGATGATTGTGATGGATGTACTGTTTAATGTTTCAAAGTGTTGTTCTGTTTCAGTTGTGAAGGCCTCCCATTTGGCTCTCTTATAATTAGTGTATATGTGTCTGTGGCCAGCTGTGGTGATTCTGGTTTTGGTAGTGTTGATGACTGGGAGGTGGTCAGTGCCAAGGGTTCTGACCATTCTCCAGGATGTTGTGGGGGCGAGGTTTGGGGAGCAAAACGTGATGTCTGGGGATGATGGGAGGAAGAGGGCTTGGTGTAGGATATGGGTATGTTGATGGAGATTATTGAGTATATTCAATATTGTAGAGCCCCCTGGTAGTGAAGAGGTCAATGAAAACTGTATCTAACCTCTATATAGCATAATAGAAAAGACACCGTTATATGGGTGACTCTAAAAATTTTTCCTATCGTTGTAACTAACGACATATAATATTATTCCCAAGCACATACAAGGAAAATCACAATAAAGGAGAAAAAAATATAAGGTGGCAGCAGTTCTAAGACTCAGGTGGCTTACATCTGGATAGACCTGGCATCAACTCACCCACCTCTCCTTAATATTATATTATTGCTGCCGTCAGACCATTTTCATCAGAGTTATAGAGTGACAAGAGTTATGAATTAAGGTAAAAAAAAAACATTCTAAAAATATTAACACTCTATCTGTGTCTGTCTATTTGTCTGCCTATATATCTATCTATCTACCTGTGTGTGTGTGTGTGTGTGTGTGTGTGTGTGTGTGGAAAGAGAGAGAGAGAGAGAGAGAGAGAGAGAGAGGGACAGAGAGAGGTCAGTGGTTGTTTTTAGAAGGCATACTGTAATTACAGGGAGAATTAAGTTAGGTTATTTGGCTTGGTTAGTTTTGGTTAAATTAGAAGAGTTTCAGTTAAGTTGTTAGGTCATTTTGGGCTTGGTTAAGGAAGTTAGCTGAGGTTTGGTTTGGCTGGGATTGTTTCGGTTAGGTTAGGTTAGGCTGTTTTATGCTTGGTTAGGTTAATTTTAGGCAGGTCAGGATAGGTTAGGTCAGGTCACGACATTTTGGTTAGATGAAGCATCGTGCCCGGTCCTCCCTCTATCGTGTCTTATGCGTACTGATACAAAGGGATCACTGAGCACTGGCGAGTCCTGAGAACATGACATCTATATCAAATAAATCTTACACTCAACATTCTATACCTGTTGCCATTTAACCACAACATTCCCAAGGACATTCACGGCCCTATCGTTAACACATGAGGCAGGGGTTGTTGTTTTTCGGTTTATTCTTGCCATTTCCCGAAGATTTTACTCTGTTGAGGATGACCTTTTTGAACAAGAAAACCTAAATATAGCTATAATGAAGTGCTTCAGTATGACAAACCCAAATGAGTGTAATAAAAGTCTTGTAGCACGAAGAATAGCCCCCAAGATAAGTCACTCGGTTCTGAGGGGTTAATACTGTATGGCGAAGATTCAGATTTCCACTCATTGACTGCTATTATGGAACACTGTAACTGCTAGATGCAATTAACCTGCATCCTACATTACGGCGTTCATTCAGCAACAACACAGAAAGGTTAGACACTGTACCATTAACATGTGCATTAGAAATGTTTGTCCAAAACTGAAGACTTGTCCACAGTGTCATCGGCAGTTTTAGCAGTACAGTACGAGTCATGGCTCCCTTGTACTTAGTTCCTCATGTTCGTTTCTGAATTACGTGTCCTGATTATTCAGTACATATCCTAGCAGGTTCTATCTTATTACACACACGTGCGTGCGCTTACAATAATTTTTGTAAGAGTTTTAGTCAGTAAGGAAAATAATACCCACATGAGCACTGCAATAAGATTATATTTGTTAAACAACATAGGAACACTCCAAGCAAAGCAACAGAAGAATGCAGCACCACCACACACACAAATTCAAGATGATACTAGACAGACCATTATATTTTACCTTGTATATGTCCTTGGTCAGAAATTTATCATAGATTTAGTTCATTTATCCCTCAACGTAAGCCCGAATCTATTTACTTGGTTCCTGTTAACATCTGAGCGATTATGTTAACTCTGGAGAAACCATTCGTAGTGAAGGGATTGTAAACAGTCTTCTTAACTCCTTCTCAATCTTATTTCTCCCACTAAGCCTAATAAAATTGTAAAAAAAAGTAGCAAAAAAAATAAAGTTTCGAAATATTAAACGTCGTTAGACTGAGGGACGTGATAGGTTAGTTCTGGCTGGGAAGTAATACGGAGGAGCAGATGAAGAAATGCACAGACTTGTGTAGTGTGTGCAGGGGATTCTTCATCCTCATCTGCATCTTCATCCTCATCCTCATCATCATCATCTTATTATTATTATTATTATTATTATTATTATTATTATTTTTATTATTGTTGTTGTTGTTATTATGGAACCTCCCTTCTTTCCTCCGTTTCAGTCGACAAATATATAACGAATTCTGGCAAATCATCATGATCATCGTCACCCTAACTTTTTTCATCCGTTGTAAGCAATGGGCGATCTAGGATCTAAAAATGTGCAAAGAGGAAGCACGCAAGTAGGAAAATTACCTAATCCAATCAGACTTATAGAGAAGCAAAAAAAAGGAAAAAAAAGTTGGCTATAATATTAAAGAACTGGATATATCTAAGAACAATCCTTTTATCTTACACACTTCACAAACGATGAGGTAATCCATATTTTTTCTTCCTCCCTCCACATGATTTTATATTACTTTTGGAGAGACTGTTCAAAAGGAAGGAGAGTTAGATCTTAGTTTTCTCTAACTCCTTCCTTAAGACACGTCCTTCCCAAATTAAGTAAAATCGTCTGGAGGTGTCAAGAATAAAATATGACCTAGTGGTAGTGAAGGGGAAGGGGTGGATGTGCAGGGGACTATGTTGAATCCAGTCGAAGGTCTTCCAGGGAGAGACGACTTTCAGCATCCTGTATCGTGACGTAGTTTGTGTGTGTGTGTGTGTGTGTGTGTGTGTGTGTGTGTGTGTGTGTGTGTGTGTGTGTGTGTGTGTGTGTGTGGTTGTCAACCTCAGCTGAATAAAATCGTCTGAAGACAACGAGAATACACAGCAAAATACGTCATCGGACTGAAGGTGTTACTCTTGTCTTTAATTATTCCAGTCCATTGATGCAGGCTGTGAAACGATCCATCTGTTCCTGGAAAAATAATGATAAAAAATGTATACAATAAATAATGTGGTTAATAATGAAGTTTACATTGTGACTGTCTCTCTCATCCCTCAAACAAGAAAAGCCAAGCTGTGTATTGCCTGACCCTTTGGTGCTCTTGGCCTTGAAAGGAACATGAATGGCTGAAGACAATCCTATATAGATTATTTCAAGAATCTGCGTATTCGCAAAGAATCTTAAGGTATTTATAAAAACTTCACTGAAGACTCTATCTGAATATGGTTTAGATCCCTGGAACACATCGCCTAGCATCCAGTTAGACACAGGGAAAGATTGTTGGAGCCGCCCTGTGGGCTCCAGTCTGGCCCAGTTCTCTCCTGGTTATAATGAGTGACTCAGAGACCAATACATTAGTAGGCTGGGCTCAACCGCCAGACGGTTTTGGCAATTGTCAGCAATTCAGTACAAATGTAGGGGGGAGGGATTATACTAAATTTCGTAACCTAATTTTGAGGGGGAAAATGCTGCATCAGCAGTTCTCACCCATTATGAGCTACGATGAATAGCATTTTTCAAGTAAGAAACTTTTTCAGCTTGAGTCCATTACTCAACCGGTAGAGAAATGAACATAAATGAAAATAAAATATAAGCCATAGTGATGTATGAAACCCACACCTGACACCTTGCTGTTCAATAATCCATTCTAGGGTTGCTAAGGTCGTCTAGACCTGGCAAGAAGAGTATATAATGTAGTTATTGCACTGTAGTAATTAGGTTAGTAAGTACTTAAGACATCACCAGTAATATCATTGCGACTATAAATGTTTAATGTAAATTTCGTTTTTCCTTTATTTAGACGATATTCTGCAGATTAGAATTTCTGAACTAAAGAAGGTTATATATAGTCCTCATTAACTCCATCACCACTATAGTCCTTTCACCTTAACTTGGCCCAGATATTAGCCCATTTGCAGCTTATTTCACGCAGCTCAATGACAGAATAAAAAATGATACAGCTCGGCATCCTTTTCATAGCACTTCTACATGGCTGGCATCATATTCTGTTGATAATCCATTGCTATAAGTCAATAGCCACGCTGAAGAGTTGGTAATTTTATGCCAAGTTAACGTGAGAAGAGTAGAGAGATAAGGTATGATCACCTGGGAGCAGAAAAGAAAAAGAAAAAAAAAAGAAAAATAATGCATCTTTTTTACTGGTGGAGTTAAAACACTGTACGGTGAATATGATGACATTGTATCCAGTACAGTGACATTATTTTTTATACCTAAAGAAAATTTTATTCAGTTTAGGAAAGAGAATTAAAGCGACGGAGTTAAAGAATAGATTACTGTGTTGCACAAAGATATATACACAATTATACAGGTACACCTAATTTATATCACGCTGTCCAGTTTAATGGTGACAGAACTCTTTCCTGAATTGAAAAAAATAAAAGTCTTGGAATGAATAATGAAACACTCATAGGTAACAAACATAGCCATGGGGAAAGAAATGGTCATGTAGTGAAAAAGTCATAAAGTAAAAAAGTCACGGAGTAAAAAATAGTCATGGAATAAAATAAAGTAATTGAGTAAACATACAGTTATAGGATTATGGGGTAAAAAAAAAAAAAGTAGGCATGGGATAAATAAACAGTCATGGGAAAAAAAAATCTGGGTTAAAAAGCAGTCATGAAGTAAAAAAAAATCGTCATTGAGTTAAAAATAAGATAAAAAAATAAGAGTAAAAATTTTAGGCTGTATATGAGTGAGTAACCGGGGGTAATCCAGCAGATACCAACAGAAGCACGAGGTCTTACCCAGTCCAGTTTGTAGGCAACACATCGGTACAGAGGAAAGAAGTTCGCCATGGTAGCGCCCATGTTGCTGAACATCTCCAGAGTGAAGCACCGTTTCTGGAGTTCTGGTTAAGGAACATAACGGAACATTATCTGGTTGGACTTGGAAGAGACTTGAGAGGTTGTGGAGGATAGTGGAGGTGTGGAGGATAGTGGTGATTGTGGAGTTGGTGGTAGTGATGTTGATGTTTATTGTATTGGTGGAAGTAGTAAGGTGATGACAGGTGGTGGTGGTGTTAGTAGATCGTGTATGGTGATGGAAATTAATGGTGGAAGTTAGTAATAGTCGAATATAGTGGTGTTCATTGTGGTGGTTGAAGTTAGTGATGATGGAAGTTAGTGGTGGTGAAAGTTAGTGGTGGTTGAAGTTAGTGATGATGGAAGTTAGTAGTGGTGGAAGTTAGTGGTGGTGGAAGTTAGTGGTGGTGGAAGTTAGTGGTGGTGGAAGTTAGTGGTGGTGGAAGTTAGTGGTGGTGAAAGTTAGTGGTGGTGGAAGTTAGTGGTGGTGGAAGTTAGTGGTGGTGGAAGTTAGTGGTGGTGGAAGTTAGTGGTGGTGGAAGTTAGTGGTGGTGGAAGTTAGTGGTGGTGGAAGTTAGTGGCGAAGTGGTGGGTGGTGGGTCTTAGAGTTTTTTGGAAAGGTCGTGTGAGGGAGGTAATGGTGACAGTGATGGAGGGGGAGATGGTGGTGGTGAGAGTGATGGAGGGGGAGATGGTTGTGGTGACAGTGATAAAGGAGATGGTGGTGATGACAGTGATGGAGGGGGAGATGGTGGTGGTGAGAGTGATGGAGGGGGAAATGGTGGTGGTGACAGTGATGGAGGGGGAGATGGTGGTGGTGACAGTGATGGAGGGGGAGATGGTGGTGGTGACAGTGATGGAGGAGGAGATGGTGGTGGTGACAGTGATGGAGGGGGAGATGGTGGTGGTGACAGTGATGGAGGGGGAGATGGTGGTGGTGACAGTGATGGAGGGGGAGATGGTGGTGGTGACAGTGATGTAGGGGGAGACTGTGGTGGTGACAATGATAAAGGAGATGGTGGTGGTGATAGTGATGTACTGGGAGATGGTGGTGGTGATAGTGATGAAGGAGATGGTAGTCGTTCTAGTGATGTAGGGAGGTGGTGGTGATGATAGTGATGCTGGGGGGGGATGGTGGTGGCCATAGCGATGGAGTAGAAGATGGTGGTGATGAAAGTGATGTAGATGGGGATGGTGGGGACAATAATGACGGAGGGGCAGATGGTTGTGGTGACAGTGATGGACAGGGCGATGGTGATGGTCATAGTGATGTAGGGGGAGATTTGGGATGGTGAACGGAAGGGTGATAGTGGGGTAATGTGGAGGGGGAGAAGGTGAAGGGTCTGTAGAGGAGCTGAGAGAGATTAGGTGGAGATTTTTCCGAACTGAACGGTGGTGATTCTCAGTGTTTGGTTGGGGTCATGCGAGGGTTTTGGTGGTGGTTGAGTTGGAGTGTACTGTACATGGTGGTGATGGTGGTGAGAAGGGTGGTGGAGGTTTCAGTATTAACAACAACAACAACAAGAATAGTAACAAGTCGTGCCAGGCACAACAAACCTCGCTTGATGGCAGCTATTTTACTGCTCTTAAATACTGACTAGTTTCTGCCATTTAGTGTCAGTGCACAATTAAAGTCTAAGTAATCTCGCAAATGTTTTCAAGTTATGCCCTCTGAAAATCCGTGATCTCGCATTTGACTTATCAAGGTCACTCAAGTTCAAAGGTTATGCTGCCAAATGAAAGCCCATTTGAGACTTCCCATATCTAGGTAACAGTAATCTTCAACCGGTTTCGAGTTATAGCCCCCTGAACATCCATGACCTTGAGTATGTCCTTTCAAGATCATTCAGGGTCAAAGGTCTTGGTGCCAAATGAAAGTTCATATTACGAGTTCCTGTATGTTCATAATGGTAAGTATCTCTGTCTTCAAGTGTTTTCATGTTATACCCCTCTGAAAATCCGTGACCTTGATTTTGACCTTTAATGGTAACTCAATTACCTCGAAAATTTAATTACTTTCTTTTGGGACCAGTGCCCGCATATCCTGAAAGTTTCATGTAATTTCATTCAGCTGTTTTTCCATAATATTGCTAACATATGAAGAAACTCGACCAAAAACAATTTTTCGTGGACTCAATCTGGACGAGGTAAACAAAGAAACAAACTTGATCAAAAACAATACCTCGTCCGACTCCGTCCGGGAGAGATGATAACAATAGCTAGAACTCTGTAACAGTCCTACTGATAGTAGCTAGTCTCCACCTAATGTTTCTTAGTAGCCTTGACCCCACTGGGGAGATTTGAAATTTTTTTCTCTATGAACAGTGGTCCATGCCAGGACACATAGCCGGGGCCCTTCAAATTTCTTGCGCAGTCTCCGGTTCTGCAATCATCGGGAGAGTGTGAGGCCAGAATGTTGATACTTATGCACTTCTACTGTGTTGCCATAATAAGGAAGCTTTCCCTTGTTGTAAGGTATGTTTATTATACACAAGATCTGAAGACCCTAAGACAACTTCTTGTGTAACTTCAACAAGGGATCTGACAAAGGTGTCGAAGAATGCATGTCTCTGCTATAATTTCTTACAATAACCTTGACCTCATTGGGGAGAGTTGGATTTTTTCTATCACAATGGCCCATGTCAGGACACGTAACCTGGACCTTTCAGATTCCTTGCACAGTTTCCGATTCTCCTTGAATCGTTGTGAGACCCTGAGGCGAGAATAATAATACCAGTGAAAACAATAGTCTTGTAGGCAGAGATTACTACTACTACTACTACTACTAGTAGTAACATTAAAATTGTAACTGTCAGAGACAGTTACTTTCCTTCACTTATGATAATGATGTTTTTTGTAACAACTCAAAACCCTTGGTAAGACTGCCACCATTAGTGTATAGACCTGGTATATAGACAGTCCTGGTAGACTGTCCTGGTAAATAGTCCTGGTCACAAATACCGTAATGTCACGCATGAATGACCTTCATTTTTTCACACTAATAATAGGAAACAATTTTATCACAAGGTTTCCATCCATGTTCATGTATTTCTTTTGGATTTGTGGTGAACTGCGGTTCAAACTTCATGATTTTTTTCACTTTTTTTTAACCTGTGACCTTGAAAAATAGGTCAAGGTCACTAAAATTGGGTCAGGGTAATAGGATCATAATGCTGTACATCCTCAACAAGTATTATGAACACCGGAGACAAAAAGTGACGGAATAATAATAGAAATGAAGATAGATACAGAGATTCCCACCTATGGTAATAGGTTGAGATCAGTTAGAAGACTGATTAACTGTAGGAGACAGTTACTGATACCCACCAATGAGGAAATAGCTGATTTTATGTTTTTTGTAATAGCTGAAAAACCATTGGTCAAACTGCCGCCAGATATATACAAATCTGGTCAAGGATCAGACAAAACTTTAAGGGCAAAGAAGTGTGTCATTTATGTTTTGGTTTTTCCTGCATTAAAAAAAAAAAAAAAAATGAAACGTATCGGAAACTGTGGTGTTCAAAATGTTGTTACGTCATGCACGAATGACTCTCGGATTTTTTTTTCTCGTACTCGTACAGATGTTTGGAAAATAAACTTTTCAATGGATTTCCTTCAGCGTCCATGTACCTCGAATAGTTTCGGAGTAAATTGAGGTGGAAAATTAATGATTTATGGGCATTTTTGGACCTATGATCTTGAGAAGTAGGTCAAGATCACTGGAAATGGGTTAGTGTAATAGGGTTATGGTGTTGCACATCTTTAATAAGCATGATGGAAATCGGAGCCGGAAGTGATGGACTAATAAATAGTAATAATAATAACTAGAACATTGTAACTGTCAGGAACTGTTACTGATCTTCACATATCAGAATACTGTTATTTGGGATAACTCAGAAACCGTTGGTCAAACTGCCATCATAAAGAATACACACCTGGCCTAGGACCTGAGAAAACCTCAAGGGCCAAGAAGTGCCTCAGTCTTTCCGACAGAGTATGTTTTCACCCCTGTTTGTTTCTTAGTTAGTTAGTTTGTCTGTTAGCAGGATTACTCAAAAACTAAAAGTGAAGTTTGGACCAAATTTTGTGGGTAGATAGTCCATGTCCCAGGGAACAATCGATTAACTTTTGAGACCGATCTGGATAGTATTACAGATTCTGGATCCGGAAAACACTTTTTGCAACGTCCTAAACAATGATAGGAAAGCTTAACCATTATGAAGAGTAGTTTAGAAATTACATTGCCCTTGTCGGAGCGATGCACTCCACTGAGTTCCCCTCTAGTTTATATTTTGTTTTACTGTTTACGGAAGAACAATTGGAAATTGTTGAAAGTCGGGGGGTCCCAAATATCGTAACATCACGCATGAATGACCTTCAGAATTTTCCAAACAAATGTTTAGAAAATAATTACTTGTATATCACGGAATTTCCTTCCATGTTCGTATAATCATAATAGTTTTGAAGTAAGCTGATGATGAAAACTGATAATTTTTTTTATCTTTGAAACTGTTATATACCTTGAAAAGTAGGACAAGGTCACTGAAAGTGAGTCAGTGTAACAGGGGCATGGTGCTGTACATCCCTAAGTAGGATGAAAATCGCAGACGAAAACTGACGGAATAAGAAGAAGAGGAAGAAAAGATGAAGAAGAAGAACAGAAGAAAAAGAATGATATTAATAATAATAATAATAATAATAATAATAATAATAATAATAGTAATAATAATAGTAACAACAACAATAATAATAATAATAATAATATTTATAATTATAATAATTATAAATATAATAACATTAACAACAGCAATAATAATAATAATAATAATAATAATAATAATAATAATAATAAAAGGAATGATGAAAACAATGATATTCACCTATGATAATAGGTGGAGATCAATATTAACGAAAATAATGATGGATAAAAAGATATCCACCTACAGTATGGTAATAGCTGGAGATTAATAATAACTAGAAGACTATAATTGTTAGAGTTCCTGATCTCCAGCTATGAGGACTTTGCTGAAAGACACAACTTCCATTCTTTCTGTAAAATCTTAAAAACCGTTGGTCAAATTACCACCAAAAATGTATACAGACTGAGACAGGACTAGACAACACTTCTAAGGCCAAGAAGTGCCTCATTACCAGCCGCGATAGCGAAGCTGGCGTTGTTTTCGATGTGTGTGTGTGTGTGTGTGTGTGTGTGTGTGTGTGTGTGTGTGTGTGTGTGTGTGTTTGGAAGATATTTTTTGCAATTGCTCAAGATATCATCAAAAAAATTTACAGGAGCGTAGTAGGGAAAAAAATAAAACAAAAAAAACAATCACGAGTTCGAAATTGGTGAAAGTAAGTCAAGCTCTGTGTCTGTTACCACTATAACTTCGCAACCGATCAAGATATCATCACAATGTTTTACGGTGTGTAGTAGGGATGAAAATCTCCTACGAGTTCGAATTTGCTGAAAATACGTCAAGGTCAAGGTTATATTCCGAGCCTCGCTAGATGTGTATCGGTTCGCGACTTGTATGAATCCCCCAGGCGGAGGGGGCCTCTAGTTTTTTTTTTTTTTTCCTGTATGAAAGAGCAGCTGAAAAGTGTTGAAAAGTGGGGTCGCCGAAGTATGTCACATATGAATGGGCTTCAAATTTTTGCCATTTATATATATATATATATATATATATAATGGGATTTTCTTCCATGTACATATGTTTACTTTCGAATAAATCGAGGGTGGTGAATTCATGATTTGTGAAAATTTTTAGACCTGCGACCTTGAAAAGAAGGTGAAGGTCTTTCAAACTGGGTCAATGTAATAAGGTCATGGCGTTGTACACCCACGCACCAAAGTTTCTGTACTCCCCCTGGTTGGAAGGAAGTGGAAGTCAGGGTTAGAGACAGGGCAAGCGAACGGACACCCGTGAGTGGTAGTTTGGTACTGAGCTATAAGGAGGATGGTGAGAAACTTAATGATCTTGGATTCGAAACATTTCCATGCTATTCACCTGCAAAACACTATGGTTTCGTAACATGTACAGCATATATTATACAATAGACTATGATATCACGGAGTCTTGTTAAACGAGGTCCAAACACAAGCCATCTGTTTCGGATCCTCATCATACAAATGAAGCACCGAGCCAATTTCACTGCAGTCTGCATCACGGAGGCTAACACTGGACAAAGTGAGGTTTAGTTTGTTTTTTGTTGGTATGCTGACTGATCCAAATTTATTTATAAAACAGAGCTCAGTACTGGTATAGTCAGTCCGGTTGAAAATTTTGTAATGTGTTGCCATAAACTGTCATAACACATTGTTGTTCTTAATGCCTAATTATTATAGCCATAATGTTAACATGACATTAACAACTGGGAAAAGGAAGACGTTATATTAATGTCATGTTAACATTATGACTATGATAATTAGACATTAATAACAGCAATGCATCACGACAGTTTATGGCAACACATTACATAATTATCAGCCGGACTGACTATATCAGTATTTGGCTCTATTTTTTAAATGAAGTTCCAACAAAAAACAAAATGAACCTCACCTTGTCCAGTGTTAGCCTCCGTGATGCAGACTGCAGTGAAACTGGCTCGGTACTTCATTTGTATGATGAGGATCCGAAACAGATGGGTCGTGTCTGGACGACGTATCACAGGACTCCATGATAACGAAGTCTGTGTTATAATATATGCTGTATATGTTACGAACGCATAGTGTTTTGCAGGTGAATAGCATGGAAAGGTTTCGAATTCAAGTTCATTAAGTTTCTCATCATCATCCTCTTAGCTCAGTACCAAACTACCACTCACGGGTGTCCGTTCGCCTGCCCTCTCTCTAACCCTTACTTCCACTTCCTTCCAACGAGGAGGGTACAGACACTTTGGTGCGTCGCTGTACATCCTCTAAATGTTTGGTGATAATCGGGAATGAAAAGTGACGGAATAATAATAACAACAATAATAATAATAATAATAATAATAATAATAATAATAATAATGATAATAATAAAAAATATATTATCCCTCTTGTCGTGGGTATATAAACTGATCACATATGTATCATAATCTTCATATGTTGTGGCTCAGTCTGCTGGTGTGGGGAACCGAGACTTTGGTTCCTCTGTGAAAATTAGTGACAACGATGGACGTCATGAACATAAAAACAAAGGTAATAGAAATCACGAAAGGCGTAGTGGGAAGTAGAAAATTAAATTTGATGAACACAGCATAGTAATGCTGACTGAGCCGTCCCCGGAGGAACCGAGTAATTGGTGGGCAATATTTGGACAACCTTGCATGAGAATTTGTGAAGAGGGTAACAATCATTAGTATTAATCAATCCTATCTCCTCGATGATGGATTTTGTGTGTTTATTCCTGCTGAGAGAGAGAGAGAGAGAGAGAGAGAGAGAGAGAGAGAGAGAGAGAGAGCTAACTTACCAGTCACTGTTGTTGGGAAGCTCTCTACATAAATATGGGAACTGAAGAGCTCAGAACATTCGTGAATATAACCAGGCAGAGCCTTGACGGCCTGATCGTCCAAGTCACCGTGGAGCGTACTCAGGATCTGTGGAAGTAATTATAAGAAATCTTAAGTATTTGGACATAAGGGTGCGTCCTGGTTGCAAGCGGGCAGTCGGGGGCTGGCAAGAGTGAGGACGGCTGGTGCTTTTGAAGTCACGCACTCGAGGCGAGTCTTTGGGTGTTGCCATGGCAACGTCATCACACCACCCTTGGTAACTGCAGTCGGCACTATGTATCTACTTTAACTAATGCCAGACGCCTCAAGCATGTGAGGGGTGACCACAAACAAATCGCTTTCATGTCGACCTGTCACCCGCCATTTCACTGCCCTCCTCCCAGCTCACATCCCCCTCTCTCATATATTTCTCCACTCCATCCCTCTATCTCATCCTCAACCTCCCCCTCCCACTCCACCCCCTAACTCACTCACATACACTCTCCTCGTTAGTCTCTCGCTCTCCATCATCTCCACATGGCCAAAGCACCTCACTGTATTCCTCCTAATGCTGTCTGTCACATCAGATCCACACCACAATGCTCCTTCACTTCCTCATTTGTCAGTCTGTCTATCCACGTAATTCCAATTGCACCCTCAAATAGCTCATTTCCACTGCTCTCACTCGTGACTTGTGTCCTTCCAACATGGTCGAAGATTCACTTCCATACGTTAGAGCTGATATCACAATATTATCTTACCATGACATTTTTACTTCCATGCTCACTTTCCTATTCCTTATCACTGCTTTTAAAGAACCAGCAACTATTCTTCGTTGTTGTACCCTTTCATGGACTTCATCCTCTCAACTTCCATCCCTACTCATTACACTAACCAAGTACTTAAATGCACTGACATTTTCCATTTCCTCATCATCCAACCTCAATGTACATTCACTGACTTCATTTCTCTCGAAGACCGTAACTTTACTCTTCTTCACATTCACCTTTGAAATCCGTTTCTTACACACTCTCCCAAACATATTCACTAAACCTTGCATTTCCCCTTCTCCTTCACTTAACAACACAGTATCATCTGCAAACAACAGAACAGGAAGTTTCCAAATGCTTATCTATCTCTCATTAGGGCCACTCCAAAATCCATTGCCCTAAGTTGTATCTCTTTTATGACTCCATCCGTACACAGATTGAACTACCATGGAGACCTGACACACCCCTGTTTCAATCGAACATTCAGACAGAAAAAAATCACTCAGTTCACTGTCTACACGTACTGCAGCCTTAGCACCCTCGTACATACTCTTCACGGCATTCATTAACACCCCCTTTACTCCATATATTCCTAACATTTTCCACATTCTTTGTCAATCCACCCTGTCATATGCTTTCTCCACATCCATGAAGGCTGCATACAACTTCTTTCCCTTCTCTAGAAACTTTTCCACCAAAGACTTAAGGCTGAATATCTGATCTACACAACGTCTTCCCTTCTTAAAACCTCCCTGTTCTTCTCCAACTAATTCCTCTGTTATTTCCCTAACTCTGTCAGTAAGTGTCCTGCCATACAGATTTCCTGATACACTAAGAAGACATATGCCTCTGTGATTACCACACACTTGTTTTTCCCATTTTCTTTTGTACAGGAGAATAATTATACCTGACATCCAATCCTCTGGGACTCTACTTTCTTCCTAAGCCAGTGTGCACATCTTCCATATCCATTCTTGCGTACGTCTCTCCCCCATGCTTAGCATTGCATCACACACTCCGTCAATTCCTTGGGCTTTTCCCATTATGTCTTTCTCAATTGCCTCCATTACTTCCATCCTAGTGTTCTCTTCTTCTCTTCTTACCTCCTTCTTTCTCCCAGCCATTTCCTAGCTGCTTATACTCACATTACTTTCATTCTCTATGTTTAACATTTCCTTAAAGTGCTGTCTCCATCTGCTCACTTTTTCTTCCTTCTCCACTATCGATCAGCCATTTTTATCTTCCATTGCCCTACAAACTTTTTTATTACCCTGTATAACTCTGCCTCCTTCCAGAGCATTTTTTCACATTCCCTCTGCTTTACATTCAAATTCCTTCCAACTTCCTCATCCACTCTCTTCTTACTCTCTTGTACTAATCTTTTCACGATCCCTTGCATAAAAAAAAAAAAAAAAGCAAATGGCATTCCTAAGAATCATTGCTGCTTGAAAACAGTATGCTGGAGCACAAACTGTTTCCTGAAAAAGACATCTTTCCCTAAATATGGTTTACACCAGCAAAATGTGTTTAATTATCGCTTATCAATACAGCCAGATGAGTATAATTTTGGTTTTGGTATTACAACAAAATTTAAGTATAATGAATGTAACCTAGACAGTTTTTCAATAAGGCAAAACAGATTACTAAATCTGTATTCATCCTACTGTACAACATGATCATTCAAGAAGGAGTAGGGTGCAACAACTAGTCCCGAAGGTGATGTGAAAGAAAATCCTGGTAATGTGGCTTTCCAACTCATCAGAAAAAGTGTTACACAATAAACTGACAAAAAAAAAAAAAAAATGAGAGAGCCGTTTGCAGAGTACTTCTGCTCAGATCATTCATTCTCAAAGTGGTAACTATGGCCCCCAAGAGGACCACGGCAGGATTTTTTTGCGGGCCATGGTGGGCTGGTGCAAGTTAACAAAGGGTGGGAGAGGGTATGACAGACGTTTGCAGAGAGAGGAACTCAGAGAGAAGGGTGGTGGAGGTGGGAGTGGGAATGCATTAATAAAGACATCATATCTTTCCTGCACAGTTCTAAACAGCAACAAGATCCTCACCAGTAAAACCCGTAACCACTGCATAAATTATCACTGTTCTAGCAGGTTTTGTATATGTAACTTATTCTTGTTCCAATATCTCTTCCAAGTACTAATCAGTAGATTCTTTTTCTCTGATAAATCCTCGCAGTAACCTTGGATTTCAGAATGCCGCGGAACATTATCTGCATAATCTGCTCCGGTAGTTTCACAGGATCCTTTTATACGGACTGCACCTTTGTTTGCAGGATGTGCAAACTATGTCAGAGCCTGGAAGACAAGCTGACCGAGGCTACAAACAAAATTAACAGCCTGACCTAAAAAGTTGATGTGCTGGAAGAATTCATTGCGAGTAATATCGGACACACTGCAGAGGATAATGTCACTGCTAGGCCAACTGCAGTCCAGTTTGATCCTCCTCCTCCTGCTGTAGTTA
Source organism: Coenobita brevimanus (assembly GCF_032717465.1). Classification (NCBI taxonomy): domain Eukaryota; kingdom Metazoa; phylum Arthropoda; class Malacostraca; order Decapoda; family Coenobitidae; genus Coenobita; species Coenobita brevimanus. The sequence continues at coordinate 26,737,663 of NC_136984.1, forward strand.
CTTCTCCCCCCACCGTACACAATGAGTTCCAGTGCAGAATGGTGCAAGGCTTGCAAGGAAAAGGAGCATCATTCCAGTAACAACATACAACAAGTTTCAGATTCTCTCAGAAGTAGAGGAAGAGCCCCATGAGGTGCGGGTTGTGGGGGACTCCATCATCTGTGGTCAGTTGGCTGAATTTTGTGGCAGAGCTCTCTCTAAACGAAAGCGTTTTTTGTATCCCAGGTGCAGGAGTAGACGATGTAACGGAGACTGTGAATGATGTCTTTGAGAATGCGGAAAATGACAGCCTAGTTATCATTCAATCAGGTAATAATGATGTCGTACGGACCCGATTAGAGGAGCTAATAGCGAAGTACAGCAGGATGATTTGACCCTGCAAGGAGAAAACTAACAACATCTTAATTTCAGGAATACTCCCAAGGATTGGTACAGGGAATGCCTTCTTCAGTAAAGCATTTAGTATAAATAATAGGGTCAAGTCACTGCCTGCAGGAAGGAGTTGAGTTCATCTACACATGGAACCAGTTTTACGAGCAGTGAACACAATTTGCGAATGATAGAGTACACTTGAATGCCATTGGTTCTGCCCACCACGGTCGTTTGCTTAGTGATGAACTAAGTACTTTCTGGAGAAAAAACAAGCATCAAGGGAGGCAAACGTAGATGTCATACGATCCGATGAATCAATAAGTATTGGAAGCTTCACACATCAGAAAGGAAAACACATTAAAGCTCTTCTTGTAAATGCACATTGTCTGCGTAATAAATTTTCTGATTTAGAGGCCCTTGTCTTTACTGAAGATTATGACGTAATTGGTATAACAGAATCGTGGCTAAATACTGAGCAAAGCGATTTAGCAGAGTTTTATTTACCAGGCTATCACATTTTTAATAATGAAAGGAATAATCGAGCAGGGGGCGGTGTGTTGTTATACTGTATATTAAATCATGATTTCTTCAAGTCGTAATTACCAAGCCATGTATTGAAAACGTAGACACTATTTATATTCAGCTTAGGAATGAATCTTGTCATAAAATCACACTTTGGTTAATATATCGACCACCCGGTCAGCCACTCAACATCGATAATGAAATCTACAATAAAATTGCCGAAATATCTTGTATGCAATGCACTGTAATATTTGGTGATTTTAATTTATCAGTTCCAAAATGGGGAAAAGCGCTATCCTCACACACCGGGTTAGACCTATATACAAACTTGCAGGAAAGTTCTCTGTATCAATTTGTAAATTATCCGACACGTGGATCTAATATCCTAGATCTTGTCTTAGCCACATCAGAAAATGTCGTGAATAATGTTACTGTAGGAGAAGAATTTAGTACAACTGTTCATCGCACAGTTACATTTAACATTAAAATCAGTGAAGACAAAGTCAGGGCCAGTTGCAAGAAAGTGCCTGACTTTAAGATGGCAAATTTTAAGAAATTATACTCAATTGTTGGTGCAGGTAACTGACATCTTATTGCTGAAACTTTAGATATCAATGACGCATGGAATTATTTTACAGAAACCCTCAACAGTGCCGTCAGGTTATGTATTCCAATGCGCAACAGAAGGCCTGCCAAAAATTCTAAACCCAAATGGTGGAACTCCGACAGTAAACATTTTCTGGAAGCAATAAGTAATAAGAAATTTCCTTTGTAAATTTCTCTTTCTTTGTGGGGAGGTGTTACATAGCCTATGATTTCATCATCCTTTGTATAATTCTAACGTACAGTATGCTGCATGTTTGATCACGATTCGCCTCGTGGCTTCCATAGTGCGTGTTCTACCTCACTCCCCCCTTCCCCCCCTTATAGTAGAGTAAGTCGTTCTTTCTGCTGGTCAGAGCAGGAGTGTCAACTCTTTGTCCCCTGTGGCTTCATTTGCGCGTCCTTATTACAAGTTGTATCAAGCTCTGCCGGCCCCTATATAATGAGCTCAGTCTCTGTCTGCATCAATTGCCACTTAGATCTACTCATTTGTTCACATCTCTGTCCTCCCCTGTACAGTTGTTATTATTTTTGTGAGTGCTCAGGAAGTCTCCAACCATCTAGCTGCTGTGTAATTTGAGTATAAGTGTTATTACATTTTTTCTTGTACTGTATGGCATAAGGTGTTAATTCGTAGGCCTAGTGAGGTTTTTGTGATTCCTGTGTTTTAGGTGTCAGCCATTATTAATAATATTTTGTATCTGTAATAATATATTTTGCATTAACTGAGCATTATCTGGTTTTCTCATTTTATCAGGGCTGACTTAGATAAATTTACTCTTGCCAATATCGTGTTAATAGAGGCTATTGCAGTTAACCATATATTTAACCTGTTTTTTGCCATTACATTATCCTTATGAGTCCTGAATGTTTAGTTGTTAGTTTGGGCATTAAACTTTAACTTGTAATTTTACCTAACTCTTTTGTTTTGAACCTGGAACTTTGCGGGACAGTAGTGATTTTGGTGTTCTCACTTGAAGTGTTCATTATCTCTCTCTGTTCCGTAACAATATTCATTAACATTACAGAGCCAATAAAGACATTAAATCTATTGGAGTCACTGGTCTAAGCAACTCTCGACCACATTAGCTTCGTAATCCACACCCGCCAGAGAAACAGCGCTGAGGGCTGATGATTTTGTGCTGCTGAGGCATAGGAGTGCAGACCTCAATGGAAAATGAGAGTCGACATCTCATCCAGGCCATTACAGAATTCTGTGGTTGATGCTGCTTCTGAGAAAGAACCTCTGCAGTCTCAAGTAGAATATCACCTCTTCGGAACCCATCCCACCTGATGCTGCGAACACAAGGGGAGTGAATCAACCGTGGTCCACATGTTGGATCCTTTCTTGATAGTTTCCTTTTTTTTTTTTCTTGTTCATTCCTTTTGTGCAGCCTCGAGAGACAGTTCACGATGACAAGCTGCCATAGGATCAAATATCCCAGTGTCGAAGAAAGCCCTTTGCCCACGTGTCCAGAAACCTAGAGCACTGACATCTACTCTTGCATCATTTGATGTATTTGCTGTTCTGTGGGTGAAGTGCTCACCGTCTAGGGATAGCAGAGCTGGTTCTATGGTGACATCATGGCATATATGCTGCAGCATTTTCGCATTCAGGTAGCGTACTTCATTGTGTCAAATGCAAACAAAGCCTCCAGTCCCGTAAACTATTGCATGGTTTGCATCACAGTCCCACAGGCTCAGTGATGAGGTTGGATCTCTATTGGCCACTCATATCTCAAGGCTATGGCACCAATAAAATCTTGTTTGTTGAAATGGAAGCCTTTTGCCTTGAGAGGCAGGGTTGCCAGCCAAGTCGATGCCCCAACCTCCTGTGCCATTTCAACACTACCACACTGGTCTGGTGTTAGGTGTTCGGTTAGGTGCTGCAGCTGGTCCTTTTCTTTTGTTTCTCGCTCCTTGCTTTTTTGTGTCTTTATGCCTTTCTGTCTTTGGTGGTCAATCTCACTCATCTCAACCTGAGCTCAAATCTTCTGTGACACGGATTCGGTGAGCCTAAGTGAATTTCTATGTTCATAGTATGCCATGGCTGCTGGATTTATAATGCTGAGGCCTCCCATCCTGGGTGATAGTGCTTGAAATTCCCTCTCTTGTGGTGTGGGGATGTGGCCATTGGTCAGTGATGGGAGGAATGAATCCCTGATAGCGTCTTCCAATGGTTGCCGCAGCAACTCAATGTCTGCCATGGTTCGCATCACGAAGATCTACTTGTGTTTTACTCCATATGTAAATACGCTCTATGCTGCATGAGGTTCTGTTTCTGCATGGCTGGATAATACATGAATTTCTTCTACCCATGTCTTTGCCTTATTGCTTATGTATTGGTCTTTGAACTCTTTAGCTTCAATCAAAACACCTAGATGCCTCTGACCTTCCTTAGTTACTATCATATTTGTGCCTCTAAAGGACTTCTGTGCATCTTGATAGAGCTGATTTCATAATCAAGATGGTCTTACTTACATTATGGTAGTAACCTATTTCAGAGCCATGCGATGTTACAAAGTTCCACCATTTCCTCACATTCTTCCACTATGCCAGTACCTGTAAGATCATCTGCATGGGCCATTGTTTTACATTGGTGGACTCGTACTTGGTCTGTTGTTGCAGTGGTGTCATAGCCAGGACGTACATAGCCATGGCAACGGGGTTCCCATGTGTAGTTCGTTCTGTGGATTGGATTACGCTGACATCATAAGCAGCTGTCTTACTCACACTGTAGAGTTCTGGCTGTTCTTTGTTGGTGTTTTCCACATGTTGTGCAAATGCTGGGCATTTAACCTTGATGTTGTGCAGCATTGCCTCCCGGTTGATGGAATTAAATGCATTTGAGGCTGACAGTCTTCTTCCTCATATATTTTCCTCATAGAGTTAGCTGTTGCCTCATGTCCTGCCTGCTGGCCTGCACACACTTGGAGGTTGCCAAGTGCCTGCTTAACATCATCTTTTTTATGCATTTTCCTATAATCCGTCATAAGACTTCGCCCACCCCGATGGGAGTACATCCTGGATTCTTATCAAGAGGGACTAGTCTGCAAGCCGTCAATGCTTCAATGCTGTTGCACTGACTTGAAGCCAGCTTTCTCGCCAGTGAGGCAATGGTGTTACACAGGTCTGTTGCTGCTTCCCCAAACCTGATGTTACTGATGATTACTCGTCAAGATTTTGCATCCAGGCCTGCCCCTCCCTATGTGTGCACTGCCTTCCTCCACACTATGTCTCCAGTTATCCTGTCATATATGACAGGATTGGGTGGAGTGTAGTCCCGTCAAGCTTTGACTGAGCACTTGCTTGTCGTGCTGTTGGGTGTTTTGCCTTTAGTTGTTGCAATGTTTTTTCTGTCAGGCCAAGTACTCCGTTTGGCTATTCAGCTGACAGGAATCTTATCACCATCGAGACCCTTCCTTATCTCATCTTGCTGCAATGAACCCTAGCCACATCATTGGTGTTCTGGTTTCTTCTGCCAGAGTTGCTTATTCTCATCTGCCAGGCCTTTGCTTCGTCAAGTAGGTTGTCAGTTTCACATCTCTTCTATGTTTCAGCCCGCCTTTGGATGGCCTTACTATTTTCTGCAATGCTTGCTCTTGGGCGGGTTTTGTAAAGGAAGAAATGTGGTATCAGTGCAAGGACCTTAAGAGAGAATGAGGCAATGGGTGAGTTATTGCTGTAATTTGCTATTAGGTGAGTAATTTCCTCGATCATGTTAATTGTAGCATTGCATTAGGGAGGTTCAAAACGGTTACTTGATGACCATCCAACAATTTCGTTACATGTTATGCCCACCCAGGTTACTGCATTTTCTCTGGATTTGCCCATCCAGTATGTGAGATGACCTTCTCACATAGACCTGTGAGGCTGTTCTGCTTCCTCGTTGTTTGTGTCACTACCGCTCTGGGGACGTATAATACCTAGCTAATTCCCTCTTTCATGCACTCCTCTGTGGTGGTCTTCATCCTAAGTTTCATTTCTGTCATAAACTTCCTGATGTTCCTCATCCCCAACATCACTACAGTTCACCAACCCTTGGTGATTTAATTCACCTCACACTTCCATATCTTTGGCATCAAGACATATATCCCTATCCCTCGTTTCACCATGGGGTCTTACCACCACGCATGTCCGTGTGATCATGTACATTGTCTGTTACTGCCTCGTTAATTTCTATGTCATCATTCGGTCGCCTGCCATGTTGAAAGCCAAGTTCTGCTTCTGGTGGGCTGTGATTCCCTAACACATTCATACAGAGAGGTCCCAGCCTATAGTATGTACACGACGACCTGTTTGTTGCTCATGAACACCTGATACATTTATGATGTCCGCTGGAGCATTGACAACAATACTGTGGCATGGCCATGGTGTTCATAATGTTTTTATACTGCAGTATGGTATTAATTACAATAATTATGGCTACTTTTTATAGTACTTTTACTTGGAAAGTAAATCTAAAGTTACTAGAAATACTGTCTTACTGTTTGGGGAGGCAACTACAACAACAACAACAACTGCTACTACTACTACTACTACTACTACTACTACTACTACTACTACTACTATTACTACTACTACTACAACTTCCACAGTATGTCCGCTGAGAGGGTGCAGCGATATTCATCCATACTTAATATTACATTTTACAATAACACAGTTACAACATTTATGAACAGTTGTCATGGCTTTGATTTTTTTTTTTTTTTCATGTTATTCACTCGAATTTCATTGTGCAGCGTCTTATAATTGTAGTGAAGATAAAATTATATACATTCAGCATTACCTACATGTGAACCACTTCAGTACAATGGCGATATATATATATATATATATATATATATATATATATATATATATATATATATATATATGGTTGGTTTGTCCATTTCTTACTGTAACACAGCAAAACTGGAGCATTGTAGTGCAATTTTTGTTAGAGCAAGGTACTGCTATAAAGCACTACCTTGAAGAATAAAACAATTTCCAGTCCAATTGGGCTACTGGTTCCCGAGTTAGGATTCATTTCTGGCCTTTTGACATCAAGTAGCTTTGGCAGCCTTAAGGCTGATCACTTTCTCTGTGGACATTGAAGTCACCATAACACAGCCTATTTGACATGAGAAGCAAGGCTGCAATAGGGTCATCGGTAGACATCAGGAAAGGCATCTGGTCATAATGCTACATTGGTAGACATCAGGAAAGGCATCTGGTCATAATGCTACATTGGTAAACATCAGGAAAGGCATCTGGTCATAATGCTACATTGGTAGACATCAGGAGAGGCATCTGGTCATAATGCTACACGCTCCAAAACCTAAGTCCTCTACACAAGGGCAATGCCTTAGCCCTTATCGACAGAAAAGGACACTGCATAAAACTGAAAAAGAAAATAATCCTATGTGTGTTTTGATGTCTAGATGTGGCAGAATGACCGGAAAACACTGCCAAAATTAGGAGGGGTACCGTACATACTGTACTGTATACCTAGGGTGTTCTTTGGGTTCCAATTTTTTTTTTTTTTTTTTTTTTTTGCATGTTTCCCAGCTGAAGAGGACATTTTGCCAGCCGAGAGAGATTTGCAGATAGAAACAGGGGATATAACCTTGGAAGAGGTAGCAAAATCTATAAAGGAGTTAAAGAATTTAAGGCCCCAGGAGAGGATGGAATATTTCCTGAAATGCTTAAGGTGGAAAATGATGAGTTGATGCATACGCTTTTGAAACTTTTTAATGTGGCTTGGGATAATGGTGGAATTCCAGATGAGTGGAAAAATGGAGAGATTATAAAAGTACCAAAAAAGGGAGATTTAAGTGTGTGTGGCAATTGGAGGGGGATAACTTTGACACCTGTAATTACAAGTCTTTTCCAAAATCTTGTTGAACAGAATAGAGCCAGTAATTGATAAAATTTTAAGAGAAGAACAAGCGGGATTTAGAAAGGGTCGAGGCCGTAATGATCAGATTTTTATCGTAAGGCATCTAATGCAACAAGCTAATGAGATGAAAATGCCACTTAGTATGTGTTTTGTGGATTTTGAAAAGGCGTTTGATAGTGTTTCACTTGGAGCTATGTTTAAAATTGAGATTCAATGGTATACCAGAAAAATTTGTAAATATTATTAGAAGCCAGCATGAAGGTACTTTCTGTAAGGTAATGGTGGGTGGTTCTTTGAGTGATCCAATTGAAGTTAGGTTAGGAGTGATTCAAGGAGGAGTTCTTTCGCCATTGCTGTTTGTTTTGATTATTGATTATGTTATGAGAAAGGTTGTAAGGAGAACAGGTGCAGGAATTAACTGGACAGAAAATAAGAAGCTGATGGATTTGGACTATGCTGATGATATTGTACTGATTTGCGGAAGTATTTACGAGATGCAGAGGGTGCTTGATTGTCTGGTGGAGGAAGGAGAAAAAGTGGGATTGGTAATAAATTGTGGAAAGATTGAAATTATTAATATAAACGTGGAGAACCAAATCGATTGTGTAATTGGGAATAATGTGATGAAGAATGTAGAAAACTCTAAATATCTGGGAACGATTGTATCATCTAATGGATCATTAAACAATGAAATTGAGGAGAGGATTAGACAGGCTTGGCGAGCTGTTGGAATGTTGAAATCTGTTTGGAATAATACTATGCTTTTGGTACATACTAAAGTGAAAATTTACAGGTCCATGGTTAGACCAATTTTAATTCATGGGCATGAGTCATGGTACAGTACAATTGCAACTGATCAGAAAGTATTAGGATTTGAGAATAAAATACTGAGAAGAATTCTTGGGGTAAAGTGGCAAGACAGAGTTACAAATGCAAGAGTAAGGGATATTACGAGAGTGGAACCAGTTAATGAATATGTGAGACTGTCTCGCTGGAAGTGGCTGGGGCACATATACAGAAAAGAAGGGAGTTTAATACAGGATGTGCCAGACTGGAATGCTAGAGGAAGAAGAGGTAGAGGTAGGCCGAGAGAAACCTGGTTGAGGACAATGAAAAGAGAAGCAGGAGAGGAGTGTTGGTGGGATCTGAAGGAGCTGGCAAGAGACAAATGTTGGTGGAGAGAGTTCATCGAGGCCCTATACATCCCGTGAGGTGCTACAGGAAATTATTGATTGATTGACTGATGTTTTCCTTGGTGTTAAAAATTATTTTCGATATTCCTGTGTGTATTTTGATGTCTAAGTATGAAAGTGACCGGAAAACACTGCCAGATTAGCCAGAGGTACTGTACAAATTGGTTAGGTCTAGGTTGGTGGTTGGGTTTAGGTAGGGTCTAGTTATAGTAAGGAGGATATTGTTCATTATCCAGACATTGCCACTACCTGGACATGCCTTTGGCTCTATTACGTCTGATAATTGAGGGACTACTGTATATATATATATATATATATATATATATATATATATATATATATATATATATATATATATACCTAGGCTGCTTCCCCCAAGGAAAGGAAGGTAGCCGAGACAGGACGACACACTCTCCATTTACTCATCCATTCAAACACATTCATTCACATCTTAGCCCCAAAGGGGAGAACAGACAGATCCTCACCGCACCACACCGCACAAGGGTCAACTGCGCAATGCAATCAGTGACATCCGCAGCAGGGCCCGACAGCAGAACTGGTTTACCCCTGCCACATCATAACAGACCCATCCCCTTACCCGCACCTGACCTGACTAGCTGATCAGACCAAATGCGGGAGAATATCCCCTCAGGGCTGCGTCATCACTTATTTATTCACAGTTTCTCTCCATTTATTTCTGTCACGCACAGCCACTCTTCCTTGCTCAACAGACATCCCTCTCGCATCCAGCGCTCTCTTCACACTGTCCATCCGTCCTATTCGTGGTCTTCCTCTCAGCCTTACACCTCTCACATCAGATCTAGTTATCTTTTTCACCAATCGCTCATTATCCATTCTCTCCATATGCCCAAACCATCGCGACACCCTCTGCTCAACTCTACCAGCCATCTCCCGAACAACTCCAGTTCTCCTTCGCACTTCATCATTTCGCACCCAATCCATTAGCGTCACTCCACACATACTCCTCAGACACCTCATCTCCATTACATTCAAACTTTTCCTCTCTGCTACACCCATATTCCATGTTTCAGCCCCATATAATGCAGTCGGTACCACAACACCCTCGTACAGCCTTTTCTTTACATCCATTCTAAGCGAACGACATTTCAACACTTTTTTCATTCCTCCCAGCACCTTTCCTACTTCATTTATTCTAAACTTCACTTCTGCATCTATTCTTCCATCCACAGCAACATGTGACCCTAGATATTTAAAACAATCTACCTCCTCAAGCAACTCACCATTCAAAACTATATTCATCCCCTTACCATCTATCAACCTCGTACACTTCATCACTTTACTCTTATTCTCATTTACTTTCAAATTCCTCCTTTCACACACCCTTCCAAACTCCTCTACCAACTGTCTCAATCTCTCCTCTGAATCAGTCACCAGTGCAGTATCATCTGCAAACAGCAGCTGCTTCAGATTCCAATCTCCACCATCAACATTTACCAGACTCAGACCAGCTAAAACTCCTGCATTCACCTCCCTTACAACACCATCCATGTAAATATTAAACAACCAAGGCGACATCACACATCCCTGTCGCAGCCCCACTCTCACGGGAAACCAATCACTCACAGCATTTCCCACTCTTACACATGCTCTACTATTTACATAAAAACTTTTCACCCCTTTTAGTAACCTACCATCAAGTCCACACAATCTTAAAACAGTCCACAAAGCCTCCCTATCAATTCTATCATACGCTTTCTCTAAATCCATAAATGCCCAAAACACATCCTTGCCTTTCGCTAAATACTTTTCACACACTTGTCTCACAGCAAACACCTGATCAACGCATCCCCTCCTTCTCCTAAAGCCACACTGCTCATCACTAATCACTCCCTCTGTACCCTCTCTAACTCTCATAATTAACACTCTACCATACACCTTACCTACAACACTCAACAGACTTATACCCCTAAAGCTAGTACATTCATACTTATCACCCTTGCCTTTATACAACGGGACCACACAAGCACTTGCCCAGTTAATTGGCACCATACCTTTCTCAAAGCACACATTCAACAATCTTACTAACCTGTCAACAATAGTCACTCCACCACCCTTCAGGCATTCCACAGCACACCCATCCATACCTGCAGCTTTCCCTGTTTTCATCTCCTTTACTGCCTTCTCCACTTCCTCCTTCGTGATCAAAGAATCATTCAACTCTCCCAACACATTTATTCCTTGCATCCTTCCATCCGCCACAGTCTCATTCACCCTTTCCTCCTCTACATTTAACAATCTTTCAAAATACTCTGCCCATCTCTTTCTTACTGCATCCATCTCAATTAACATCCTTCCATCCTCTGCTTTTACTCGTTCTTCCTTCCCAGACTCTCCCTTTCGCACCCTTTTCACCTCCTTCCAAAACATTTTCTTATTCTGTTGAAAAGTCTCTGTCAGCCGCCTACCCCACCTCTCATCTGCTGCCACTTTAGCATCACGCACAGCCCTTCTCGCTCTATTCCTCTTTTCCTTATACCTTTCATGTGACATCTCATCCTTCCTCTGCAGCCACACTTCATATGCACGTCTCTTCTCGGCCACAGCCATACTTACTTCCTCGCACCACCATTCACTTCCTTTTCTTACACCACCACCCACACGTCTCAAACCACACACCTCTTCTGCATGCCCCACCACAACACTCTTAAACAACTGCCATTCCTCCTCCACACTGCCATTTTCCTGATCTTTCAGTGCGTTCCACTCATCTTTCAATTTCTCCTGATACTCTATCTTTTTCTCTCTTTTATCCAACTCACTCACTTTCAAAACCTCCCTGCCACACCTAACCCTCCTAGCTCTCACCCATCTCTTACCTCCTCTTAACTTTCCTTCTACCAGGTAGTGGTCAGACATACCTCCACCCTCCCCTCTCAGAACTCTCACATCCAACAATCTTCCTATTACATTCCTAGACACAACCACATAGTCCATCAAAGCTCTATCAACAACCCTTCCACCCTCCTGTCTCACCCATGTATACTTATAAATATCTTTCTTCTCAAACAGCGTATTCCCAATCACCATCTCTCGCTTAACACACATCGCTATCATTCGTTCCCCATTTTCATTTCTTCCAGGCACACCATGCATACCAACTACACCTTCAACTGCTACATTTCCCACTCTAGCATTCAGATCTCCCATCATTACCACATTCACATTCGCTCCAAAACTCTGCAGACACTCATCAACATCATTCCAGAAAGACTCCCTCTCTTGTTCATCCCTTTCACTACCAGGCCCATATGCACTCACAAACACCCACAACTCACGTTCAAATTTCGCTTTCACCCACATCAGTCTCGATGACACCTCCTTCCATTCAGTCACACACTGCTGTACTTCCGGACTCACTAACAAGGCCACACCTTCTCTTGCCCTTCCTCTATCAACACCTGACAATCTTCCATTCACACTTCCAAACATAGATTCCCCCTTCCCTTTCATCTTCGTTTCACTCAAAGCTAACACATCCAACTTTCTTCTCACAAACATTCTCCCAATCTCCTCCCTTTTAGCCTCAATTGTACTACATCCACGCACATTCATAGACCCAATCTTCAGGGTACGGGGATAACTCCATCCCCCATCCCTTTCTCTGGCCTGTCTCTTTTTAGGAACTCAAAAACAGAGGAGGGGGTCCCTAGTATTAGCAAGGATTGTCCTACCCACTTTAAGCCACTTTATTTCATACGCTACATAGATGACACGTTTGCCATTTTTAGGTCCCCATCTCATGTGCCCTTGTTTTTGGATTATTTAAATTCTAAACATGAAAATATACATTTTACCTGTGAAACCGAGCAAAATAATAAACTTCCTTTTTTAGATATTTGTATAAAGATGACACAAGGAGCTTTGACAACGTCAATATACAGGAAACCAACACATACAGGATTAACCACTAAATCTAACTCAAACGTTCCCCTCCAATATAAATGTAATTTAATTCACTAGGGCCCATAATTTATGCTCCTCATATTTTTCTCTACATAATGAGCTACAGTTTCTGAGGAAAACCCTGTACCAAAATGGATTCCCGACTAAGTTTGTAGATAAGTATATCGGAATACAGCTAACTAAATTCAGAACTACTACTTTAAAAGTAATTCACACAGTTGGGAAAGCTAAAGTTCATTTTTCCCTACCGTATTTAGGTCCTAAATTATATTTTTTACGTAACAAGATAAGCAAACAAATTCACGACTTATCCGCAGATATCGTTGAGGGTGGTGTTTAAATCTCCCCAAAACCTGTCTCAGTGCTTCATATTTAAAGACCGTGTCTCAGATGTCCTGCAGTCCTCGGTGGTGTATCAGTTTCAGCGTGGTTACTGTAATGCAGCCTATATTGGTCAAACCAAGATCCATCTAGCTACCAGGATTGCTGAGCATCAGGGAAGGTCTCATAGGACAGGACTCCCCATCTCGAAACCATCGTACTTAGCGGTTCGAAACCATTCAGAATTGGAAAGTCACCCTATAAACCCTCTCAGGCACAGTCACACGATTCGCGTGACGTGGTGTGCATTGTGAAAAAGCAGTCACTCGAATTGCGTGGTTTAAGCACAAAAATATTCATCAGAAAAAAAGTTATCGGCCGATTTGCGTGATTTTTTTATGCGTGATAGCGCCGCCAATACTCCCTGGAGGTAAGTCATTGGCAACGCTGCATCGCTTTATCTACCTCAACCCGCTCTCTCCAACCTCAGTCATTGTCAAGTAGTCAAGCAGTGGGTGTGACAGCTCGCGGTTCCCTTTAAATCCTCCATTATTCTCCCCCTCTCACCCGAGGCAAAGGCCCCTATTGACTCAGTGAGATAATACATTGTATGTGAACATATAGTGACATGATATTGTCGATGGAACATAAATATATGTATTGAAAAGGAATTCTGGCCATTAGCAATCATTGGCCCTTGGAGACAGACGCATGGTCAGTGTAGCAGGGTTTTGCCACTCCGCCCCCCCGTAGGCTGTATGACGTGAGTGGAAATACGTACATAAATGAAGCCAAGGCCTAAATATATATTGTGTGAAAGGTACTGTGGATGGGATGGTGAAATTATGGAGCCAGCAAGTGTTACGTATGGCGTAGGGCCAACCCGGAAGTCGGGAGAGGAGAATTGTAGTGGTGTTTTATGGCTTGAATTATTGTGATTCTGATCGTGTAAATGCGTATGAAATTGTATGAAATATACGTAAAACATGCTGTAAATGCGTATGGAATTTTATGAAATATACGTAAAACATGCTGCGAGCTTCCGTGAACGAGTGTGGTGTGTGCCAAAAATAGCGTTGCCTCATACTCTCAGGGATAAAATGACGGTATAATGCAGTCACGAGCGGAATATTTGCCGAGGTTGTGGTTGATGCATTGTTTTAGTTATGTATTTGTGTCTGATATCGTGTGAAATGCATGTGAAATGTGCCGTATGTGCTCGTGAATGCATAAAAGTTAGGATGTGTAACAGAGGTTAGCAATAGTTTAGCGTCACATGTGAAGGGGAAGGTATGGACGCCTACGAAAACGTGATGTAATTGCGCAGGTACTGTACGTTGATGTGACCTGTAGTAATAACTTGTGCTTATTATATAATGTACGTGAAGTGTGCAGCGAGTGTTAGTGTACGTGCGTATCCTTGATTAGCGATAGTTCAGAGGAAGGTGAGCTGGGCAAGGTATGGACGCCTACGAACGCCGGAGGTAATTGCACAGGTAATGTACATTGATGTGACCTATAGTAATAACATGCTTATTATATAATGTACGTGAACTGTGCCGCGAGTGTTATAGTACTCTCGCAGCAAGAATTCTGTTCAGGGTGTGAGAGAATGTGGAAATTCCCCAAGTGCGACATTGTAATTTTGACCACCAATTTTAGGATTATCACTTTGTCTCCCTGTGAAATGCACGTGAAATGTGCCGTATGTGCTCGTGAATGCATAAAAGTTAGGGTGTGTAACGGAGGTTTAGTAATAGTTTAGCGTCAGGTGTGGAGGGGAAGGTATGGACGCCTCCGAACACGTGAGGTAATTGCACAGGTACTGTACGTTGATTTGACCTGTAGTAATAACTTATGCTTATTATATAATGTACGTGAAGTGTGCAGCGAGTGTTAGTGTACGTGCGTATCCTTGATTAGCGATAGTTCAGAGACAGGTGAGTTGGGCAAGGTATGGACGCCTACGAACACGTGAGGTAATTGCACAGGTACTGTACGTTGATGTGACCTGTAGTAATAACTTATGCTTATTATATAATGTACGTGAAGTGTGCAGCGAGTGTTAGTGTACGTGCATATCCTTGATTAGCGATAGTTCAGAGACAGGTGAGCTGGGCAAGGTATGGACGCCTACGAACACCGGAGGTAATTGCACAGGTAATGTACGTTGATGTGTCCTGTTTGTGATGTGCCACTTTGTGTAGGGGATTGCTTTGAACGGTTCCATACCGATCAAAGTATTCCCTAGTGGAATGCACACACACACACACACACACACACACACACACACACACACACACACACACACACACACTAACACACACACTCTCACACACACTCACACACACACACACACACACACTAACATACTTACACACTCACACACACTCACACACACACTCACACACACACACTAACACACACACTCACACACACACTAACACACACATTCACACACACACTAACATACTTACACACTCACACACACTCACACACACACACACTCACACACACACTAACACACACACTCACACACTCACACATACGCTCACATACACACTAACACACACACACACACACACACACACACACACACACACACACACACACACACACACACTACATAACTCCTCATCTTCAAATCCCTGGTCTAACTGGATCAACACCCCTGGAGGAAGTGAGTTCTGCAAATTTTGTTGATATATATAATAATCTATTACCATTACCTCTCCAGTTTTCAGACAAATAACCATTTTCTCCTACAGATTACACATATGAAAGAAAGTAAATCTCCACAGCAGTAACTATAGAAGAGTTATGTTTATGTGTAGTAGGTTATAACAATAGGAAAACATCCATGGAAGATGTAACAGTCTGTACAGATAGGGGGAAAAAAAGTTGGTAGCATAGTCTTCAGGCAGGTGTGCAAGGAAAAAACAGTGTGTGTAAAAGTTGGTAGCGATCGGAAGAGTAACCTCACTTTGTCGGCCAATTACTCGAAAACTATTAGACTTATCGATTTCCTGTTACAACCATCATCAATACCACTAAAGTCTACGTATGATCAATACCCGAATGTAAGCTTTTGGTAGCGTTTTTTGGGGGGAAAGGCGAGGCAAATGTTTTTTTTTTTTTCCTCGCAGTTGTTATCAGTGACAAGCGCTCGGAGTACTAACCTCACTTTGTCGGCCAATTACTTGAAAACTATTAGACTTATCGATTTTCTGTAACAACCATGATCTATACCACTAAATTTTACGTATGATCAATACCAAAATGTAAGCATTATATTACGTGTTGTGCGAGAAAAGGCGGTGGAAATGAGTGTCTCTTCGCGGCTGTTACCATTGAAAAACGCTCGTAGTAATACTCTCAGTTTGTCGGCCAATTACTCGAAAACTATTGGACGTATCGATTTCAAGTTTGAACCATGATGAAGAGCAGTAAATTCTACGTATGTACAATACATAATTATGTAATATTTGTGATAAGAATTCGTTGTTACGTAGACGGGAACATTACGTACGCCGTGCGTGCATCACGAAAGTCAATCACGGACGGAGTGCCTAGTACTTTCTTTCGATTTACTCGAGAACTATGAGGCGTATGGGGTTCTTCTTTGAGATGGGGAAAGCTGGTGAATTTGGGCATATTACTATGTAATAAAAACATAAGGTGCCTGGGAAAACTTAGCTATCAGAGGTCAGTGAATTTTTTCCGAAAATGGCTTCCAGTTTTTGGCCATTTTCTCGAAAAGTATACATCGTATCACAACCGGATTTGTTTCGTTAGAAAGCTGATGAAATTCTCTATAAAAACTTTTTAGATCATTTTCCTGTATAATGGAAAAAACATTCAAACGGCGATGTTGGGAAGTGAAAAAAGGTTCACTCTACCATGCTTCCAGGGCTAATAACTTTTTTTTTTTTTTTTTTTTGGTGTTTTCCTGTGTTTTGGTCCAGTTTATCAGATAGAACAAACATAGATGCCTACCTTGAGAAAGGTTTGATGGGAATAAATGGATTTTTGGGTGGCGTAAGTAAGGCAAGAATGTGTTTCATACGCCCAAATTTGCCACACGCGGGCTCCCGGGCCAGACGGCTTCCTCAGATAAAATCGTGAGCCAGAAAACTTACTGAAACTTATCGTGCGCGAGAGGGTAAATAGTCGAAACTTTCGAATTTTGTTCACTGCACGGGATGACTTGACGAGAAAATAGCGGAGTCTCTACTCACAGCAGAGCTAAGAGCATCCCTTGGCTCACACGACTTCTCTACAAAGTTGCTCTGTTTTTAACTGATAAATTGTATATATTGTAATTCATGTAACCTACTCTGTTCCGTGTTATTTTATATTTGTTAGTTTAGAGTAAGGAAAGTATATACTGGTTTACTTATTATTTTTTTTTTTAGGTCTGAAAATGGTTTGTGTATGAAACCAAAACGTCACCAATAAATCACGTATATCATCATGCTGGTTTTGCTGCCATCATCATATATATATATATATATATACATATATATATATATATATATATATATATATATATATATATATATATATATATATATATATATATATATATATATATATATATATATATATATATATATATATATATATATATATATATATATATATATACATACAGTTGTGAGGAGAACAGGTGCAGGAATTAACTGGACAGAAAATAAGAAGGTGATGGATTTGGACTATGCTGATGATATTGTACTGATTTGCAGAAGTATTTACGAGATGCAGAGGGTGCTTGATTGTCTGGTGGAGGAAGGAGAAAAAGTGGGATTGGTAATAAATTGTGGAAAGACTGAAATTATTAATAAGAACGTGGAGAACCAAATCGATTGTGTAATTGGGAATAATGTGATGAAGAATGTAGAAAACTTTAAATATCTGGGAACAATTGTATCATCTAATGGATCATTAAACAATGAAATTGAGGAGAGGATTAGACAGGCTTGGCGAGCTGTTGGAATGTTGAAATCTGTTTGGAATAATACTATGCTTTCGGTACATACTAAAGTGAAAATTTACAAGTCCATGGTTAGACCAATTTTAATTTACGGGCATGAGTCATGGTACAGTACAATTGCAACAGATCAGAAAGCATTAGGATTTGAGAATAAAATACTGAGAAGGATTCTTGGGATAAAGTGGCAAGACAGAGTCACAAATGCAAGAGTAAGGGATATTACGAAAGTGGAACCAGTTAATGAATACGTGAGACTGTCTCGCTGGAAGTGGCTGGGGCACATATACAGAAAAGAAGGTAGTTCAATACAGGATGTGCCAGATTGGACTGCTAGAGGAAGAAGAGGTAGAGGTAGGCCGAGAGAAACCTGGTTGAGGACAATGAAAAGAGAAGCAGGAGAGGAGTGTTGGTGGGACCTGAAGGAGATGGCAAGAGACAAATATTGGTGGAGAGAGTTCATTGAGGCCCTATGCATCCCGTGGGGTGCCACAGGAAATTATATATATATATATATATATATATATATATAGATATATATATATATATATATATATATATATATATATATATATATATATGAGCCTCAGTGGTAGAGTGTGCGTTTCGCACGCTGGTGAGCGGGGGTTCGCCTCCCGCCAAAGTTGTAAAAACTTTGGGAAGCGTTCACCAAGCCACTTGCTACTTTGGCGGACACAAGAGTTGCTGTGG
This sequence comes from Coenobita brevimanus, assembly GCF_032717465.1. Taxonomy (NCBI): domain Eukaryota; kingdom Metazoa; phylum Arthropoda; class Malacostraca; order Decapoda; family Coenobitidae; genus Coenobita; species Coenobita brevimanus. Next base: position 26,756,201 of record NC_136984.1, read on the forward strand.
TTGAACCAGTGTCGCATACTAGTATGCTTGCACCCAATCGGCTTAAGGCGGGCCGATTACACTTGGTTCACAGACTACACACACATCCAAAGCCACTACAACACTACACTCACAAGCACTTCTCACCCTACATATAGTCTCTACCAGAAAGCCTAATCCACTAGGTAAAGATACATTGGCTGTATCGTCCCTGCTCCGGTAGGGATAGGCCGGTCCTGCAGTGGACATCAACGGCTGATGATGTATATATGTATATATATATATATATATATATATATATATATATATATATATATATATATATATATATATATACTGTATATATATATATATTCTCTATCTATTGCCAGACATCATAATCCCGTAAAGGGTGGCCATATGACACTGAGTTATTTGTTTTACAGGGAGGGGCACTAACCCTCCACCAACCCACTTGTTGACACGTAGGGAGCACGTATGGTTTGGTTATATGGTTACCACCCAGCGTTGTAAATGGTTTCTTGGCTTACAGGAAACCATTTGGCTTGTCACTCAATGTAAAGCCACCTGTAAAGGAAAGAAAAGGAATAAGAAGTGACAGGAAAGATGGGAGAAATAGGAAGAGAGGAGGGCAGGCACAGAAAAAGAATGATAACAGCTAAGGAAGTACGCAGCACTACATCAAGTGAGTGGATGATGGTCGCCACCACCTACCACAATATATATATATATATATATATATATATATATATATATATATATATATATATATATATATATATATATATATATATATATATATATATATATATATATATATATATATATATATATATATATATATATATATATATATATATACTTGTAGATGTTTTATTGATAAAGACTTTGCAGAAATACCAAAAAGAATATGAAAGAGAATCAGAGATAAGCAAATAACCATAAAATAATTAATTAATTACAAATCGCCAGTGGAGCATCTCTGGCGGTCAGAGAAATGTTTATGAATGGACAGATGCATCAGAACCATTATACTTAATATAGATTCAAAGGCTTTTGAATCACAAGAGATGAGACTGTTTTGGTGACACCAACATGTTTGATTGATAGAAGTATGGAAGAAATTTTCCTGGCGATGCAACAGGCACTGTTAAATACCGCTGGATTTCATTGATTACGACGCAAAATAAACAGGAAATAGATACAATGATAAAACTAAAGTAAAAACTAAAAATTAATCAAGTCATTAAACATTAAATACAAAAACAAACATTGAAAAACAGCCAAAAAAAAATTAACATACAGTGGCGGTTACCCTTCTTAGATACAGGCTGGATGAGAGCAAATTTCGAGAGAGAGAGAGAGAGAGAGAGAGAGAGAGAGAGAGAGAGAGAGAGAGAATGTGTGCTGTTTGAATGAAGGTAAATGTACAAGTGACACAACAACCTGGGAAAGTTTATACATAATTCCAGGTTGTCAGGCGTTTAACAGGCTTAATTATTAAGGTAAGGACAAAAAAAAAAAATCGTGAAATGTGTTACCTGGCTGCAATTGTCCAGCCGAGACTGGCAAAACTCCATCGTCCTTGGTTTATCGCACTGAGTTAGTGCTGGGGAGAGGAAGGAAATTATTGTGAGATTGTGACACATGAATGATGTGGCAGTAAATATTGCTACACACCAGCATAACCCTGCGTAACCGTCTCTCTCTCTCTCTCTCTCTCTCTCTCTCTCTCTCTGTCATTGTTGATATTTAAGCACTCCCTTAGAAATCTACGCAAAACTAACATTATTTAAAAAAAAAAAAAAGCACCATTCAGCAGCTCTCCGTCCACACCATACATACGCAAAGCGTTCCATATTCCTTCCCTATTCACCCTGTCATACACCTTATCCAGATCCATAAATGCCAAAAATACCGTACATTCCTTCACACTTGGATTCTCCACTTTCTCAGTGTAAATATTAATTTTGATCCACACATCCCCTACCACACTTGAGCCAGTATTACTGTCAGTTAAGGAAGCCCCCTAGCACCTTTTAGTTTATTTTTCCATACGACACAGTAATAATCCTTTGTGTGTTATTTTTGCCATCCATGATGGTGTTTAAAAGAAAGTACAACATAAAAGGCAGCAGTAAGGCTAAGTAAGGAAAAAAATCACTAAGGAAGAGGTATTACGGAGCTTCCTTCATCGTGGAGTTTACGTATCTTGAAAACACACTGTTCGTCACTAACCAGACATTCTGATATATTCCCCACCTTTCCCCTAATTATTCTTCCAAATAAGATTCCTAAATATACTCACCAGGGTAATTATACTATATTTTTATTTATACACACTTCTTTCACCTTTACTTTTGCACAGGGGCATAACTAAGGCATTCTTACACTCCAGTGCTATATTTATTTAGTTCTAATTTCTAGTATAATCCCTGCGAAGTATTTATGCCACTCTCCCCCATACACTTAGACCCGTGTTCCCGTATGTTGAGGAAGCTTACTAACACCTTTTTCTAAGTGATTTATTTTGTGTATTACACCTTACTGTCCTTCTCTGTCTTACATAAAACTGTTTCAGTATCGCCATAATCTGTATAAGTAACGTATGAAAGGATATTAACCAGCCACATCCAAAAATATATCACGACGGAAAAGGTATTAGGGAGGTTCATTACCCGACGAGAATATGAGCACATGCCACATCAATACCTGCTGCATTTACGCTGTTTAATCTCATCACAGCATTAAAACAAACAAACAGACAAATCCTACTCACCTAACTCCCAATCAAACAGGTCCCTGAGATTAAACTTGAATGGACTATCAATGTGACAGCCCATGATTGCCGTCTCGTTCGTTGGTTCAGAGGCTGCCGTCATCATCATCATCATCATCATCATCATCATCATCACCGGAGTCAGCAGTGCCTTCATGTTGGACGATTAAGCAGCGACTTTTCAATCTGTAGAAGAGTTAGGTTGACTTAGGTTAGTCAGGGTAGGTTAAGTTAGTGTGGTTGGGTTAGGTGAGGTTAGTGTGGTTTGGTAAGGTTTGGTAAGATTTTGTTAGGTTAGGTTAGGTTAGGTTTGTTTAGGTCGGGTTAGTTATGTTAGATTAGGTTTGTTAGGTTCGATTAGTCAGGTTAGGTTTGTTTGGGTTTTTTTGATGTACTCAATGCAAGATCACTCTTGCCTCAGCCAGAGATATGTGCCATGTCAGCCATCAAGTTTGATGAAATAAATGTTGATATGGGCGCTGTGGGAACCGGGTGCAAAGGTGAAGAGTGGAGTCTATAAGCAGATGAATGAACAGAGTTAGATGTATAGCTTAGAAGGTAACTGATGAATGGAAGGAAGAATGTCGGTGATAGGACAGAGCCCTGGGGAACACCACCATCGTTGTCACTAGAAGAAAGGTGGTCGTCTTTAACAGCAGCTATAGAATGATCAGAAAGGAAACTAGAGATGAAGGCACAGATAGAAGGATTGAAACCATAAGAGGGCAGTTTACAAATTAAATATTTATACCAGACTCAATTGAGAGCTTTGCAGATGTCAAGTGCAATGCCAAAGCTTTCGCCAAAGTCCCAAAAGGAGGAAGACCAGGAATCTGAACGGTAGGTGGGATCGCCTGTCCCTGGCGGAACCCATACTGACAATCAGAATGAAGGTTGTGATAAGAAAGGTGCCTGGATCTTTTTTGAACTGACTAAAAAACATTAGATTTATAAAATATTGAAGCAGTTGACCGAGAGTTAGAGGGGTGGAAATGGCCATCCTTCTTTAGGACTGACTGAATGAGAGCAAACTTCCAGCAAGAAGGAAAGGTACGAGTAGACGGACATAGGCGAAAGAGTCTACCTAGGCAGACTGTAAGCACAGAAGCACATTCCTTTAAGACAAAAGTAGGGATCCAATCAGGCCCATATACCTTGTTAGTACTGAGGCCAGTGATGGCATAATGCACATCAATTGAAGAAATTTTGATATCAGCCATGAGGAAGTCAAAGGGGGGAAGTGATGAATCGTCTAATGTGGAATTTATGAGAAAGTCTGAGCTAAGAGTTTTTCATCATCAGTAGAAGAAATAGCTAGAGAGTCAACACAGAAGAAAAGAGTAGGGAAGGGTGGTGAAGTAAAGTTGTTAGAATGATTTTTGGCAAGGTGCCAGGAGAAGAGGGAAGAAACTGAGTTGGAGAGATCGGAGCATTTAGTACAAATATATATATATATTTTTTTTAGGAGAGCAAAGGACACAAAGCATGACTCTGGGCAGAAACATAAAAAATATGAGATTGGGGTGGGATGGGTCCGTTGCCTTTTGTAGGCCCTTTTCTTCTTGCAAACAGCATATAACAAGTGTGATTAAACCAAAGTTTTTTTGCATTAGTCACAGGATAATAGAAAGGACTGTATGCTTCCATGCCCAGGAGAATAACCTCCGTAATGCACAAGACACACTCAGATGGCTCTAGGCCGTGGAAACAATGATCATTCCAGGGAAAATCAAAGAAGTAATGACTGAGAGCCTCTTGATCAGCAGCTCCAAAGTGCCAAATCCACCACTCCTTGGGAGGGTCGAGATGCCTCATTGGAGGAGTAGGACAGATTAAGGTAATAAGGTTGTGATTGGAGGAGCCATCAGAAAGAAAAGATCAACAGAACCAGAAGAAGGAATAATTTTATGGAAAATCACAAGTATGTTGGAACTCTCTCCAAGGCGGTCAGATATACAGGTAGGGTGATGTACAAGCTACTCTAGGTCATGTTCACCAGGTGGATCAGTGAAAGGAGAGCCAAACATAGTGGGGAACACTGAAATCACCTAGAATGGAGATTTTAGAGAGTCTTAATAAGTATGAGAAAGTGAGGTTTAGAGGTAGAGAAATGATGTTCAACAGAGAGAGGCTTAGTGAAAAGGCCGCGAATGTTGTAGAAATGATTAGGAAGGGAGTCAGACAGTGATCTGAAGAATCTGTCTTGACTGTCACTGGGTGAGGGGCGGGTGTTGGGCTTTTATGGCCCATCTTCCCCTGTGGGAACTCCAAGGCTGGGTGTTGATATGCCATTTTATTTTTAATTTACAAAAGGAAGTGTAGTGTGTAGTGTGCATGTAGTTTGTTGTTGACAGTTGGAGTATACAGTATAGGAAAGTATGCTTGCCTACTCTCTTTGCTACTGAAACACTGAAAAAGTTCAGCCAATGGCGATGGTCAGATGCTAGTCCTAAGGGCTGATGAAACGGGAGTTTCAGCTCTCCCTATCATCAGCTTTCCATTCACCATGTAATTAATGTACACAATATGTCAAGTCGTAAAACAGCCGTGTTGTGACCCATTTGTGGGATGATCAGGTACTAATGACCAAATACATTCAGTTAAATGGCAATACTTTCTTATTAATTGACTCCTTCAGTAAATAATTTACTGCATATATTGTTCTGTGCCATAGAGATATAGCCGGTGTTTACTATAATGTACTGACAGGAAGATTTTATATATATATATATATATATATATATATATATATATATATATATATATATATATATATATATATATATATATATATATATGCATATATTTATATCCTGCGGTCCTACGGACCCAGGTACAAGAACTGTTTAAGGATTTGAATTTCATAAAAATCAGACATTACTGATCTCCCAGAAGACCCGCCGACATGTAAAAATACCCCCGCTAATACCAATACTTCAGTCCTGTATGAGACAGCCCTAGAATGTATTCAGTATGGACGGTGGGTGTTAGCACCGAGGTTGTGATATGCAGAAATGTTTGATATGTAGGAGGACCACTTGGCCTTGGAAGCAGGCTGTGAAGAGTATCCCCAGAGTCGGACATATTAAATATATATATATATATATATATATATATATATATATATATATATATATATATATATATATATATATATATATATATATATATATATGTCATTGGAGCCCAGTGTCCCCAGTATTGGACAGAACTGGGAACTTTCAAATCTGAATAAAAGTAGGGAACCCCCGGGTAGGGACCTGTGAGCTTCACGAATATGAGCCGATAGGCGGTGGGCGTTACGCTTAGTACCCTCCCGGTACAGTGCCTCGCCCAGCAACTCTGGGATCCAATGGGATATATATATATATATATATATATATATATATATATATATATATATATATATATATATATATATATATATATATATATATTATGTGTCCGACTCTGGGCAAAGGCTTCAGAGCCTATATCTCGGGGGTAGTAAGCCTATCCCAAGGCCCAGCAGTCCTTCTACACCTCCACATGTCACCACTTCGGCACTAACACCCACCGTCCATATTGAGTACATGCTAGGGCTGTCTCATACAGGACTGGTGTATTGGTATTAGCAGGGGTACTTTTACGACATGTCGGCGGGTCATCTGGTAGATCAGGAAAGTCTGCTTTTATGAAATTAAAATCCTTAAACTGTTCCCTGCCCCAGCCGGGATTCGAACCTGGGTCCATCAGGACTGCAGGCCGCCTCTCTACCGATATATATATATATATATATATATATATATATATATATATATATATATATATATATATGCTGTGTGACAAGCCAAATGGTTTCCTGTACACCAGGAAACTATTTACTATGTTGGGTGGTAACCATATAACAAAATTTTGGTGCCTGCTGGTTTAGTGAGTAATTACGACGCTCCAATCGGATTGAGCCAGTGAAGATTTATATCCAAGGGGTGATTGGGGTTTATTGCTCACATAGTACCACTCAGGGATGAGGAAGGCTGGTCACTTTCATCTTACATGTCAGAACTAACTTGCCTAGCCCCGGGTTCCTTCATTCCTCACGGTGTGATGTAGGATTGGATGATGATAATGATGATATATATATATATATATATATATATATATATATATATATATATATATATATATATATATATATATATATATGGAGCCTCTGTGGTACAGTGGTAGAGTGTGCGTCTCGTACAGGGTTTGCGCCCCACCAGGGTAATAAAGTTTGGAAGTTTTCACCCGGCCACGTACTACATTGGCGGACACAAGGGGTGCCGTGGTTGAACCAGTGTCGCATACTATAAAGTCTGCTTGCACCCAGTCGGCTTGTGCGGGCCGATTACACTTGGTTCACAGACTACACACACATCCAAAGCCACTCCAACACTACAATTACACTTGCAAGCACTTCTCACCCTACATACAATCTATATCAGACAGCCTAAGCCACTTGATAGAGATACATTGACTGTATCGTCCCGACTTCGGTCGGGATAAGCCGGTCCTGCAGTGGATACTCAAACGGCTGCTGTTGATGATATATATATATATATATATATATATATATATATATATATATATATATATATATATATATATATATATATATATATATGCAGAAACTTCACTTCCTCGTGAAGACATGAATGGAAAATAACCACAGGCGAAATGAAAGAAGCGACAGTGAATACTTTCGTGTATTACATCTTCAGAGCGATTCAGAAATATCAAGAGCGGAGGTCTTTTATGAACACCCGCAGCAGCTAGTGGCGTACGAAACATATATCTATCAATCTCTATGTATGTATCAATCTCTCTCTCTCTCTCTCTCTCTCTCTCTCTCTCTCTCTCTCTCTCTCTCTCTCTATATATATATATATATATATATATATATATATATATATATATATATATATATATATATATATATATATATATCGAATTTCACTTACGCGATCTGACTACATATGACTTATAATACATGACAAATATTTAATAAGTTAATTTAATAATTATAATTGCAGATGTAAGTTAAAAATTCAAATACCACGCCATTTACACACACACACACACACACACACACACACACACACACACACACACACACACGTTTGCGTGTGTGCGTATGTATGTATGTAGGTGGGTACTTATATTTACTGGTATATCCACATACCTTCATAATGTAAAAGATGAAAGGATACTAAAATAACCAAATAAATCTTGTAGTGTTGTACTGTGTAATGTACAGGTAAGGGCAAGGCAAGAAACTACATTATAAATTACGGTATGTATGGAATAAAGTTCATGCAGGCTTTTAAAATTGGCTAAATATGCACTTTATATTCCACTATGTAGTGAGAGCCGGGAGGAAGCTGAGGCAGAGCTTGAGAGATGGAGATATGCACTGGAGAGAAGGGGAGGAATGAAAATGAGCAGAAGCAAGACTCAGTACATGTGTGTAAATGAGACAGATGACAGGGGAACCGTGAGGCTGCAAGGTGTAGAGGTGGCAAAGGTAGATGAATTCAAATACTTGGGGTCAACTGTACAAAGTAACGGAGAGTGTGGTAGAGAGGTAAAAAAGAGAGTGCAGGCGGGATGGAGTGGGTGGAGAAAGGTGACAGGAGTGATCTGTGACAGAAGGGTCTCTGCAGAAATGAAAGGGAAAGTTTATAAGACTGTAGTAAGGCAAGCCATGTTATATGGAATGGAGACAGTACCACTGACAAAAAGACAGGAGGCACAGTTGGAGGTAGCAGAATTGAAGATGTTGCGTTTTTCACTAGGAGTGACGAGGTTGGACAAAATTAGAAATGAACATACTGGAGGGACAGCACACGTAAGTCAGTTTGGGAACAAAGCTAGAGAGGCGAGACTGAGATGGTTTGGACATGTGCAGAGAAGAGATGAGGAGTATGTCGGGAGGAGGATGCTGGAAATGGAGTTACCAAGCAGGAGAAAGAGAGGAAGGCCAAAGAGAAGGTTTATGGATGTAGTGAAGGAGGACATGCAGGTGGTAGGTGTAAGAGAAGAAGATGCAGAAGACAGAGTAAGATGGAGACGGGTGATCCGCTGTGGCGACCCCTAAGAGGAAAGCCGAAAGGAGAAGGTTCCACTATGTTCATCCCATCTTTTTGTGTAAATTAGCTAGTGTGAAGTTCAAATCTTTCTGTGAAGAAATTTGTTTCAATGGATGGGTTTGTATTACAGTGGTAATGTGTCTGTGTGGATTAACCAACCACGCACTCAGTTGCCTACGGTGCATAGATGTCTGCAATTTACAAATTATCTTTGTACGCATGTTAGAAGCTATACTTACCGCTCCAACAGTTATTTTAGGACATATCCATAGCAAACTATTGCTCAGCAGTCATGAAGAGCAAACGTCTTTGTGTTCAATAATGGAATGAAAAGCTTGTGCATTATGACATCCAGTTTACTGGGTATAGTGGACCACCACATCATCCCGATGAGTAGGGATGTGTGCAGGGGTTGCTATGGTAACCACGCAAGTGCCTCGCCTGCTAAGCGAAGATGGCGTAGTTCACAGAAGTCTCCACTATTTATGATTTTTTTTTTTTTGGTTAATATTAGGACCAAAAATTACCGGTGTTAGAATCTGTTTAAACCAAAATTTGTCAGTAGAGTAATCATCAGCAACATTTTTTTTTTTTTAAATATAAATTACAAACAAAATTGTGTACTGGTGGCAACAAGTGTCTGGTAGTGCACTATGTGGTGATTAAGCTGAGCATCCATTCCTTGTACTGGGTGCTGTTAGGCCACACCGTGAACACTATTACAAAATTGGTAAAAAAAAAAAAAAAAAAAAAAAAAAAAAACAGGGAGGGTAAATGCCAAAAATCTGCCGACAGAGGGCAGGTGAGTCACACTCCAACTTCCCCCTCCAGAGCACTGGTTTGATTATCGGAAGGACCCAAGGTTTGCAGCTTTGCTTAATTTCATGCCTTGGCTAATGTTCCAATCGTCCTGCTGTCATGTATAGGAACAAAACTGAATTGAAAAGGGGAGGCCTTGCAGATATATGAGGTACCATCTTAGATGGCATGAACCATGGGACCCCATAGAGCAGAGACGTCAAACTGGTGGCCCGCGAGCCACATCTGGCCCTCAGAGAAAGAATGGCCTGTGATGACTTAAGAAAAAATGAGAAATAACAAAAGGAAATTCCCCCAAATCTGCCATACGATCAAATGAACAAATATCACAGCACTGTTAGAAAATATTTATAATAATTTGATTGACAAATATATAATCTGAATAATTTATTGGTGAACAAATATGTTACAAAAATGATATTTAAATACCAATAACTTGAAGCAGAAGCCAGTCCCACTGGAAAGGTTAGAAGACATACAAAACTTCTCTGAACATTTGAATAGGGTGTGCCTTTGCCATATTATACAGCGTGTTTGAAAACGACACCATCAAATCCTCAGGGCGCAATATGTAGGGAACTATAAATGAAAACATCTAAATAAACATACCACTAAGGAGATAAAGGCAGTATTAAAATGTAAATGATTCCAAGCCCAGACCATGGACGGATATAGGCGGCACTTGTCCGAACACAGATACACGTCTCTCCTTCTTCACCCCCCCTCTCCCCCCACCGACACACACACACACACACACACACACACGTACGTATGCACGCGCGCGCGCGAATATTGCTATTAATATTATTATTGTTGTTATTGTTTCTGTTGTTGTTTTGTTATTAGTTGCAATAATAGCATAGCCTTTTATTATCATTATCACCAGCATAATCATTCCGGTACTATTATGAGATATCAATTTTATAATGGATATCATCTCTGAAACTACAATTGGCTGAAAGTCATACATAATATTAGGTTAAGAAAACCTATATTTTTCTCCACCCTTATACAGTATGTGTAATTATTTTCTAATGTGTACAGAATCATGATACATACAGGGTAATTTACAATAAATGTTCGAAATGTCTTCCCCCAACTTTAATGCAGATTACAATAGTCTGACCACAGAGTCCCACAGGCACCTTGGATGCTGTAGAGCAAGTCGTCGAGTCTGTCAACTGGCGTTTCATACACGAGCTGTTTCAAATGACCCCACAGAAAATAATCAATTGGGTTTGGGTCTGGTGACCGCGCCGGTCACGAAACTGGGCCGCGACGTCCAGTCCACCTGTCATGGTGAATTGTGTTTTAAAAATCGCGGACGATGTTGCTTGTGTGTGCAGGTGCTCCATCGTGCACGTACCACATTCCTCTTCTTGCCGACAAAGGTACGTCCTCAAGAAGCAATGGCAGGTCATTCTCCAAAAAAGAAAAATATACCTGACCTGTTAAATGACCATGGAGAACACAGGGGCTTATTACATAATCCATTATTCCACAACACACATTGAGAAAAAACTCCACTCATGCCCCCTTGACTCAGTAATGTGTGGATTTACTTCATTCCACACATGCGTATTATGAGCGTTGAATATCCCAGTCCTAGTCGTCCTAGTGAAGCTTGACTCATCAGTGTACATAACCTTTTGTGGGAAATCATCATCCTGCCTTACGTTGCCTAGGAACCACTCACAAAACTGCTGACGAGCTGGACAGTCTTCTGGGGTTAGAGCCTGAACCCTTTGTATGTGGAATGGATGTAAGAGTTGCTCATGTAGAACCTGCCACACTGTGGAATGGTTTGCTCCTAAAGTCCTAGCGATGTTCTGTGTGGTTGTCCTAGGGTTCTCTCCAACAGCTTCCAGCACTTGTTCATCAAAATCCACTGTTCGAACAGACTGGCCCCGTCATGTATCAGTCAATCGTACACGTAGGTCATCAGATTTTCTCAGTCTCCTATCTATGGCATTAAATGTGAAGTAAGGGTGATGTCGATGAGGGTACATTTGTTCGTAGAGGCGCCTAGCTTCTCTGCTGTTGCCGTATGCAGCACCGTATGCCATGTGCTTATCGGTCATCTCCTGGTATGTGTACCTCTGCATGGTGCCAAGCTGCCAGTGTAGGGAAAACATTAAAACTTGATATAATTAGACTCTCAGTGCGGTGATGCATGTTGTATTTATTCCGGCTACACTCAGACGGTTTTATTCAGCTCTGGAATGATCTGTCAGTTAAAAGGGTTAACTGAGATATTCTGCAGCCTTATAATTACTAGGGGTCTTTCCTAAATTGAGTAAATCGTCTAATAGTGGTCAAAATATAATGACAAGGACGTTTCTCGTATTGAAAGGAGAAAGCATCCAGAAATATTCATTTAAGATTTATACTGTGTTTTATAAGGCTCATAGGACTCAAAGGGTATTATGTAAATGGATTTAGGCTATATTTAATTATATGATTTAGCAGAGAGAGAGAGAGAGACCAGCATGGTACATGAGGCAGAGCTCGGGTAAGTATGATACACATTAAATTTATAAAAAATTTCATCACGTCCTTCACCTTGCAAAGCAAAGTAAAAGACCTCACATTCTGCTTCACGTCTCAAAGAAATGCTTACAACACCGATGGCTTACGTGCGTTGACATAAAGAAACAGTAGCATTTTATCTAGAAAATTGATCTAATGGCACTCCCATATCATTAAGAGGTGTCCATTGATGATGTAGAGAACAAAGGTTCACACACAATAAAGAGGAAAGAAAAACACCGTGAGGGTGTGATGGAGTGATGTCTGGTCGTTAGACACCGACTTTAGTTTCCTTTCTTGCTGTGTAAAAAGCGTTGCCAATTTTGTAGCACATGTCTTGCTACGAGATTGCTACGTTTATCCATAGTGTTGCTATTTTCAGTAACTCTAAGATGTTTTCTCTTTTTGATGGAGTTTCATATTGTGTAATGAAGGTTCAAGAAGTATGTTTGGTGTAATGCTAGGTGAAAAAGGCCCGACTCCTCGATCCTAGAACACCTAACGTGTAGCGGAGTCGTCTTTCGAGACCAGGGCTTAGTGCAAAAAAAAGAGAGGAAGGACGCAGAAACTCCAGGCAATAACCTTTACACGTATATTACCAGTCAGACACAGGACAAAAACAGCAGATATCACAACATAATATGTGACAGAAAATAAAAACCTTAACCAGGATATTAGTATCTCGCAGGATACTGGCTTAACAAGTACTGATGGCAACACTAATTTTAGTGCACAGATATACAGGGAACACAGGACTGCGCCGTGCGTGGGAGCGCGGGAGTGATTCTCACACGGGGGGGGGGGGACGAGGGGGGACGCGCGGAACAGAGTTATAGTAATATTGGGAGGGAGTAAGTAGTATTAATTCGAACTTAGTATTTTCTGATAGCAAAGGGATTTTGACAATTGATTCTATTCCTCATCCAGGTTCTCACGTACACACTAACTGCTGGGAGGAGATTCTTAACGGGAGGGTGGCGAACACTGGGAATTCACTGTGTTTATGGTAATACAAGCGGGAGAATATTGTTAACACTTTTTCTCTACTGTTTCCTGGTAACAAAGGACATTTGTATATTTTACTATAGAGAATCTCTCGGGGTAGTAGTCTTACTGATTTTCTACAAGGGCGTCACTCGTGAGTCTGATTCACCAGAACTTAGTTTCTGCACTCGTCCTTTTTCATCCGCCCGTGATTTCACTCGCCCCGATATTCAACATACATCAAGTCACTGTATCACTGTTACACTTATTCTGGGGCAACGTCACACTTAGCATAAGTCACTTAACTAATTCTTGGGCAACACCACACTTAACATAATTTACTCATATAGTGGGGGCGGCGGGGAGACACGCCGGCGACAATTCTGCCGGAATAGGGGCACCCCCGAGGGAGGGCGTGCCGAGAGGTCACGGGACGACTCGCAGGGGCGTCCTCTCTCGTCCAGGGCTGCAGGTGGCGAAGGGGCCCGTAATCTCTGGGCTAGGTACAGGAATGTGGCCCTCATGACTGGGGCCAAACAGGTCCAGGAATCTCTGGCTCAAGTCTCGGCCGAAGGTGGAGGTCATTCGCCGTCTCGGGGGCGTGGAGAGATCACGCCCGGGCGTCCTGGGGAGGGCCTTGAGTAACTGAGGGCTGCGGCCCCCTGAGTCAAGGGGCGCCGTCAGGGAGGGGCTGCGGCACCGACCTGAGCTAGGGTCCGTCAGATGGGTCTTCTCCAGGGCCAGGCATAGGGAGCAGAGGCCAGGGGAAGCTGTAGGGCCTCTCAGGGGTCCTTCAGTGCTGGAGGTCCGGGCTCTCGTCTCACGTTGGGGCGATGACACTTCTCACACCTCTTTCTGGCCATGGAGCCCGGCTATCGGCCGTGGCCGCCCAAGGGCGCAACTATGAGGCACCAAGGCCCGGCTACTGGCCATTGCCTGAGTGGGGGAATCAGCGCGCCTCTGGACACCTATGGAGTGGCTATCGGCTGTCTGATGAAGGTGGGAGCGGCTACAGGCTGTCTCCTGCAGGAGGGAGGGGGAGCAGCTGCGGGCCGACTTGGAGGCAGCATCTTCAGAGCGGCTATCGGCCGTCTGACGAAGGCAGGAGTGACTACAGGCCATCTCATTCTGCCGGAGGGAGGAGTGGCTACAGGCCGACTCGGGGGCAACACCTTCGGAGCGGCTACCGGTCGTCTGACGAAGGTGGGAGTGGACACAGGTCATCTCCTTCTGCCGGAGGGAAGAGCGGCTACAGGCCGACTCGGGGGCAACACCTTCAGAGTGGCTACCAGCTGTCTGATGAAGGTGGGAGCGACTACAGGCCGTCTCCTTCTGCCAGGGGGAGGAGTGGCTACAGGCCAACTCCTGCAGGAGGGGGTGTAGGGCAGGTGCAGGCCATCCCTGGAAGAACACCTTCTGATGAAGGCGGGAGCGGCTACCGGCCGTCTCCTGATTACCCTCAGGTCAGTGAGACACCAATTCCCTTACGAGGGGCAGGCGGCTACCGGCTGTCCCAAAGAGGAAGACAGCTTCGGAGAGGCTACAGGCACACTCCTGTTGAAGGCGGGAGTGGCTACAGGCACACTCCTGTTGAAGGCAGGAGTGGCTACAGGCACACTCCTGTTGAAGGCGGGAGTGGCTACAGGCCAACTCCTAAGGGGCGCTGTTTGGAGCTGGATAGGCAGCTCCACCCCGATCTGATCTGGTGGTCCCACTCCCCGAAGGTAGTGTCATCTTCCAGCTAGGGCGACGGTGTGGCGGCTGGGTGCTATAGGGGTGCACGGCCCGGGCTGACTTATGCCGTTGTCGCACGGCATCCCGTGGTTCGGCTGCGGCTACTCCGTGGGGTCCGGGTGGTGATGTCGGTAAGTTTCTGGGGGCACTATGCTGTAAATCATGCATTTCACCACTATGCTCTAAATCATACATTTCACTACTCTCCCCCTGGAAAAAGTCACGTCCCCGTGGCTGGAGGTGGTATACGTGAGTGTCGTGGGTGGCGTACACAGGTTGGAGGTACTGTAGAAGGGCCTACCAGGCAGCAGTGGAGTGGTTTCCTTCCTGCTCCGTGTCACAGATGAGGGAGAGCATGGAGGTGGTGGGGGAGGAGCAGAGGAGGCTTAGCAGGTGGTGTGGTCCATGGAGCTGGTGGTTCCTGCCGAGGGTAGGCGCCCATACTGCCCATCGCACTTTCATCTTGCTTGGTGTTGCTGCTGGTGTGGTGTGGTGCTGTATGCTCGACACCGAGGTAGGGGTTGGGTTTTGTGCCATGGTGATGTGGCGTAGAGTCTCTGGGGAGTGTAGGTGGGGGGGATTTGTGCTTGCTGTATCATGACAGTGTGAAGTCGAGGGGAGGTGGGTGGTGTAAGAGAATGGGTGTATTGGGCAGGTGGGCAAGAGAGGCGGCCTGAGCAGGTGGTGGTGGTTCTGAGGGTGGGAGTGGGTGGGGAAGTGGATGTGCAGGGTGGGCGGGGTTGGGTAGTACTGGCTGCTGTGCAGGAGGGGGGTGCGGTGGGGGGTGAGGCCGTCGGAGTGGGCATACGCAAGGGCGATGGGCAGAGGGCAGTGGTAGTGGGTTGCGGTGAGGGTGTGGCGGCGTGAGCGGGACACATGGGGCTGGGCAGGGAGGGTGGGGCGGCGGAGGGAAGGGGTGAGGAAGAGCGAGGGGAGGTTGGTATGGCGGGTGAGATGTCAGGTGAAGAGTGGCGGCTGGGGAGGCTGAGGCGGTAGGGGGGAGTGGAGGGGGAGGGCGAGGAGGAAATGTAGCACTCGTACGTGGAAGTGGAGGATGGCGCGGGAACAGGGGGAGGTTGGGGGTGTGGAGTCGGGGTGGCAGGGGCAGGCTTGCGGAAAGGGCGCACATGGCGGTTTCGGAGGGTGCGCGGGGTGCAGTGATAATCCACGACAACCTGGTAAGGGTTGGGGACGCGGGTGATTGTGTGAGGCCCCGTGAAGCGAGGGGCGAGTTTGTGGGGGGTGGGAAGTTGGGCGATGATGACGGTGTCGCCCGGGCTGAACGGGTTGGAGGCTGTGTCGGGGCCGAGGTCTAAACTTTTTTGTAGGTGGTGCAGTCGGCCCTTCAGAAGGTGCAACAGGTCTGTAGTGGGAGCGGAGGCAGGTGGGTACAGGTGTTGGCGTAGTGGTAATAGAAGGGGGTCCTCACCGAATATTCTTTCATGTAGGGAAACCCCGTCTTCTCGGGGGCAGGAATTCATACCCCACTGAACGATCTTCACATGAGCCGGCCAGTCGTCGTCTTTCGTAGCCTCGATGCACATGCATAATTGATTCATGAGAGTATGATGGCTACGTTCACATACTGCGTTCCCTTGTGGCCAGTAGGGAGAGAAATGGGAGATTTTATACCCAAATGTTCTGGTGAGTTCCTCCCAGATTTTCCCGGAGAATTCAGGGGTATTATCAGAATGGATGGCCTGAGGGATGCCAAAATAAGGGAACACGTGTCAGAGAAGGGCATCAGCGACAGTGACGGCATGATGCCCTTTAGCTGGGCAGGCTACTACAAATTTTGAATATGTGTCCACAAAGGTGATCACATATTTATAATCAGATCTGGGAGGGAGGTGGCCTACTACATCTATCGCCAGGAGTTGCCAGGGCTTGTGGGCGATGATGTGGCCCGAGGGTCTGGCGGTCCGGGTGGTATCTTTTCCCGGTGCACAGGTGCAGCAACTTTGAATGATTTCCTTGGCGAGGGTGGAAGGGTTTGGTGCCCAGTAGGTGTCGTTAAACACTTGTAATAATTTCTTGGTGCCCAGGTGGATGCCGTTATGGGCATGAAGGTGGCGCAGGGTGTCACACGCCACATCAGGGGTCAGGAGGATATGCCCAGACGGGGTTAGGAGGTTGTCACCCTGTCGGCATAGTTTGGTGAACAGGTGGGCGGGAATCCAGGGGGGCCTCTCCTTGCGGTGCCATAGTTGTAGGAGGTCCGGGTCCGGCTGTACCACGTGGATAGGGAGGTGGGAGAGGGCATCTGCATTGGTGTGGAGTTTCCCGGGCCTATAAGAGATTTCATACTGAAATTCCTCCAGGGTTTCGCGCCACCTGATGAGTTGGGCATTATGGGAGTCTGACTGGCGTAGCCACTGGAGCGACTGGTGGTCTGTGATGATCATGACCTGGATCCCGGAAAGGTAAGCCCTAAAATGTTGGAGGGCCCAAATTATGCCGAGGCATTATCGTTTGGTCATGGCATCATTTTTCTCAGCTGGATTCAAGGTGCGACTGGCACAGGCGATGATGTGTTTCCAACTGGCTTGTACCTGGGCTAGTATGGCGCCTATGGCGGTGAGGGAAACATCGCTGTAGAGGCGAAAGGGGAGGGCATAATCGGGAAAGGCTACAATGGGGCAGAGACGAGCCTGTCTTTTAGCTGTTGGAAGGCAGCTCGCCTTTCTTAAGTCCAGATGAACGGCTCCCCCTTCCTGGTCAGATCGTGAAGAGGCTTTGCAATTCGTGCAAAACTCTTCACGAAGCAACGATAGTAGGACGTCAGTCCTAGGAGGGCATGAACGCCGTGGACATCCTGGGGTGGGGGTATGTCCGCTATGGCGCGGAGCTTGTCGAGGTCCGGGGAGATTCCTGCCTGGGAGATAACATGTCCCAGGAACAAGACAGTCCTGGTGGCCAGGACACACTCAGAGGGATTGAGCTTGAGACCTGCCTGGCGAATCCTAGTGAAGACTCGGCGGAGGCGCTGCAAGTGGTTGGCCCAGGTCTGGCTAAAGATGATGACGTCATCCAAATAGGCCAGACATATCTCCCAGGTGAGGCTGCTCAGAACAGATTCCATTAGCCTGGAGAAGGTGGCAGAGGCGTTGCAGAGGCCGAACGGCAGGACATTGAATTCATAATGTTTGCCGTTGCTCGTGGAAAATGCCATCTTGCCTCAGTGTTCTGGATGTACAAGGACCTGCCAGTATCCAGACTGGAGGTCAAGGGTGGAAAACCAAGATGCCCCGTAAAGGGAATCTAAGGAATCGTCAATTCGTGGGAGGGGAGTGGCATCTTTGATGATGACGTCAATCAGGTGGTGGTAATTGATGCAAATCACATCGTGCCGTCTTTCTTCTTTACTAGAACAACGGGGGAGGACCAAGGGCTGGTGGAGGGGGAAATGATGCCGGCCTCCATCATTTCACATACCTGGCAGTCCTCTTCCTCCCTTTGTCAGGGATTCTTTCATCGGGAAGGCTGTCTAATGGGTGGGCCTGTCATGTGGATTTCATGTGACAGGTATGTGGTGTGCCCTATGTCTGCTGGTCCTGTCGCAAACAGGTCCTGGAAATCCAGGAGGAGGCGACGTAAGGTGTCTGACTGCTGGGCGGAGAGATGGTTTTGAATGGGGGGTAGGGGGGCAGGGAAGCGGGAGGAGGATTGGGCACGGGGCTCAGCTTCCTCCATCTCTCCGATGACGAGCCCTTTTGGGAGGGGAAGGGGGGAAGGGGCAAGGTTAGCGATGCGGACGGAGGTGTTGTGTGGAGGGAGAAAAGTGGGAGATAAAAGGAAAGCAGAAAGGTCTCCCAGCAGGAGGAGGGGGGGAGAACAAGACAGAGAGACCGGAGGGCCAGTTAAGGGGCACCCAGGCCTCATGGTGGGAGGGAATGATAACAGCGGCAGAGACGGTGGCAGGGAAGGAGGGGGTTGGTGAGGGGGGGGCATGGGGGGAGGAGTGGAGGGTGGAGGGAGGGGAGGAGGAGGGGAGCATGGGAGGGGGGTAGGGGGCGAATCTTCCGGCCGAGGCCGTGATGTACAGGTGCAAACGGCCTGAGTGGGGTGGGGTGGGGGACAGAACTGGAGCTCCTGGTAGCGGCAGTCAATTGTAGTTCTGAGTTTTTGGAGTAGGTCCAGTCCTAAAAACCCGTTGTAGCTCCGGCAGGAGGAGTCGAAAACAATGAATTGATGTCGGGTGGACACCGGCTGGTGGGTGTCGACCCGTAGGGCCCGAGTCTCCTCACGGATGGGTAGGGGGCCATCCCCCGCGTCCACAAGGTGAGTGGCAGTGGGGCGGAGTGAGCCAAAGGTCGATTTGTGGCGGGAGAAATAGTGGCTGCAAAGGCAGGACCTGGCTACTCCCGTATTAACTAGCAGTCTGGCCTTCACGCCGTTCAATTTCATCTTGTGGTACACTGGGGGGCGATACTTGGGGGTAATGGCCCCCGCCACCGTGGGTTGGTGTGGGGACGGGCCCAAAAATCCAGTTGTCTGGGGCTTTCATTCTCCTGTTCCTGCTCCTGTTCTCCTGGATGGGGCTTGTCAATGAGTGCCAGTTCATTTTCTGGGGCCTCACCTTCTAAAGAGGACACCTTACGTGAACCCGGGGCCATGGTTCTGCGGCGGGCAGCTTTAAGCTGGTCCAGTATGTCATGTAGGGGACAGCAGGAGCTGCAGGCTGTGAATTCCCACGGATTCACTAAGATCAGATTCGGATTTTCCCGAGGGGCAGGACGTCGGCGGGAGGGGTATGCCCTAGGCAGGCTGGGCGCCAGGGTAGAGCTGGTGTGAGGCAAGGGTGGACATGGCATGGTCGGGGGAGCCGGGGGTTGAGTGGGAAATTTCTTTACCACATTAATTTGCTGGGGAGTAGGGCAGGCGGTCAGGAGGTGCTGTATGAGCTGGACATCTCTATCCATGTCTCCAGTTGGGTCATGGATTGTAAAGTGTTGTTTAACAACACTCGGAATCACTCTTAGCAGAGTGTTAAACGTATGCTGATCCCGGGTTTCCTCATCTGCCTCCGGGTAGACAGCAGTAACTATGCGTCTTGCCTGCATCAGGGTATTATCTAAATCCCCGTCAAATGAAAAACTATCCAATTGGGATAGAGCCACCACTCTCCCTAATGATGGGGTGATGGCTTGAACAACGAACTTTGTAAAGTTCTGCCAGGTGAGCTCCGGGACGATTTTTGGTGTTATGTTCACCGCCGCTTTGCCCAATAGTGGAAGTGTGACTGCAATTTTCTGCTGGTCATTATCAAAGCCAATATCCAATAAGAGTTTGATTATTGCCAGATACGTGTGAATATCGTACTGGTCAGGGTCAAACTTGGGTAACTATACATGTGGTTTAGTTGCCATTTTGCCAAATATTTCCTCACTACCTCTCTTCTACGCCCAGGTCAAGAACCACCTCTGGCCACAAGTGTAATGCTAGGTGAAAAAGGCCCGACTCCTCGGTCCTGGAACACCTAACGTGTAGCGAGGTCCTCTTTCGAGACCGGGGCTTAGTGCAATAAAGAGAGGTAGGACACAAAAACTCCAGGCAATAACCTTTACACGTATATTACCACAGTCAGACACAGGACAAAAACAGCAGATATCACAACACAATATGTGACAGAAAATGAAATCCTTAAACAGGATATTAATATCTCGCAGGATACTGGTTTAACAAATACTGATGCCAACACTGTCATTTTAGTGCACAGATATACAGGGAATACAGGACTGTGCCGTGCGTGGGAGCGCAGGAGTGAGTCTCACACGGGGGGGGAGGGGGGACGAGGGGTGATGCACGGAGGGTCAGAACAGAGTTATATTAATACTGGGAGGGAATAAGTATTATTAATTTGAACTTAATATTTTCTGATAGAAAAGGGATTTTGACAATTGATTCTATTCCTCATCCAGGTTCTCACGTACACACTAACTGATGGGAGGAGATTCTTAACGGGAGGGTGGCGAACACTGGGAATTCACTGTGTTTATGGTAATACAAGCGGGAGAATATTGTTAACACTTTTTCTCTACTGTTTCCTGGTAACAAAGGACATTTGTATATTTTACTATAGAGAATCTCTCGGGGTAGTAGTCTTACTGATTTTCTACAAGGGCGTCACTCGTGAGTCTGATTCACTAGAACTTAGATTCTGCACTCGTCCTTATTCATCCGCCCTTGATTTCACTCGCCCCGATATTCAACATACATCAAGTCACTGTATCACTGTTACACTAATTCTGGGGCAATGTCACACTTAGCATAAGTCACTTAACTATTTCTGGGGCAACCCCACACTTAACATAATTTACCCATATAGTGGGGGCAGTGGGGAAACACGTCGGCTACAATTCTGCCAGAACTGGGGCACTGCCAAGGGAGGGCGTGCCGAGAGGGCACGGGACGACTTGCAGGGGCGTCCTCTCTCGTCCAGGGCTGCAGGTGGCGAAGGGGCCTGTAATCTCCAGGCTAGGTACAGGAGTGTGGCACTCATGACTGGGGTCAAACAGGTCCAGGAATCTCTGGCTCAAGTTTCGGCCAAAGGTGGAGGTCATTCGCTGTCTCGGGGGTGTGGAGAGATAACGACTGGGTGTCCTGGGGAGGGCCTTGAGTAACCAAGGGCTGTGGCCCCAAGAGTCAAGGGGCGCCATTAGGGGGGGGCTGCGGCACCGACCTGAGCTAGGGTTCGTTAGATGGGTCTTCTCCAGGGCCAGGCATAGGAAGCAGAGGCCAGGGGAAGCTGTAGGGCCTCTCTGGGGTCCTTCAGTGCTGGAGGTCAGGGCTCTCATCTCACGCTGGGGTGATGACACTTCTGACACCTCCCTCTGGCCGTGGGGTCCGGCTAATGGCCGTGGCTGTCCAAGGGCGCAACTATGAGGCGCCAAGGCCCGGCTACTGGCCGTGGCCTGAGTGGGGAAATCAGCGCGCCTCTGGACACCCATGGAGCGGCTATCGGCCATCTGACGAAGGTGGGAGCAGCTACAGGCTGTCTCCTGCAGGAGGAAGGGGGAGCGGCTGCAGGCCGACTTGGGGGCAGCACCTTCGGAGCAGCTATCAGCCATCTGACGAAGGCGGAAGCGACTACAGGCCATCTCCTTCTGCCGGAGGGAGGAGCGGCTACAGGACAACTCGGGGGCAACACCTTCGGAGCGGCTACCGGCTGTCTGACGAAGGTGGGAGTGGCCACAGGCCGTCTCCTTCTGCTGGAGGGAGGAGCGGCTACAGGCCGACTCGGGGGCAACACCTTCGGAGCAGCTACCGGCTGTCTGACAAAGGCGGGAGCGACTACAGGCCGTCTCCTTCTGCCATGGGGAGGAGCGGCTACAGGCCGACTCCTTCAGGAGGGGGTGTAGGGTGGCTATAGGCCATCCCTGGAAGAACTCCTTCTGACGAAGGCGGGAGTGGCTACCGGCTGTCTCCTGATTACCCTCAGGTCAGTGAGACACTGATTCCCTTACGAGGGGCAGGCGGCTACCGGCTGTCCCAAAGAGGAAGACACCTTCGGAGAGGCTACAGATACACTCATGTTGAAGGCAGAAGTGGCTACAGGCCAACTCCTGAGGGGCACTGTTTGGAGCTGAATAGGCAGCTCCACCCCGATCTGATCTGGCGGTCCCTCTCCCCGAAGGTAGTGTCATCTTCCTGCTTGGGCGACGGTGCGGTGGCTGGGTGCTATAGGGGCGCACGGCTCGGGCTGACTTATGCCGTTGTCGCACGGCATCCCGTGGTTCGGCTGCGGCTACTCTG
Organism: Coenobita brevimanus; assembly: GCF_032717465.1. Lineage (NCBI taxonomy): Eukaryota > Metazoa > Arthropoda > Malacostraca > Decapoda > Coenobitidae > Coenobita > Coenobita brevimanus. Next base: position 26,778,890 of record NC_136984.1, read on the forward strand.
TGGGGTCCTGGTGGGGATGTCGTTGAATTTCTGGGGGCACTATGTTGTAAATCACGCATTTCACCACTATGCTGTAAATCACGCATTTCATTTGGTGATACAATATATTCTCATTATGTAACTCATCACATGTTATGATTGTTATTTTATGCTCTCCTTACACCCCTGTTTCTGCTACATAACTATTCACGCATGTATTTTACTAATGAAGCAACATAGGACATATATTACATGGCATTTTTGTCTTAACTCTTATTGCTCTATGGTGTCGTTTTCAAACACCTTGTATATTATACCAATATTATTTTCATTCGACAGGTTTCCAATTCTATATGGCACATTTAAATTTGCATGCACCACCCCTAGATGATGGGTGATTTATAGCATGAGCGTCATCTCACTAAAGGCAATTTTCCCTAAAGAGCCTGTTTTCAAACCTTCATATCAGGGAAAGTACAGCAGGTAGGGGAAAAAAATAAAGACCATACAATTCACCAAATCTTCTTGCGAATGAAACCATCCCCAGGTCGGCTGGTGGTCCTGTCGATGAGTAAGAACGTGAAGAAGATGAGTATGAGTAAGAACGTGACGAAGATGAGTAATCTTTGGCATCTGAGGCAGGTTGTCACCGTGGGTCAGCGCACGGCCATGACTTAAGCTCGCTGATGCTCAGAATGGCCAGCGTTTGTAACACTGGCCCAGCAGGGTGTGTGCTTGTAACACTGGCCTTCCTTCCCCCTCAAGATTTTGCCATTTTGTTACACATATACTCCACTTCCCATCTTCAAAGCTATTGGTTTGAATCATCGCCCTATACAAGTGGCTCGTCTTTTGTTTTCCGGCCATAACAGAGTGACAATTTGCAAAGCTGGTGTGTGAAGGAACTCACACAGATGCAATAAGAAGGTAAAAATAATAAATATGTACTAATTTTCCTCTGACTGTCCAACAACGTTGCAGTTTGTATTCACTTTGAGAGCGAAGTAGTAGTACTTATGCTATACCTGAAGGTAGATGCTTGTACTAAAGTTTATGCAGTTTGGCACTGTTGTGGGGCATGGTGAAAATACATACCTTAATACATACATTCTATATCACTTATTCTACTTGCACTTAATATCACATTTACAGTTCATTTTACAAGTTTTGCATAATAAATCTGTGGTAATGAAAAATACAGCAATGCCACAAAAAAAGGTTATTTTCTTCAGGTGCAAATCTGGTTTTCCTTTATTATTTTTATGCTGACTCAAGATACTTACAACAACAACTTCACATTTCAGGTTTGCACTTACATTGTCACTTAGAAACTACTCTCAAAGAAACACATCAATTGCACTTCATTCTCTGCTATTTACCATCTCCCACACACCTGTGCTAAGAATTTGTGCTCCAGGTGATACTCAAAGAAATACTATCTGGACAAAGTGGCACCTTGCACTCCTGGTATTCACAGTGCATTTCCTTGCTTGTCTTTGCCCGATGTTTTGTTGTTGCGCAGACGTGACATCACCTGTAGACCACACATCCAACAAGTGATTGCCCCATGTGCACAGGACAGTGACGTGCCAGGTATTGTGTGCTGACCAAGCAGTCTGCCATTGGTGTCTGATTAACCGTCCTCCTTGGACTGTGTTCTGAACATTCGCATACTTTGCAAAGAGCTCTCATGCAAATTCTCTCTTAAACTCGTATAGAGAGAGGCCCTTACCCACAGCCTTCCAGAAAAGTATGAATCTGTTCACAATGGTGATATCAAGAAAGTGCAGGAATGCCTTCTAGTTCCACGTGCATGATTTATGGAGACAGTCTCACCGATCTGCATGTTGGACTTATCAATGACCCGCATGTTGATGTTGTAGTTACTGACGGCATCTGGCTTAGGCATGGGTTGCCCAGTCCTTAAGTCGGTCTTGTCTGTGTCCTGCATAATCCTCTGGTGAACCGAGGAAAGCATGTTCACTTTTCGCTTTTCATGCCAGTGAACGGCCAACATGTTACCACATTTCCGGGTTAACTATGCATCTTTCTGTCTTCACAGGAAAGGCTGGAAAATTTTTCCTACTGGCACAGACAGTCCCACAGGCTCCAGTGCCATGTTCAAGTAAGTAGGTCGTCAGTGCCGGGGAGGTGTAATAATTATCCATATACAGGATGTGGTTTTTGCTGAAGTTTCTGTCCATCAGCATTTCACCGCTGCAGAAAACAAAAAATAAATAAATAACATGGGGATCATCACTGGGTATATCCACATCTATAACCAAGTATACTATTACATCTAGTGCATATCCAGGCTGGCAATCACACAGGACAAAGAACTTTAGAGTAAAATGGTGACGCTTAGAAGGCATATACAGTACTATATAAACGCTAGATGTTTCCTGAAGAGAGCAAGCGACTCGTCGATAGTCACTTTCTGAAACGGCCAGAAAAGCCTAATGGATGACTCCTTCAGCTTGGTTGAGATGGGCCTAATCTTCCACAGCTTGTCATTGAGTGCAGGGCCATAATTATGGCCGACGTGGAGGAACTTCAGTATGGGTATGTAGCTGTCTTGGGCCATATTATTCTCAAAGACAGGTGTGTGACTGATTACGTCCACTGACCAAAAATCGTGGATCACATCCTTTTTTATGTAGGCCATTGCCATAGTCAAAGCGAGTCACACATACATTTCCCCCACCTCCCCCGGCTGCAACTTTTTCATTTTTGCACTCTCACTGAGACACCTCCAGCCAGCATACTAAGATAGTCTGGTGGATGTTGATCTCATACACCAGGTACTGCATTATGGAAGTGGTAAAAATGGCTTGGAAAAATGACAGGATGTTCCTGCCTGCAGGTACTCCGACTGTGCACCTGCCCCTGTTGCGTCAAAGGCGAGAAGGCTGGCTGGAAACCTTCCCCTTCCTTCCACACGAAAGTGTCCAGCCAGCCTATGCCGGGCCTGCTTGGCCGTGATGGTGCTACCAGGCCGTCTTGCAGCACCACATTCATTCCCACACCTACAGGCACAGGGACGGCCATGGTCATGCCAACAGGCAAAGGGGGGAGGGGAAGGAGAGGTGGAGGTGGAGGTGGGGGAGGGCAAGAATGATGACTCATTTGAATCGGGGACTTCCTGAAGCGATGCTGGCTGGTCAGGCTGAACACTCGGGGCCAAGGCTGGCCGAATCCCCACATGTGAGGGGCCAGGCTCTGGGGATATGGCCCTTGAAATGCTTGGCTTTGGTGATGAGAGCTGGGACAGGGAGAGAATGACACACTTCATGGTCACGTGGTGGTGAGCCACGGCAGCAGCATTTATGTTGAATCTGACATCCATGTTCATCATTATCCCCCACTTTCAACTGCTCCTGACTTATAAGTCGCATTGTCGGAGGTGAATGCATCGCTATCATAGGCACTCTCAGCCTTCTGAAACACTGTGAGGGTCGTTTCAGACTTTTCAAAGCTGGCAGGGGAGGTGGCACTTGAAACTTCACCCTCAACATGGTAACTTCCTCCTTTTTTCCAAGGAAGTTTTGCTATCACTTAAACTGGACGCAGTCATGTCCAAAGCACACCCTTTCGTTGTATCCTTCGACAGGAGTTTTGCATGGGTGGATGAGGCAAGGGGCCCACCTGAGGCGGGGATGGAATTGGACATGGAGGAATCAGAAGACATTGCACCTCGCCCAGACAAGTCACGAAACAGACTGAACAATGCTTGTGCGTGGACGGGGGAGTCTCTCCCAACCCTTTGGTTGCAAGATCAAACATGAGTCAGTTCAAACTATGGTGGGAATGAATTTGCAGCATATGCTGACAACAGGCAGCATCTGTCCACCTGTATTGTAACGGCATATCACATCATCCAGCGGGTAGGGGTTAAGGGAATAATTTATAGTACGGTGTGCAAATATAGTTCATTAATCTGATGGAAATCTGGAAACAGTGTTTCCTATTTTCATAAATTTGGACGGTGTGCAAAATGTAAACACACTGGTCTAGGTTCCCAGGAACACACGTGCCACAATTTTGGGTGAGTTGATGCTTGCTTAACTGTTATTATCTAACTAGGAACTATTATTTTTACTTGATCTAAAAAAATGTGGATTGGAAGGGAAACTGAAAATATGTTATAAATTAAACCTTGAGGTGTAAACCATGTTTGTTTTTAAATAATGTATAATATCTCACTTCACTGTGTGGTTTATTTATGCACATGTGCTGATTTCAATAAGGTTAGGTAGACTTGCTCCTCAGACGATCAACAGAACTTAAATGTGGCCCTTGGGAAGGATTGAGTTTGACACCACTGACATAGAGATACATAGGGCTCCACCAAATATATATACTGAATATGGTAGCACAAAAATTACATCTCACCAGAAACAATGTGGCAGTGAGGTTATTTGCCACAATCCCACCGACCAAAAATGAATTCTACTGTTACCGATTACTCAGGTGTTCCTACTGAATCATCGTCTACTAAAGGTCCAACCGCACTGCCCCATGAGTTTATGGGCAATGTGCCACTGAGAGTGAGTAGGCACTGTCCCAGCAAATCAAAGACTGGAACATCAAACAAACTGAAATCCATGAAGATCTACACGTACAATGTAAGAAGCCTCACGGAAGATTACAAATTTGATATCTTAATGACTGAATTATAAAACATTAGTTGGGATATTATGGTCTGAGTGAGATCCACAGAAAAGAAGAAAAATTAATTCCACTCCCAGACAACAACCACCTACTTTACTCCAGAGGCAGGCAAAATGAAAGAGTTTGAAGTGTAGGATTTTTAATCAACAAAAATATTGCAGAGAACATTGTTAAATTCAGCAGTTTATCTGACAGACTAGCATGGATTATAATTGTCCAAGGCAAAAGATACACCCTAAAAGTAATACAAGCATATGCACTGACTTCTCAAAGCTCACAGGATAGAAGAGAAACATTCTATGATGACATCTCCCAGATTAGGGATGAATAAAAGACCACATATATTATATTCATTGGAGACCTCAATGCAAAAGTTGGCAAATCGAAAAATGGGGGAACATGTACAGGAAACTTTGGAGTGGGAGAAAGGAATGGCAGAGATGAAATGGTAGTAAATTTTGCTGAAATGTATAACATGAGAATAATGAACATAATCTTTCACAAAAGAACAGTGACAAAATGGACCTGAAGAAGTCCTAATGGAGAAACAAAGAATGAAATTAAATTCTTTATAACAAATGAGAGTCTGAGTCTGGTGAATGCTGATGGTAGAGAGTAGAATCTTAGTCAGCTGCTGCTTGCAAATGATACTGCACTGGTGACTAATTTGGAGGAGAGACTGAGACTTCAGGAAGAGGAGTTTGTAAGGGTGTGTGAAGGGAGGAAATTGAGAGTCAATGAGAATAAGAGTAAAAGTGATGAAGTGTGCAAGGTTGGCAGATGGTAGGAGGATGAATGTAGTTTTACATGGTGATTGCTTGAGGTGATAGAATGTTTTAAGCATGTATGGTCACATGTTGCTGTGGATGGAAGACTAGATATATACGTGAAGTTTAGAATGCATGAAGTAGAAAGGTCACTGTTAGGAGTGAAAAAAGTGTCTAGATGTCGTTCTCTTAGAATGAATGTAAAGAGAAGGCTGTATAAGGGAGTAGTGTACCGACTGCGTTATAAGGTTCTGAAACATGGAATATGGGAATACCAGAGAGAAAGAGATTGAATGTCATGGAGATGAGGTGTCAGGGGAATATGTATGGAGTGACACATATGGATCGAGTGAGAAATGATGAAGTGCGAAGAAGAACTAGAGTTATGCAAGAGATGGCTGATCTAGCTGAGCACAGAGTGCTGTGGTGGTTTGGGTATATGGAGAGAATGGATGAAGAGTGATTTGCTGTGTGAGGTGTAAGGCTGTAAAGAAGACTGCGAATAGAATGGATGGACAGTGTGGAGAGAGCGTTAGATGCGAGAGGGATGAATGGAGAGAAATCTGGCCTGATCAGCTGATCGGGTCATGTGCAGGGAAGGGGATGGATTCATTACAATATGGCAGAGGCAAATCAGCTCTGCTGTTAAGCCCTGCTGTGGATGTCACTGGATGGCACTGCGCAGTTGACCCTCATGTGGTGTGGTGCGGTGCGGTGAGGAGAGGTCCCTTCTCCCCTTAGAGGCTGAGATATGAGTAAATGTGTGTGTGTGGATGAGTGATATGGTGGGTCTGTCGTCCTGTCTCGACTATCCTCTTAGGGTGAAAAAGCCTAGTTATATAGACAGATAGATAAATAAGAGTAATAAGATCACAAATGTCACAGTTATCAACAAAGTAAATATAGGAAATGACCATAGAATGGTGGGTTGCACAGCCAGATTAAATTTCAGAGTTGAAAGAAGGAAACTGACTAAAAGTAAAAAATATATATATCCCCACTATAAGTAAGCGAAAACAAGGCAGCTTTTCAGTTAGAAATAACAAACAGATTTCAGGCTCTAAACTGTGCTGAGTGTGACACTGATGAGTAGAGGCTAACAAAAATGTTAAGAGAATCAGCGAAGGAAGTAGGGAAATCTAATACAACCAAAGCCAACAAGTATTCAAAAATGACCCTCGAGCTCCTGAAAAGAAGAAAGGAGACGAAAGCAAAAACAAAGATGAAGTAGACAGTGCGAAAATAATTAAGCTTATCAACAAGAGATAGAGAGAAGGAAAAAAAATCATGGCTCAAATCAAAGAAACCTTCAAAAAAGGAGAACGTCTGAAACAGGTCCGAAGTAGAATGGCACTAGTAAAGCAACAAATTCTATCACTGAAAGACAAAAACGGAGAAGTCATTCAAAGCAGAGATAGGATGCTGAAGAGAGATGAAGAATTTTTCGAAGACCTGTATGCATCAAAGATAAAGGTACCGATAGCTAACTTTTCAGTTAACACAAGGGAAGGCCCAAGAATAAGATGAAATAGTATCAGGTATACTGTCGGATGCAGGAGTGGGATAAAACAGGCTCATCCAATCATTTCCTTAGTATATAAAGCAGAAGAAAATTCCCAAAGTATGGTGTAATGCAACAGTTACATTGCTTATAAAAAAGGTGACTCAAAATATCTATGTAACTATCGACCCATTAGTTTATTACCAGTTATTTACAAACTCTTCACTAAAGTCCTTACCAGCCAAATAATAAATAATTTGGAAGAAAACCCACCTCTTGAACTGGCAGAATTCCGAAGCGGGTATTCGACTACTGATCATGTACACACATGGAATCAGCTAACTGAGAAAACTATAGTATATAATAAACCACTGTGCTTAGGTACTGTTGATTATGAAAAAACTTTTGACTCAGTGGATCGCATAGCAGTTATAAATTCATTGCAGGAACAATGAGTAAAGGAGAACATTGAAAAAATGCTGGAAAGATATATAGAGAGGGAACGCTACGGTAAAATTACACAGACTAAAAAAAAAAAAAAATCAGACTAAGAAGGGCGTGCATCAAGGAGATACAGTTTCACCAAAGATATTTACAGCATGCCTAGAAAGTACTTTCAGAAAGTTAGACTGCGAGAACAAAGGAGTAAACTATCTATATATATATATATATATATATATATATATATATATATATATATATATCTATCTATCTGTATACCTAGGCTGCTTCCCCCAAGGAAAAGGAGGTAGCCGAGAAAGGACGACACACTCCCAATTTACTCATCTACTCAAAACACATTAATTGCATCTTAGCCCCAAAGGGGAGAAGGGACAGATCCTCACTGCACCACACCGCATGAGGGTCAACAGCGAAGTGCAATCAGAGACATCCGCAGAAGGGGCCGACAGCAGAGCTGGTTTACCCCTGCCACATCATAATAGACCCATCCCCTTACCCGCACCTGACCTGATCAGCTGATCAGGCAAAATGCTGGAGAATATACCCTCAGGGCTGCATCATCATTTATTCATTCACAATTTCTCTCCATTCATTTCTATTACGCACTGCCACTCTACCATACTCAACAGACATCCCTCTCGCATCCAACGCTCTCTTCACACTGTCCATCCATCCTATTCCTGGTCTTCCTCTCAGCTTTACACCTCTCACATCAGATTTAGTTATCTTTTTCACCAATCGCTCATTATCCATTCTCTCCATATGCCCAAACCATCGCAACACCCTCTGCTCATCTCGATGAGTCTCTCCTGAACAACTCCAGTTCTCCTTCACACTTCATCATTTCTTACTCGATCCATACGTGTCACTCCACACACACTCCTCAGACACATCATCTCCATTACATTCAAGCTTTTCCTCTCTGCTACACCCATATTCCATGTTTCAGCCCAACGCAGTCGCTACCACAACACCCTCATACAGCCTTCTCTTTACATCCATCGTAAGCGAACGACCTTTTTTTATTCCTTCTAGCACCTCTACTTCATTCATTCTAAACTTCACTTCTGCATCTATTCTTCCATCCGCAGCAACATGTGACCCTAAATACTTAAGACACTCTACCTCCTCAAGCAAGTCACCATTCAGAACTATATTCATCCTCCTACCATCTACTAACATCATACACTTCATTACTTTATCTTATTCACATTTACTTTCAATTTCCTCCTTTCACACGCCCTTCCAAACTCCTCTACCAACTATCTCAATCTCTCTTCTGAATCAGCCATCAGTGTTGTATCATCTGCAAATAGCAGCTGCTTCAGATTCCACTCTCCACCATCAACATTCACCAGACTCAGACCTCCACCTAACACTCTTGCATTCACCTCCCTTACAACACCATCCAAATAAATTAAATATTAAACAACCAAGGCGACATCACACATCCCTGCCGCAGCCCCACTCTCACGGGAAGCCAATCATTCACAGTATTTCCCACTCTTACACACGCTCTACTATTTACATAAAAACTTTTCACTCCTTTTAGTAACCTACCATCAAGTCCATACAATCTTAAAACAGTCCACAAAGCCTCCCTATCAACTCTATTACAGTCTTTCTCTAAATCCATGAACGCCCAAAACACATCCTTACATTTTGCTAAATACTTCTCACACACCTGTCTCACAGCAAACACCTAATCCACGTATCCCCTCCCTCTCCTAAAGCCATATTGCTCATCATCAGTCGCTTCCTCTGTACCCTCTCTCTCTCTTAATTAACACTGTAACATACGCCTTACCTACAACACCCAACAGACTTATACCTCTAAACTAGTACAGTCATACTTGTCACCCTTACCTTTATACAACGGGACCACACAAGCACTTGCCCAGTCGATTGGCACCATACCTTGCACAAAGCACACATTCAACAATCTTACTAACCAGTCAAGAATAGTAACTCCACCACCTTTAAGACATTACACAGCACACCCATCCACATCTGCAACTTTCCCTGTTTTCATCTCCTTTACTGCCTCTTACACTTCCTCCACCGTGATAAAAGAATCATTTAACTCTCCCAACACATTCATTTCTTGCACCCTTCCATCTGCCAAAATCTCAGGCTCCCTTTCATTCAAAATACACCGCCCATGTCTTTCTTACTGCATCCATCTCAGTTAACATCCTTCCATCCTCTGCTTTTACTCGCTCTTCCCTCCCAGACTCTCCCTTTCACACCCTTGTCACCTCCTTCTAAAACATTTTCTTATTGTGTTGAAAATTTTCAGTCAACCGCCTACCCCACCTCTCATCTGCTGTCACTTTAGCATCACGCACAGCCCTTCTCGTCCTATTCCTGTTTTCCTTATACCTCTCATATGACACATCATCCTTCCTCTGCAGCCACACTTCATATGCACGTCTCTCTTCATCCACAGCCATACTTGCTTCCTCGCACCACCATTCATTTCCCTTCTTACACCACCACCCACTCGTCTCACACCACACAACTCTTCCGTATGCCCCACCACAGCACTCTTAAACAACTGACATTCCTCCTCCACACTGCCATTCTCCTGATATTTCACGGCGTTCCACTCATCTTTCAGTTTCTCCTGAAACTCTGTCATTTTCTCTCTTTTATCCAAGTTACTCGCTTTAAAAACCTCCCTGCCACACCTAACTCTCCTAGCTCTCACCCATCTGTTACCTACTCTGTGTAGATCGAGAAAACCTAAATCATTTGAGATTTGCAGATGACATTTTCCTAATCTCAGAAACAGCAGAGACGTTGCAAAAAAAATGTTAAATGTCCTTATCAGAGAAGGTTTTAAAGTAGCGCTAAAGATGAACCGGAGTAAAACTAAAGTATAATCCAAATACACCAAGGAGCCTCATCAAAATAAACAAAGAAATTCTTGGGGAAGTCGAGAAGTACAGTTACTGGGGGAAATACTATACCTAACGAAAGGCCATGATAGCGACAAAAAAAATACTCATTGCAACTGAATGGAAAGCTTTCGGCAAACACAGAGACATAATGAAACGTAGCCTGCCATTACGTATGAAACGAATAGTATGAAATGAATACGTAATCCCACGTATGACATACGGCTGTGAGACCTGGAAACTGACAAAATTGGTGGAATATCAACTAATGCGTTCACAAAGAGCAGTGGAAAGACACTATTCGAAATATCTTTAAGAGACGGGAAAAGATCAACGTGGATGAGAGGGCAGAATAAAGTCAATGACATTATAGAATTTATAAAGGAACTGAAATGGAGATGTGCAGGTCATGTGGTAAGATTAAGGGATAACCGATAGAGCAATAGACTGAATGACTGAACTCCAAGGGATTGTAAGCGTAGCAGAAAAAGGTCGACAGATGGTGTGGACGATGACACAGAGAACTTTTAGGTATCTGGCCGGAATTGTGCAAGGTCTGGTCGCTCTGCTAAAAACAATTTCATTCGTGCTAAATACTCTCAACTCTCCAACTTGACTTCTTCCTGCTCCTTCTGGAACCTTGCCAAAAACCTTTCTAACAACTTTACCTCATCATCCTTCCTTCGTCTTTTCTACTCTGAAGGCTCTGTACCTATTTCTTCTATTGATAAAGCAGATCTCTTTGCTCAGACTTTCTCCTCCAGTTCTACCTTAGACGATTCCGGTGCTGTTCCTCCATCATTTCTCCCCTCTGACTTTCTCATGGTTGACATTAAAATGTCTTCAGCTGGTGTATTCTCCGCCATCACTGGCCTCAATACTAACAATGCATATGGGCCTGATGGGGTCCCTCCTGTTGTCCTCAAGAACTGTGCTTCTGTGCTTACACCCTGCCTAAGTAAACTCTTTCACCTTTGCCTATCAATTTGTACCTTTCCTTCTTGCTAGAAGTTTACTTTCATTCAGCCAGTCCCAAAGAAGAGTGACCACTCCCAACCCTCTAACTATCGCCCAGTTGCTTTAACATCTTGAGTCTCAAAGGTTTTCATGTCTATTCGTAAGAGAAAAATTTTAAAGCATCTTTCCTATCACAAACTTCTTTCTGATCGTTAGTATGGGTTCTGTCAAGGACGCTCAACTGGTGATCTTCTCACCTACCTTTCAGACTCCTGGTCATCCTCCTTTCGGGACTTTTGTGAACGCTTTGTCATTGCACTTGACATCTTAAAGTCTTTCGGTCGAGACTGGCATAGATCTTTAATATCCAAACTACCCTCTTACTGTTTATATCCTTCTGTCCGTGCCTTCATGTATAGCTTCCTTTCTGGTCGTTCTATAGCTGCTGTTGTAGACGGCCACCGTTCTTCTCCTAGATCTATGAACATTGGTGTTCTCCAGGGTTCTGTTCTATTACCAACTCTCTTCCTTTTATTCATCAATGACCTTCTAAGCCGTATATGTAACCCTGTCCACTCATACGCTGGTGATATCACCCTTCACCTTTCCATTGGTTGCTGCAACGTCCATCTCAGCAATTACCTCAGTAATCAAGGGATGAGGCTTTGGCACACCTAATGTCTAACTTGGCTCGTATCTCTGACTGAGGTAAAAATAATCTTATTTTTAATGCATCAAAGACTCAGTTCTTGCATCTATTAACCCGACAAAATCTTCCACAGGAGTACCCATTAATGTTTAATAATATCCAGCTCAATCCTGCATCATCCTTGAACATGCCTGGCGTTTCATTCTCTAGGGACTTATCTTGGAAAGGCCATATTACATCTCTTGTAAAATCTACTTCCAAGGGATTAGGTGTGCTAAGCTGACGCCGTACCTTCTTTACCCCTGCACAACTGCTGACTTTATACACGGGTTTTATTCGCCCCTGTGTAAAGTACAACTCTCATGTGGGGAGGCTCCTCACATACAGCTCTTCTCAATAGGGTGAAGTCAAAGGTTTCTTGTTTCATCAACTCTCTTCCTCTTACTGGCTCCCGTCAAACTTCTGTCTCTTCGCCGCGCTGTTGCATCGTCATCTCTTTTCTATCGCTACTTCAATGGTCACTGCTCCTCAGAACTCTGTGTTTGCATCCCTCCACCTTTACGGCGGGTGCGTGGCACCCTTCTAGCAACAAACTCTCATCCCCTTTCTGTCCAGATCTCTAATACAAGAGTTAACCATTACTCCCAGTCCTTCATTTATGCAACATGTCAATTCTGGAACTATCTCCCTCAGCCTGTATTTTCTACTTCCTATGATCTCCAATCATTCAAACGCAGTGTGTCCAGGCATCTCGAAATGAACGAATCTTAATTTGGCTCCGATTTGTATTTTTTTTCTTGCAAGGAACGGTTTGCTGGTTCTTAGCCTTTGGTTCCTTCTTTCTTGCATAAAAAAAAAAAAAAAACGTGGCATAAGTTTGCGTCAAAAATTTCATGAGAAAGGCTGGAGGAGGCCTTTGTTCCTTTAGTTGACTTGCACTGACTGATGATAATATACTGTATATATATATATATATATATATATATATATATATATATATATATATATATATATATATATATATATATATATATATATACAGGAAGAGGATCATCAGGCAGAACACAAACATCGTGGCAAAGTTAGGCTCTTTATTTGCTGACGTTTCGGAAAATACTTATTCCATCTTCAGAGCAAAATCTACAATCGAAAAATATACACAGTTAAGATTTTTATATGTTATAACGATCAAAACAAGACTAAAAACATGAAGGTACAAAAACGAAGTCCATTAAAATACCGTGTTCGTAAATCAATAAGTAATAAAACCTAAAATGAATGAGGTAGGAGTAAGAAAGCAAAACGTAACCTAACCTAACCTAACCTAACCTAACCTAGGTTTAAAGACGAGTGGTTGTAACCTAATTTATTTTATTTATTTATTTTTTTCCTTGTTTGTTTTTTCAGATCCAAACACCCCGACCTATTCCAGTGCGGGTGGGAGAGAATTTCATCTCTTACGGTCACGATGGTTGACAAATTGATTATATGTAAACTACATGTAGAATAACATCGTGCTGTAAGGCACCCTCATCTGTGAGGGGCTCGAACCCACCTCGCCACAGCAGGTGTAAAAGAATTGTGACCGTGATGTAATTACAGAGTTTTTGTTTTTAGATCCACACATATGCTGAATGAAGTCGTCTAAGGTAGTAAGGTTAAAAAAGGTCATAGGAGTTATGTGTCTGACTCCATTAGCCAGAGAATGTTTTATATATTTTACTCCTGTTATCTGCAATTGTATTCTATACATTATTTTTACTCTCTCAAGATGACTTCATTCTGTTTAGGAAATACTTTTCGACCATGAGAGTCTATAGATTTCAAAAAATACTTCAGTACAAAATGTCCCATCTAAGAGTAATACAACTTCTGTAGTAACATAACATTCAGAAAGGATTGGAAGAGTAAATGGTTGTCGAAGTTAGGATTTTTTTTTTTAATAAAGTTTTTCTGGATCAGTAATGTAGCAGAAAATACAACATTATAATGTGGGGATTAAAAACAGTCTCCACTAAAATCTCTTACTTGTAGATGGAGGTGAGATGAGCAGAGAGGCAACTGTTTTGAGTGCTGAAGTGCTCTTCACTTCCCGCTGCTTCTGTACCTGGTGAGGCGTGGAACACAAATGTGCTCTTACCAACTGGGGTGATCCAAGGTGGTACAAGGGAAGGGGTGGTGGTGGACCTCCCCTCCACCTCCCCCCATCTCTCTCTCTCTCTCTCTCTCGAGTGCATTTCCATACTATTACTACCACCGTTAATTTGATTAGGCGTTTAATATTTCTTAGTTTTATTAAAAATAATCTCCTCCTCCTCCTCCTAATCCCCCTTCTCCTCCTCATCATAACCTACTCTCTGCTTTACTACTACTATCGACACGCGATTTTATGCAGGCTAGGGAACACTTTGTAAATGGTACTTATTAACTGTCTTCCTCTGTCTGTATTTCCTTCTTCCTATGACCTCTAGTCTTTTAAACGCAGTGTGTTTAGGCATCTCGAAATGAATAAATCTTGAATTCGACTTTCTATTATTTTTTTTATTTTCTCGGGAAGGAAACAATCTTGAGGACTTAAGGCCTATAGTTCCTTCTTCCTTGCATAATATATATATATATATATATATATATATATATATATATATATATATATATATATATATATATATATATATATATACATACTCTTAATAACAGAACAGAGGAAGGAAAAACAAATGAATAAAACAAAAATAATCCATACACCAGATTACTGGTGTCCTCTGTTCATAAAATATCTGTAACAGTTAGACTTGAACAGCTGTGGGTTGAAATTTGGAAGGAAACAACTCTGGAGACGCGAGTTCCAGAGAGATGCAGTACGGGGAATGAAAGAATTCTGATAGGCAGAAGTTCTGCAATATGGCTGAGTGACAGTCCAGTCATGAGCGCTACCAGATGCCCGTGTAGCACGAGGGAAGGCATGGAGAGGTGGCACCATGGACGCAACTTCGTCTGAGCATTTGCCATAAAAATATCTGTAAAATAATGCAAGGGAGGCAACATTCCTTCTTACTTGTAGGGGAGATAGTTTATTTGTAATGGCAGGGTTGTTAATAATTCTAACAGCCTTGTTCTGAATTTTGCCTAGTTTTTGTAATGCAACCTCTCCACTTCCATTCCACAAGGGTGAGCAATATTCAAGCTGAAAGTGCACATGACTCTTATAAATTATAGTTAACTGCTCGTCAGTGAAGAAGTTACAGTCTGTACATTAATCCAAGTTTCCCTGAGGCGGTTTTAGCAAGTGATCTAACATGAGAGGTCCGGCTGAGGGCATTGATAAGTGAGACGCCGAGAATTTCAATACTTTGGAGATGTGAATATTAGTAATACTGAAGGTAATATACGAATCTGGCAATATTTGTCTATTAGTAATTGTATATATTTAGTTTTACTAACATTAAATGAGACAAGGTTGTTTTGTCCCCATTCACTGATCGCAGATAAGTCTTGATTTATGGTTATGGCTGTACTGAGTTGAGACATAGAAATATTAGTCTTTGTAAACGGGTGTCTGAGTGTGAATGAACTATGTAGTGTTGAGTCATCTGCATATGAGTGGATGGGATTGTGGGTGACAGATAAGAGATCATTAATTTGAACCAGGAACAGGGTTGGGGCCAGAACTGATCCCTGCGGCACGCCGGCGTTAATTGAGTGGAAATTGGAATATGCATCATCTACTTTTACTCTTATTTTCCTGTCACTGAGATATGAGGAGATCAAAGGAACAAAAGATGTTAGTCCATAGCAAGGGACAGCAGGGAACGGTGCCATACTCTATCGAAAGCTTTAGAAATATCAAGGACTACTGCATGGGTTTCTCCATGTAGGTCAATTGACTGATGGATGGTATGAGTTAGGAGACTGAGTATGCCAATGGTGGATCTTTCGTGGCGAAAACCATATTGTCTATCACCAATTAAGTTGTTGGATTCAAGATGTTTAACAATGTGCTTATTAATTAAAGTTTCAAATACCTTACCAAGAGAAGATGTGACTGCTATTGGTCTGTAATCAGAGGAGTCAGAGGAACTTCCTTTCTTCGGAATTGGGTGGATATTGGCTACTTTCCATGAATTTGGGAATGAAGAAGTACATATGCATAGTTTGAATAATTTAGCTAGAACAGAGGCAAGTTCAGGCGAACACTTTTTCAAAACAATTGGCGGAATTCCATCTGGGCCTGGAGCTTTGTTGGTGGGTAAATTGTCTAGGATGTATTTTACGTATCTTGTCTGTATTTTAAGTGGAACATTTTCGGGAGAGTCAAGTTCTAGTACTGGGACGTTCCAGCTGGCATCGTCTATGGTAGAATTTCTGGCAAATGTACTGGCAAAAATATCTGCTTTTGCACGTGGATCATGTTGTCATCTGAAGATTTCAGTGGGGGAATGGATGATGATTTAAAGTTATTATTGAAAGAATTAAGAGGTGGCCAGAATATTCTATTGTCATTAGGGTTGTTAAGTAGCACTGATGCTTGCTTTTGAAGAAAGATTGATTTAGCTAGATTTATTACAGCTTTTGCATGATTTCTAGCAATTTTAAATTAAGAAAGCGATTCAGATTTTTTTTTATATTTTAAGTAAGAGTTATATGCTGATGACTTTTGGGCTGTTGCTCTGGCACAGTTGTCATCAAACCATTTTGGAGAGTTCGATCTTTTAGTGAACTGTTGACTTGGTATGAATAAATCCATACCAGTAAGTATTAAGTCGCAAATGTGGGACTGGGTAGAATTGGGATCATTAGAGAAGAAAGACTGCCATGGAATGTCAGCAAGATAATTTCTAAATCCATCCCAGCTTGCCCTCTCAAAGTGCCATCGGGTCACCCTGACAGGTTCAGAACTTCAACAAGTACTGATTGTCCCAAGGCGAATAAAATCGTCTGGAGGCGGCATAAATACAAATTACATCCTCTTTCGAAAGTATTCAGATGGCAGAGTTTATAACTTCTTGGTAGAAATTATGCTCATTTAGCG
Organism: Coenobita brevimanus; assembly: GCF_032717465.1. NCBI lineage: Eukaryota > Metazoa > Arthropoda > Malacostraca > Decapoda > Coenobitidae > Coenobita > Coenobita brevimanus. Next base: position 26,795,805 of record NC_136984.1, read on the forward strand.
AACCTGTGTTTATTACGTGAATACACACCTTCAGATTAAACAGAATTTCAACACGTGCCCGACTGTCCTGAAAAGGCTCAGGCCGGTCTGAACTGTTTATTCTTTACTAAAACAATAAAATGAATAAGAGCAACAATAATTATAATGATGATGATGATGATCATCATCATCATCATAACAACAACAACAACAACAACTGGAGCGGTGGTGTCTTCGCCGTGGCTCCACCCCACAGAGGCTGGCAAAGCGGAGGAGGAGGACATCATAGGGGCCAAACCACCACAAACCCGAGAACGTGGGAGTGGCTTCGGTCGCCCAGGCAAGTACCACATCTTTCAACACAACACAACAACACAGTTTTTTCTACATCGAGAAATGACTCCCTGGCTGTCAATCTAATCCACCCCAACCCTTATATCTATCATAGGCTTCTCCTGCCCCTTCCCTCACGTACACCCACACCTTCTCCTCCCCCCCCTCCGTGCTGCAGCGCCCAACACACATCGTACACACAGTAACATTCTTCAAATAAACATAGATGACATAAACACCAAAAAACAAGAACTCACACAATTCATCAAACAACAAAACATACACATTGCCATCTTACAAGAAGCAAAACTACGCAGAACACACACACACACACACACACACACACACACACACACACACACACACACACACACACACACAAAGCTACATTTCATAATTTCACCACCATCAGACAAGACAGGTCTGATGGCGGTGGCTGTTGACTCATCACCTAGATCACCAATCCATCAACTTTTCAGATACTAGTGCACACACAATATCACTTCTCACCTCAAACGACACTACAGCAAAAATACAATGAATTAAAATACCCACTGGCAACAAATTACACAGAACACTTGCCAATCCATACATTTCCCTCCCAAATCATCCCCCACAGTACCACACAGTTACTCTCCTCAAATACTGTACACCACATCACTAACATACCCAACATCATCCTGAATGGTGGTTTCAGTGCCAAGGCGTCGGCCTGGCATGTGAACAACCCTGACAAAGACAGAGGGCTGGTACAACAATCCCAAACAGATAATCTTTTCATCCTCAAAAATCTCCATCAACATACCCATATCCCACACCAAGCCCTATTGTTCCCATCATCCCCAGACACCACCTTTTGCTCCCGAAACCTCGCCCCCACAACATCCTGGAGAGTGGTCAAAACCCTTGGCTCTGACACCTGCCAATCAGTATCACTACCAAAACCAGAATCACCCCAGCTGGCCACAGTCAAACGTACACTGATTATAAGAGTCAACTTGGTGGCCTTCACAACTGAAACAGAACAGCCCTTTGAAATATTAAACAGTATACCGATCACAAACATCAACACCACTGTGCAGACTTTCAATACAGTTATTCAAATGCAGACAAAAGACACATTCCTTGAGGCAACAGAAAGAGACACAACCCTCAACTTCACACCAGAAATTCAAGGCCTCATCAGTTAACGCGAAACACAACAACATTCCCCAACACCCTATACACAAGCCGCCGTATAATAAATACAAGTACTCAGCACTCATATATACGGTGGCTGAATCGGTAGAGAGGCGGCCTGCAGTCCTAATGGACCCAGGTTCGAATCCCGGCTGGTCAGGGAAGAGTTTAAGGATTTGAATTTCCTATAAGCAGACTTTCCTGATCTATCAGATGACCCGCCGACATGTCATAATAATACCCCCGCTATTACCAATACACCGTCCTGCATGAGACAGCCCTAGCATGTATTCAATATGGATAGTGGGTGTTAGCGCCGAAGTGGTGACATGTGGAGGTGTAGGAGGATTACTGGGCCTTGGGATAGGTCACTGCCTCTAAGAAACAGGCTCTGAAGCCTTTGCCCAGAGTCGGACACGTACAAAAAAATAATAAAAAAAATAAAGTATCAGAACGGAAACACTTAATTGGTATAATTATCTCCAAACATTTGATCACAAAACAAACACCAGCAAACTCTACAAAACACTAAACAGCATCACATTCTCCATCAGCAACACTACACAGTCACAGGCTGCCATCACAACAACAGACACCATACCCTCAAACAAACAAGGGCAAACACTCTCGCCAATCACTTTTCACATGTCAGCCATCTAAATCCCCATTGCGACGACAGACGTGTCATCCAATGCAACAGTTCCCCACTGACCCAGACTTTGCACCCTTAACTTACAACCAGACGAAGCGTCATTAGCATCCTTAAGAACTCATCTGCCTGTGGCCCAGACAACATAAGCACCTTGGACCACAAGGCACGCAAGCAGTCACCAACATATCAAACAACAGCCACTCACACAACATAGTACCTAACATCTGGCAGCATGGTACTGTCATCAATAGGCTATTCGCAAATCCAGCAGAGACCCCATGTTACCTTCTGCACACCGCCCCATCACACCCCTCTGCACCCCCTCCAAAGTCACTGAACGACTGCTATAATATTTAGTTACACCTTACATTCACCTAGTCCCATCACAACATGGTTTTAGGCTGCTACACTCCAAAAACACTCTTTTTAAAGACCTTACACAGAGAGGTTTTGGTGGCATTAATTCAGCTAGGCCATCATAAAGAATAATCCTGGTCACACTAGATATTAGCAAAGCTTTTGATGCCATAACCTCACAAACAATATATTCAGCATAAACATGCCGGAGAGTCATCGAACATCAGAAACTTCACAAACGGCGTCCCCCCTACTCACTTTAACCTATACATGCACGACATACCCACATCCCACACACCACAAATACACATATCTTCCTGTGCATATGACATAACTCTTACATGTACACACCAAAACGCAAACACAGCAGCACACATCCTCCAACCTTACTTCAACACACTGTACGAATGGTTCGCTACAAACAGTCTCACAATAACCCCAACCAAATCTACAGTGACCTTTCTCAAACTGGAGAGCAAAACATAGTCACATTCCACACCTCACCATAAACAACACTCCCCTACGACACACACACACACACACACACACACACACACACACACACACACACACACACACACACACACACACACACAAACGCAATCCTTGGTGCAAAATACAAATCTTCAATGCCATTTATACAACACATAACAAACATTAAAAATACATTAACTCCAAGACTCAATGCCCTGAGGTCATTTGATTTGGACACAACAAAGAAACCATCACCACAATATACAAACAATATATACGCTCAGTGATGAACTATGCAAGCCCTGCTTGGGCTCTAACCTCACTGAAACATATTACAATACTCTACGGACCATACAGAACAAGGCCCTAAAAATAATCACAGGCTGCACAGCTACTACACCCACAGACCACGTACACCTAGACATTAAAGTCATCAAAGTCAAGGATCATCTAGACATGAGAGGCACACAAATTCTTGCTGCAGCCTCCACAAACCTACACCATCCACTACACTACATGGCAGCACATCCACACACACCACGGAACATCAAAACAACACCCAGCATACATTATCATACACAAATACTGCCATCTCTCCCACCTTGTCTGCCTCAGACCAGCTTGCAGAGGCATATCCATGCCCAGATCACTCGTCACTTCATACAGTCACTGAAAGACAACACACAGCTGCATGCACGGCCTCCTGATATCCACCCTTCTGAAACCTACCTCCTTCTTGAGGACAGGGTCCACCTGGCCAGGCTGAGATGTGGGCATCATCCAGCCCTCTTGAGTTATCAGAAGAGGCTGGATGACTCCGTCGCTGACGCCTGTCCAGGATGTAACACAGCACCCCATACTATTAAGCACATTATGGAAGACTGCATCGCACACAATCACCTACGACAACAACACAACATACACTCTTTGAAACCTCTGTGGGAAAACCCGGTCTCGGCAGTGGCCTTCCTCAGGGACTCGGGGCTGTTCGGCCAGACTGCCCAGGGAACAACTACTACTTCAACAACAACAACAACAACAACAACAACATTGAAAATAATAATAATAATAATAATAATAATAATAATAACAATAATAACAATGATGATAATAATCTATCTATCTATTGCCAGACACCTTAATCCCATAAGGGGTGACCACAAACAAACCACCTCCATATCGCGCTTTCCCCCACCATTTCATTGCCCTGCTCGCAGCTCACACCCCCATCTCTTATATACCTCTCCACTCACGGCTGGATTAAGCATGTGGGAGGCCCGGGGCCCGCTTGGAAGGGAGGCCCGGGGCCCGCTTGGAAGGGAGGCCCCCTTTCCAACTCCCCCAATGGCATACACCACAGACTGGTAACCTAAATCCTAATATATAAATAGGACACTTTTGGTTAGGAAATACTGAACGGGGACTATTCATCCAATGCTGTAATATGTAATGCATAAACACGAAATGAAATGAACACAAGTTGCTCTGGTGGGAGGCCCCCTCTTGGTGGGTGGCCCAGGGCCCGGGCCCCTTGGGCCCCCCCCCTTAATCCGGCGGTGTCTCCACTCCATCTCTTCATCTCATCCTTGGCCTCCTTCTCCCTCTCCCCCCCCATCCACCTCACTCACATACACTCTCCTTGTCAGTCTCTCACTCTCCATCCTCTCCACATGGCCTAACCACCTCAGTGTGTTTCTCCTAACGTTTCCTATCACATCCACATCCACACCACAACCCTTCTTCACTTCCTCATTTGTCAGTCTGACTCTCCATGTGACTCCACAGACTCCTGTCAAATAACTCATTTCCACTGCTCTCACTCTTGACTTCTGTCCCTCCAACAAGATCCAAGCTTCATTTCCATACGTTAGAGTTGGTATCACAAAACTGTCATGTAGTAACTTTTTTCACTTCCATGCTCAATTCCTTGTTTCTTATCACTGCTTTCAAGGAACCAGCAACCTTTCATCCTTGCTGTACCCTTTCAAGCACTTCACCCTCCAAACCTCCATCCTTACTCATCACACTACCCAAGTACTTTAGGGCACTCACATTTTCTATTTCCTCATCATCGAACCTAACTGTACATTCACTGACTTCACTGTTTTCGATGACCATAACTTTACTCTTCCTTACATTCCCCTTTAGATTCCGTGTCTTACACACTCCGCCAGACTCATCCACCAAGCCTTGCAGCTCACCTTCGTCTTCACTTTACAACACAGTATCATCTGCAAACAACAGTACAGGGAGTTCCCAAACACTGCCCTCTTTCATTATGGCCATTCCAATATCCACTGTCCTATCTTGTATCTCTTTTACAACCCCATCCATATACAGATTGAACAGCTATGGAGACATGACACATCCTTGTTTCAATCCAGCCTTCAGATAAACAAATTCACTCAGTTCACTATCCACACGCACTGCAGCCTTAGCACCCTCATGCATACTTTTCACAACATTCATTAAATTCCCATCTACTCCATATAATCTTAATACTTTCCACAATCCTTGTCTATCCACCCTGTCATATGCTTTCTCCAAATCCATGAAGGCCGCATACAAATTATGTCTCTTCACTAGAAATTTTCCACTAAAGAGCTAAGAATGAATATCTACAAAACCTCTTCCCATCCTAAAACCTCCCTGTTCTTCTTCAACTAATTCCGCTGTTATTTCCTTAACTCTGTCAATAAGTATCCTACCATATACTTTTCCTATTACACCAAGAAGAAAAACATAATAATAATGATGATAATGGCGACAGAGTTGTGATACCCACTCCAATGTATGGAAGCGAATCTTGGACATTGTTGGAAGGACACAAGTCAAGAGTGAAAGCAGTGGAAATTACTTATATTTGAAAGAAGCATGCGGAGTTACAAATGCCCAAAGAAGTGATGATCCAATTCCTAGTACCTTTCGCTCAGGAAGTGGTATCTGGCAACTACCACAGCTTACACTCATTTTTTTTTTTTTTTTTTTTTCGAAATTGAGGCAAAGCTGCACTTGACAGGCTGGTGATGATTGGCTGAATACAAGTCCGAATAACATCGTTGTATTTTAAATAATTACCAGTAATGTGAATCGAAACTTAATAACTCAAATACAACGATGTTATTCGGACATGTTGCTTTCTGCTAATCATCACGAACTTGTCAGTGCATCTTCTGGATTTAAAAAAAAAAAAAAAAAAGTATAGTTATATTTCCTATATCGCACACCGGAAGGAGCAATATTTAGTTAAACACCAAAAAGCAGTATATAAGTGTTTTTACCGTGTGTATAACATCTCACATTACGTGAAAGGAAACCACATAATAAAGTTGAGGTTTAGCCGTATGGGTGAATGTGAAACGCACAGTCTGTCGCTCAGTGGTTTCAAGGTTAAACGCGGAGAAACTCTCGTAATACTTATTTTGCTTCCTAAATCAACACAACTGAAGGAAAAACGTCCCATAAAATAAAACCCACTGGTAATGTTAATATCGATATCACGAGTACCATCAAAACAAAAATAAACACCCGAAATTATATTATTATCCACATTTACATCTCTGTGCGGGATGATATTTACGCGGGAAAACAAAGCCGTGAACATTGTAAGTAGGATGGATCGTCGACACTAAACTAAAACCTCTCAGTGCATGCCCATAACTACCTTGAGGAAGACGAGGCAGCCGCCTTGTATGGCATCTCCTCTCTCCCTCACCTCCTTTAGCAGCCTGCTCAATCCACCCCCACCCCAAAGTCCAGGGACTTGTTCTGATCGCGTTCATAACTTTAAACTGATCCCTGCCATCCTCAACCTGCAGTGCTTGTGGGTGAGTCATCGGCAGTGGATCAGTCCAACTCAGAACATACAACTGTAGCAACATTTTTGAAAATTTCCGAGTTACTTAAATTTAATCTGTTCAAATTCACCTGCAATTGCATTACTTGGTGCTAGGGCTAAAAAAAAATAATAATAATAATCCAGGGGAGCATGCCCCCGGACCACCCTAGCAGGGCTGTGTTCGCCTCGTCTGTTTTCAAGTCCTGGTTACAGTCCTGCAGTGTGAGCAAATTATTGCTCTTTAATTTACAAATATTCCAACAAGACAGATATCCCGGCAGCTTAAAAAAAAAAAAAGGACAGTTAACGGACAGATGAGATATAGAGAGGCAGAACATAGAAAATTTGCCAAGTAGAGCCCCTCATTCCACACAAGACTAAGACAAATTATTACATGTGGCCAAGAACAACCCCAAGCCACCTGTGCCGCCATCAAGCAAATTAATCTGCCGGTACTCAGTGAAGTCAGTGAATGAAACCAGTGCAATTACAGTATGAGGAGAAAATTGGTTATTTATAATCACACGATATAATTTCAACATGTAATAAAAAATGTAGGGCAGTTTCAAGAAAGAACTATAGAGGGAGAGGGACAGTAAAAAGCAAGAGTGTGACAATGAAGAGAACTAAACACAGAAAGCACTGTAGTAAAGAAAAAAAAAGGGGGGGGGAGGGAATCGTGACAAAGGCCGAGACACATCCACTCCCATCCATAGCGTGGTAATGACTGACGTAAGCAGTGTTGCCAGCCAAAATTTATGAAATTCCCAATACTGTTCATGAGAAAATCCCAAGAATTCCCAAGGATACAAAACATGATATTCAACTTAATTTGCGATATAACAAAAGATGGTTTACATTACCTCATTAATAATTAATAATATTGATCTAAAACCATCTTGTACCACAAATAACTTACCCTGAAGAGAATTATTGCAGAAAAACAGATTGCAGCTCATCATCCTTTCCTTCATCAATACCTTGGGTACCTTCCTGTTCCCCCTTGCTCAAATGTGCCACATTCATCCTTTTTGCCTGGAGTTCTTTCTGTTTTTGGCAGTATAATGTTTTCCTGCATTATATACGAAGCTTTGGTTTTCTGTAGTGTCCTGTTCTGTGCTTTGTCACAATTGGGAAACATTTTCCCCATTAACTGCATCATGTGATCTGCTTGTGAAAATGGTGTGCCGTGTTCAGCAAAAAAATCAAGAAAGCAAGAGCTCTGCATTTGCAGCCATATTGGACAGAGCTGGTTCACTTCTTTTCTTCATGATCTAATCAATGCGATCAATGTTTTTCTTGTAAGCCACATTCATTACATGTTTAACAGATGTTTGATGGTTTTAGAGCAGACTTGTTACAGTTTTTAAGAGTAGAATCACACACATTGCATATAACTGAATATTTATCTGTAGCAACGTTGGGT
>NC_136984.1:26809042-26980893 GCF_032717465.1 Coenobita brevimanus
GCTTTCTAACCATCCCCCTTTGCTGACCTTTTCAGTGTGACAGTAACATGGAGAGTAGACCAGCATACTCTCCCAAACATTTCCTCTATCTATGCACTACACCACATGCACTTTACATTTCACACAACGTATCCCACTACGTTACAGGGGTTGGCGCCAGCAAGGGCATGCGGCCAGAAAACTTTGCCCCCACTACCTAGTGGCGGACTTCTGGGGGGAGGCGTGGCGGGGTTTCCGCTAGCATAGATCGTGGGTCCAGGGCGAGATGGGGCTCGGACCTGTGCTAGAGGGTACAGGGCATTGCGGTTCCCAGGCTGCCGCTTCCACCCAATAAAGAGGGGCCCGAACCTGGGAGTAGCGCCCCAGGAGGCTGCCCTATCAGTGGGTGTATAATGGCGGGATAGTTGCAGTGCCAAGACGGGCTTGGAGGGTGTCCCTGCAGCTGTCCTGGCAGGGTGCCCCAAGGCCACTACCACAGCCACTGGTAAGCTGGTGGGCTAGGGGTCCTAGATCCATTGCCTGGACCTGGGACTGTGCAGTGAATGGGACCTGTGCTGTGTCTGTCCCCTTTTATTAATACTGAAGATGACAAAACAAAATAAGTTTCAAAGCAAGCCTGAGGACAGTAAATCACCCATGGGGATGAGGGTGGGGTTCATGGAATGTGGGAAGTTTGAGGGGAAGAGCAGGGGAAGTCGTTGAGGCATTCAGTAGGAGGTGCGTGGATGTGGCGTGTTTGCAGGAAGTTCGGTACAGGGGTGGATCAGCCAGAAAGATTGTTGGGAAGGACTGTTGCTATAAGTTGTTTTGGCAGGGGGGGACAGACGGATATGGAGGTGTTGGTGTGATGGTTGCGGAGAAATGGGTGGAATATGTTATGAATGTTTTGAGAGTAAGCGATAGGATATTGGTAGCGAAAATTCTGTTGGGAAGAAAGATAGCTGCGATTATATCGGCATATGCTCCACAGGCAGGATTGGATGAATCAGAGAAAGATAGATTTTGGGATGATTTAATACGTGTAGTGGGTGGTATGCGGGATGATGAGATAGTGATTTTGGGAGGGGACTTAAATGGTCATGTAGGTGAAGCAGCACAAGGTTACGAAGGAGTGCATGGGGGATGTGCGTATGGTCTAAGGAATGCAGAAGGGGAAAGGATACTCGAGTTTGGGGAGGCAACGGACATGATTGTGTGCAACACATATTTTAGGAAAAGAGACAGTAGGTTAATTACGTATGAGTCTGGGGGAAATAGCAGTCAGATAGATTATTTTCTGGTTAGGAGGGCTGATAGGAGGTTAGTGAGGGATGTTAAAGTTATAGGAAGTGAGGAGTGTGTGCAGCAGCACAAACTATTGATTTGTGATATGGTGCTTAAAGAACAAGTAATGAAAAAGAGGACTTATGTACCTTGGAGGAAAATATGGAAGCTGAAAAACCAAGTAGTAAGGGATGCCTTCTATAGCGAGTTAAGAGTGGTGGCTGAACAGGGAGCTGTAGACAGAGGCGTTAATGAACAGTATAGAGCCCTCAAGAACAATTTCTTGAGAGTTACTGATGTAACATACGGCTGGACAAGAGGACCACCAAGACATAAAGTAACTTGGTGGTGGGATGAGGGTGTAGATGCTGCAATTAAGGAGAAAAGAAGGCTTTTCCGGGAATGGAAGAAGGGTGGTAGCAAAGAGGAATATTTGGCTGCCAAGCGTAGGGCTAGAAGAGAGGTATACAGGGCAAAGTCTGAGTCACAGAGACAATTACTTGATAACCTAAATCATGGGGAAAGGAAAAATATATTTAGGGTGGCAGGTCAGGTGAAGAGGGATAATCGGGATATCATAGGTAAGCAGTGTGTGAAGAATGATGAAGGAAGGGTAGTGGTGAACAGTGAGGATTTTAAAGATGCATGGAGAGAGCATTGTAACCGGTTGTTGAATGAGGAGTTTGACTGGGACAGGGAAGGTTTGGAGCCAGCAGATCCAGTGTCTGGCCCTTGGCCTTTGATTGATACTGCTACTGTGAGGGAGGCAATAGGCAGGATGAGGGTGGGGAAGGCAGCAGGTGTGTCTGGGTTGACTACCGAAATGTTGAAAGCCTCAGGCGATATAGGGGTGAGTTTAGTCACTGACCTGATAAATCGGATTATTTATGAGTGTGTTGTCCCAGATGATTGGCTGAAGAGTGTAATTGTAAATGTGTATAAAGGGAAGAGTGATGCCCTGGATAGAGGAAATTATAGAGGTATCAAGCTTTTAGATCAGATAATGAAGGTAATGGAGAGAGTTTTCGAAAGTATGATTAGAGAAAGAGTGAATATTGATGAGATGCAGTTTGGGTTCATGCCAGGTAGGGGGACCACTGATGCCATATTCATTGTTCAACGGCTTCAGGAAAAATATATTGGTAGGAGAAGGGATCTTTATTTTGTTTTTGTTGATTTGGAAAAGGCCTTTGACAGAGTCCCTAGAGAGGTGGTGAAGTGGGCAATGAGAAAGCTTGGCTTGGAGGAGTGGCTGGTTAGGGTGGTTATGGCCATGTATGTGGGTGCTCACACCCAGGTGAGAGTGAATGGAGATTTGAGTGATGAGTTTTCCATGAATGTTGGTGTGCATCAGGGGTCAGTCTTGAGTCCCATGTTGTTTATCATGGTACTTGAAGCCCTTTCACGTGACTTTAGAAACGGACTCCCGTGGGAGTTGTTGTATGCTGATGATTTGGTGTTGATTGCAGAGAATGAAAGGGAGGCAGAGGAAAGGTTTAGGAAGTGGAGAGATGGTATGGGGCAAAAGGGTTTAAGGGTAAATGCAGATAAAACAAAAGTGATGATATCTAGGGTTGGTGGCGGTACTGTCAAAGACGAGGGAGAGTGGCCATGTGCAGTTTGCCACAAGGGCGTGAGAAGAAATTCCATCTTGTGCGGTGTGTGTGATAAATGGGTGCATAAGAGATGTAGTGGTATCAGAGGTAGACTGCGAGATAATGCTGATTTTATGTGTATGGCGTGCTGGGTTGAGCAGGTGGAGATTGTCAGACGTGAAAGGATTGAACTTGCTGGTGAATCTCTTGAGTGTGTGGAAGAGTTTTGTTATTTGGGAGACATGTTGTGTGCTGGATGTGGTGCTGGAGCTAGCTCTGTGGCTAGGGTGAGAAGTGGTTGGAAGAAGTTCAGGGAGCTCTTGCCTCTCCTGACACTGAGAGGGCTCTCCCTACGTGTTAAGGGGTCTTTGTATGCAGCATGTGTTAGGAGTGTAGTGCTGTATGGCAGTGAGACCTGGGCAGTGAAGGAGGAAGATATTCGCCGGCTCAGACGTACAGAAATGACAATGATTAGGTGGATGCGCAGTTCGTCCCTGCGTCCAAGGCCTGGAGGGGCTGGGTTTACATGGAAGAGTTGAGAGGTAGGATGGGGCCGGAGTGTATTGGTGTTGTCGATGAGGAGAGGTAGATTGAGGTGGTTTGGAGAGGATGGGGGATGATAATTGGGTGAGGAAGGTGAGAAGTGTTAATATTGGGGGTGGGGTTATGAGGGGTAGACCGAGAAAGACATGGGACGAGGTCATTAAGTGTGACCTTAGGGTTAAGGGACTGAACAGGGAGGCTGCAATGGATTGTGCAGCTGGAGAGCCGCCATTAGGTGACCAAGGCCGACACATGCAAGCATGTTGGAGCCTTTAAAAACGAAACGAATCAGTATGAGATATTTATCTTAGGTTACATAAAGTCGTCTTAACACAGCAAGTGTAAAATTATGATGTTATGGGATTGAAGGGGTTAAGTTATCCAAGACTAAATATTGCCGGAAAGTACACAGCGGCATTTAAGCCATTCAGTACGATGACGTCTTTGTTTACTCAGCTTTGGAGAGACTTACAACTGGAGGATTTACATATATTCCTCATTAACCTCTTCACTACTAAAGGTCCGTCCTAAGCTAAGTAAAGTCGTTTCCTGATAGCAAGACTAAAAGAAACTACGTCATTGGATTGAAGGAGTTAACAGAGGCTTCTACAGTAGGACTCTCAGCTGAATTAAATAGACTGGTGTTGGCTGCAGTAAAATACTAGAGTTTTCCCAACGATGTAACGGTTAATGATGATAAAATTCAATCTTTCAAGCTCCTACGACCCACTCTCAGCTGAATAAAATCGTCTGGCGTTAGGTGGAGTAGAATACTAAGCCAGCCTGATCACGAGAGGGTTAACAGTAACAGCAACTCTCACTCTCCTATGACCCACTCTGCTGTAAAAAAAAAAAAAAAATGTAAAGTTATCGGGAACATAATACTAGAATTGTGCCAACCATGAGATATAATGGTGGCAGTATTAACACTCTCAGGCCCTTGTGACTCACTGTCAGCTGAGTAAACTGGTCTGTTATTAGATGGAGTGCAACAGTGGAGAAGGTTAATGGTGACAGTGTACGTGTATTTCACTGATGCTTCATGACTTACTCCCAGCTGAATATAATGCTCTGACTTCAGCTGCAACAGAAAGAGTTACCCCATCCATGACAGGGTTGATAATAACATTATTAATCATAATAGCATTACCTCTCTTACGCATCTGTAAGTGAATTGTAAAAACATAAAATAATTTGCCGTTACCTTGAATACCATAGCAGCTAATGTGAGTATTATGGGTTAAAGCATTATTCTATCTGTCTATCTGTTGCCAGACGCCTTAATCCCGAAAGGGGTAACCACAAACAAATCGCTTCCACGTCGCTCTGTCCCCCGCCATTTCACTGTCCTTCTCCCAGCTCACACCCCCCTCTCTCATATATTGTACCTCTCCACTCCATCCCTCGAGCTCATCCTTGGCCTCCCCCTCCCACTCCCCCCCTCCACCTCACTCGCATACACTCTCCTCGTCAGTCTCCCACTCTTCATCCCCTCCACATGGCCAAACCACCTTAATATGTTTCTCCTAACGCTTCCTATTACATCCACATCAACACTACAACACTCCTTCACTTCCTCATTTGTCAGTCTGTCTCTCCATGTGACTCCACATGCTCCTTTCAAATAACTCATTTCCACTGCTCTCACTCTTGACTTCTGTCCTTCCAGCAAGGTCCAAGCTTCACTTCCATATGTTAGAGTTAGTATCACAGTACTGTCATATAGTAGCTTTTTCACTTCCATGCTCACTTCCCTGTTTCTTATCACTGCTTTAAAGGAAACAGCAACCTTTCTTCCCTGCTGCACCATTTCAAGCACTTCACCCTCCAAACTTCCATCCTTACTCATCACAATACCCAAGTACTTAAACGTACTCACATTCTCCATTTCCTCCCCATCCAATCTCACTGCACATTCACTGACTTCACTTCTCTTGAAGACCATCACTTTACTCTTCCCTACATTCACCTTTAGATTCCGTTTTTTACACACTTTCCCAGACTAATCCACCAAACCTTACAGCTCCCCTTCGTCTTCACTTAACAACACAGTATCATCTGCAAACAACAATACAGGGAGTTTCCAAACACTGCCCTCTCTCACTAGGGCCGCTCCAACATTCACTGCCCTCTCTTGTATCTGTTTTATAACCTCATCCATATACAGATTGAACAACCACGGAGACATGACACATCCTTGTTTCAATCCAACTTTCAAACAGATAAGTTCACTCAGTTCGCTATCCACATGCACTGCAGCCTTAGCACCCTAATTCATACTCTTCACGGCCTTCAACAACTTCCCATCTACTCCATATATTCTTAATACTTTCCACAATCCTTGTCTGTCCACCCTGTCATATGCTTTCTCCAAACCCATGAAGACTGCATACAATTTCTTTCCTTTCTCTAGAAACTTTTTCACTAAGTATCTAAGAATGAATATCTGATCTACACAGCCTCTTCCCTTCCTAAAACCTCCCTGTTCTTCTCCAACTAATTCCTCTGTTGTTTCCCTAACTCTCTCAATAAGTATCCTAACATATACTTTTTCTATTACACTAAGAAGGCAAATGCTCCGTGTGATTACCACGCACTTCTTTTTCCCATTTCCCATCATATAGGGGCATTAATGACGGCTGTATTAACACCCTCGGGATTCAACATCTCTCCCAGATGAGTACAATCGTCTGGCGTTGGCTGGAAGAGAATATCAGCGAGGAACCGACCAAGACAGCGATATTCATACCGATATTAATATTAAAGTTCCTATCGCTCACTCTCGCTGCATTAAATTGTCTGGCGTTAGCTGGAATACATTTCTAGAAAAGGTTCGACCATATGAGTGTTATCATAATAACCTTGGCAACTTTATTAATGAATTCTCGTGAGTTTGTGTGTGTGTGTGTGTGTGTGTGTGTGTGTGTGTGTGTGTGTGTGTTCTTACCTAATTGTTCTTACCTAATTGTATCTTTACACGAATGAGTCAAGCTCGTACAGTCCCGTGTCATAAACCATATTCATCATACATATCCTTAAATTTGTGAATTGTTTTGGCACACACTATTTCATTCGGTAGTGCATCCCATTGGTCAACTGCTCTGTTTGGGAAACTGAATTTCCTTACGTCTTTATCACATCTCTTCTTATGCAGTTTTTTGCAGTGTCCTCTTGCTGATGCTTCCCCATATGTTAAGTAATCATTTATGTCTATTTTCTCCTTCCCTGATATGCATTTATATAGCATTATCATGTCACCTCTTTTCCTTGTCTCCTGTAGTGTTGGTAGATTCAGTTTATTTAGTCTTTCTTCGTAGCTTAGATCCCTTAAGCTTGGTATCCATCTTGTAGCGGCCCTTTGAACTTTTTCAATCTTGTCTATGTGTTTTTTGAGATGAGGACTCCAGACTACTGATGCATATTCCAGGGTCGGTCTGATAAATGATGTTATTATCCTTCTTAGCATGTCTTCATATATGTATGTGAATGCTATTCTCATATTTGCAAGCAGTGTATACATTTTCCGTACCTTCTCACTGATGTGGTCAGCCGGAGATAGTCTGTTATTGATAATCACACCTAGGTCCTTCTCTCTTTCTGATGTGTGTAAGGTTTTATATCCTAACGTATAATCCCAATCAGGTCTTTTTCCACTTTTACCAAACTTGATTACATGACACTTGTCCACATTGAATTCCATTTGCCATGTAGTACTCCATTCATGAAGTTTATTTAATTCTTCTTGTAGCTCTTTACAAGAGTCTGTGTAAGTAATTCTCCTTTGTATTTTTGCATCATCTGCAAACATATTTAGATAGCTTTCATTTCCAGTGTTACTGTCTATATCATTTATATACACTAAAAACATGATTGGTGCCGGCACTGAGCCCTGTGGTACTCCACTAGTTACTTCTTCCCATGATGAGTAGTTTCCCCTTAGTATTGTTCTCATATCTCTTTTTATGAGAAAATCTTGCATCCAACAAAACAGTTTGCCTCGAATTCCTCCTTGATGGTACAGTTTCCATAAAAGTCTTTGGTGTGGTACTGTGTCAAATGCTTTCTTGAAATCTAAATAGATACTGTCCACCCATCGTCCTCTTTCCTGGATTTGTCTGTTACTCTGTCATAGTAGCTAAACAGATTTGTAACACACGATTTTCCTTTTCTGAAACCAAACTGTCTTTCTGTGTGTGTGTGTGTGTGTGTGTGTGTGTGTGTGTAGGTGGCAACAGGTCCTGGTATTTAGTCGATCACTGGCAGTAATAACACACATGTTAATCAGCCGTTTGCATCTTAATGACAATCAGAACACTTGCACATCCTGATTATGCAACACGGCTCTTCTTAAGCAGCCATTATGAACACCACTGGTCTCTACTTATGTGTCTGGCTGCTCGTTAATTAGTTTCATTTCATTATGGGTGCAGTGGTTGTATAATTGATGAGGTGGCATACCTAATTGCATCGTAAATTCGCACTTTCACAACACGTAAGCTCATTACGTTGATTTTTATATAACACTGATTGACCATTATTACATTCAAAATTGAGTTTGCCACCTGGACGATGACTAATGCCTGGCCACGTGCGTGGCTTTGGTAAGTTTAGTGTATCTCTTGTAAATTCTCAGTTTATTTCTTACTCCCAGATTTCTCTTCATATGAAGGTTTGAATTATGCAGTTGGATCACAACATCCAACATGTATAATTCTGATGAAATTTAAGAATAGTTCAATGACCAAACTTGTTAAGAATGTAATTTACTTTATTATGGCTTCAGTTTCCAAGCTTGGTGGCGAAAGTAGGTGCGGCAACTGGCATAATTTACCAGTGTACAGTCAGTAGCTATATTTAATTGTGTACATTGTTGTTGTTGTTGCTGGCGCACTCTCCTGTCTAGGAGTCCTATTTTACAACAGATGGCGTTTTTTCTTTTTATTTATTTATTTTTATATCCCTTATCTACTTCAATTGTTCCTTTCTCATATTTAGTATTATACTCCTTGTTTTCAGTATTTTTTTCTACAGTTACTGCCACTTTAACTATATCGTTTACTTCAATTGTTCCATTTATTGTTTCTTTCACTACTGTCTTATGTTCTCCGTTGTCTTCATATGCCTTACAATGAAACAGATGAAGTTGCGTTTCTTCTTCCTCCTTGCATAACTCACACAGTAAATTTTGTTCATATTTATTTTTTAGTTTACCTTAACATCAAGCATTCTCGTTCTTAGCATAAATATAACTTTTGCTTTTTTTTTTTTTTTTTCAAAATTCAGCTTCTCCAAATACCTGTATTCTATTTCCTGTTCTGCTGCTTCTTTAGTTTTGTTTCTTCGTCTCATTTCAGCTATGATTTCTTCTCTATTCTTTTCTTGTACCTTACTTCTTATCATTTTTTTCCCTCATTTTGTTCCATATTTGTTATATTTTCTGCAATATTATATAGCCTTTTCAGGTCTTGTATTTCTTTTTCGTATTCTCCCTCATTTTCCTCACTAAGCCGTTTCATTTGTACTTCCATTGCATCCTCATTTCTGTAGTTTAGCTCTATGTAATATTCTAACTTTCTTGTATTTATCTTATGTTCCATTTATATTGATTTTGTTTCATACAGTAGGGCACATTTAGGTGTCGTTCTTGGTAATTTGAATAGTTTTGTTAAATACTTTGTTTGGATGTTATTAACCTCTTTTCTTTCTTTTTCTTTTAACTTTTTCCAAGTTTCTGCTGCAAACAAGAGTGCTGGTGTTACACATGTGTCAAACAATTTTAATCCTATTTTAACTCTACTATGCTTCATTTCCTTTTTATTTATTATACTGATACTCTCATTAATTGCCACCTCTGCTTTATTAATTCTGTTTTTAATGTCTTCATTTTGCTTTCCCTGGGGCTGGATTATTTTCCCCAAGTACTTGTGGCTTGATGTTTCTTTTATGTCTTTTCCATCAATGTCTGTCTTATCACTTTTCCCCACTAATGCAGTTTGTTTAATATTTTGATCATTCATTTTTAGCCTCTTCAGTTTCTGGAACACCTGTATTGTTCTAATTATTCCTTGTATATCCTTCTTTGGTGCTATAGCCATTATGTCATCCTGAAATATTAGAAGACTTATTTTTACTTCCCCCACCTTCCATTCCTTCCCCTTTGACTCTATCATTCTACTCAGAGCATCTATTGTCAGCGAGCTTATCTTTGCTCCTAGCACAGAACCTTGTCTTATCATTTCTTTGACCCATATCTCATTACAAGTTCCTATTTCTGTTGCTGGTATTAATATATTTTCTGAATTTATTTTATATATCAGTCTCCAGTTTTTACCTTTTATACCTTTCAGCAAAAGTTCTTTCATTACGGTACTTCTTTTAACACTAATTTATCAAAGCATTTTGATATGTCAAAGTACACTGCTGTTATTTCTTCTTTCTTTTTTTTTGAGCTTCTTCAACTATATTTCTTATTGCAAACTGATGTTCTGTAACAGATTTTCCTCTTCTTGCTCCACATTGGTACTCACTCATGTCTTCTAATTTTTCGTTCTCTCTTGCGTCAATAATTTTTTATAGCATTTTCAATAAGTGAGAGTTTAATATAATTCCTCTATAGTTATTTAGGTCTTTTTTTATTTCACTTTCCCTTGTATATGGTTTTAATATAAGCTCTGTGCCATTCACTAGGCAGATTTTCTGTTCTATACACTACTTGCATCATTCTTATTATAGAATTCTTGAGACTTTTCCCACCCCATTTTATAATTTCATTGCTTATCTTATCAGGTCCTGTTGCTTTTCCAACCTTTAATCTTTTCATTATTTCTCTCACTTCTTCTGCACTAAGATCTTCCTCATCTCTGTCCGTATTATCATACTTCCAACATTCACTGATCATATAATCTAATAGCTCTTTATATTCTTCATATCCATCTTCTATTACATTTTTCTTATAAACTTCACTATAATATTCTGTTATTCTTTCTTTAATTGGTTTCGGATCCCTTATATCATTTCCCTCTTCGTCTTGTATTACATATTGGCATGGTGGCTTCTTCTGCGTTTTACTTCTAATCTCCCACAGCATGTTGTTATTGTTCCTCTTATTACTTAGTTCCTCAGCTATTTTCTCTAGCATTACCTCTTCATTTTCTTCGATTCTTTGAGTGATTTTTTGCTCAATCTTTTGTCTCTCTCTTTCTAACTTCTCTTTTCTGTTTTTATCCTTTTCCATTCTTGATTTTTCCTTATACTTCTCTTCCATTAGTCTTTTGACCTCTTTACCTGCTCCTTGTCTTACTTTTTCTGATATTCTTATTTTTCCAAATACCTTATCAAGTGTTTCATATAGTTTTGTTTTCCACCTCCTCCATTCATTTTCAACTTCACTTTCCGTAGTCTTTTCAAACTTCCACATATTATCTAACTCTCTATCATTTTCTCTCACATCTTTAAATATTGCCCAACCTTCCTCTATTAAAATTCCATTTCCTCTCATTTTTTCTCTGTGTATACTTAACTTTATCATCTATTACTACTATGATGGTGTTGTGGTCAGTTTCCCTTATTTCCTTGTTTTTATATTTTGTAAGCTTGTATAACCCTTACTCATCAACAGTCATGCTTTTAATATCCTCAAAAACATTTTGATTTGTTATAACATAATCTACCACTGATTTTTCTTCTTCATTTTTTGTGTTCACTCTTGTCCACTTTCCTAAACACTTCCTAGTTCTATTTATGATCTCTCCATTGACATTTCTCACCATTTCTATTAGGGCTTTTCCTGCTTGATTTTGTTCCTCATTATTATCCTTTATTCCATCACTATCACTGACAACCTTAGCATTTAAATCACCCACAATTATGTAATCTTCTCCATTTTTTTCAATATTTTTAATGTGTTCTTTAATGTATCTAAATTGTTCTCTTATTTCTTCATTTGTTGCCCTACCTTGTGTTTTCCCATAGGCACTTACTATATTGAGGAACCTCTTTTTAGTTTCCACTCTCAGTCAGTTCTACCACAGTCTCACTTTCCTCACTAACTTTCACTGTGTTCTTTTCCATATTTTTCTTGACCATAATTTCTATTCCTCCTCCCCATATGCTCTCTCTGTTATTACTATATGATTTATAGCCTTTCAGATTTATTTGTTCATTGCCTCTCAAGAATGTTTCATTGAGCACTACCGTATTATGTCTGGTTCAAGACAGTTTGTTATTTCCCTTAGGCTTGAAGTTTTTCCTTTTATTCCCCTACAGATAGCATATATTATTTTTATTTCATTGTCTTCTATATCTTTTTTGTTTTTTGTTTCTCTTTCCATCACTCTTTTTCCTCTTATTCTTTTCATCTTCTTTTCACTGTTTTTTACTATACTGATATTACTTTCACTTGATAATCTTTCAACTCCTTCCAGATATCCTCGACTCTCTGAAGCAATTTCTTTACTGTTGCTAGTTTGGCCATCTGAAAATTTTCCTTGTTTTCTTCCCTGTTTTTCATTTGATCCCTTTCTGTTTTTTCTTTACCTCTTTCATGTTCATACAATATGCCCCATATTTACAGTGTCCTTTCTCAAAGAATTTGCATTTTTTCCCCATTCTGGTGCAGGAAGGTACATTTCCATCCTTTCAGGCATCGTCCCTCCTTGTAGAATTTACACGCTATCTTACTTTTTTCCTGTCTTATCCCCTTACCGGTATTCGGTGTTATAGGTACTGGGTGATTGAACTTACACTACCTTCCTTTTTTATATTCTCATTCTATAAAGAACCTACAGTCTTGAGTTGTTTTTCTTGGTGCATTTCCACTTTGTTTTTGACCTATTTCCCACTGCTTTGTGCTGGTACCGGTACCTGTGTATTTTCCTGCCATGGTTTGTATGTGATTGAACCTGCACCATTTTCCTCTGGAACATTTTCCTTTCACAAATAATTCACAGTTCTGCTTATTTTGTGCCATCACATTTTCCTCTTGTTTTTTACTTTTTTCCCATTGTTCTTTACTGGTGACTTTTCCTGTGTCTCCTACATTTTTCTCTGAGACACTTTTTAAATTTTTTCTTGGGTTTTCCATTTCATTTTTTCCTTCCATGCACGTAATATTTTCCGTGCTTTTATCTTTCCTTGTTTCTATTATTGTCACTTCCTCTATCTGTTTTTTTCCTATCTCGTTTTTCATCTCTCTCTTGTTTAGTTTCAGTCTTATTGTTCTCTTTTTTCCTCAGATTTTCCTGTTCTTTTTCTTTATCGTTTGTTTTCTCTTTATTCCTTTTTCTTCTTTCCTCATCCATTGCATCATATACTATTTTCAAGTTTTCTTGGTTTTGAATATCAAACCTTTTTCTAAGAGCTGCATTTTCTTCTTTTACTATTATTAGCATTTCTCTAAGTTTGTCCTCACTCATTTCCGCTTTTTCTTTTTCCCTATTCACTTGTCTTAGCTGTTCTCCAAGACCTTTAACTTGTTTTCTTAATTTTTTTGCTTCTTTAACACTTTCATCCTCCTCCAACTCACTAATTATCCTTATCAGCCGCTTATTTTCTATCTCTTTCTCTTTTAATTCTCCTTCTTTCATCCTAATAACTATTTCTCTTTCACTCACTTCATCTTCCTTATTTTGGAGCTCCTTCACTAGAGCCTGTTTTTCTTGTTGGTTTCTTTCATATTCTTCATTCATCCTGCAGATTTTTTCTTTCAATTCATTACACTTCTCTATTTTCATCTCAAGATCTTTAGCCAGGTGATTTAATCCATTTTCTTTTTCATTCTCATTCTTCACTGTGCCTGAATCTTTGTTCAAACATTTGTTACACCAGTATTTTATATTTTTGCATTCACCACTGTCCTCTTGGATTGCTTCATATAGCTCCTTTGTCATTTTATGTTCTGTGCAGCTTCTCCTTGTTCCTGTCTGAATGTGCACCCATTCTTCGCAGCTGTCACTCCACATTGCTTTATCAGTCTTTGATACTCCCTTTTTACAATTTGCGCATTTTTTTTTTTTTTTTTTTTTTTTGTGCTTGGTGACTTTTGTGTTGATGTTATTATTTCATCTGTGTTAAAGCTAACGTTCACTGACTATCATCACTAGGGTCACTATGTTTAATGCTTCCATTTTCTCTCTCTCTCTGTTAGGGTTTTTCCCCTTTCCTCTTGTTTCTTCCATTTCCTTTTTTTTTTTTTTTTTTTTCCCATTTATCTTAATGCTGTCCTGACCTTCTGTTCTTACTACTGATGATGCACTTCCTAGGCCTGCCTCCTGTGGTACCTATCCCTTACCCAGATGCAAGCAACACTCCTCACTCCTCACCAAAAACACTCTTACTTCTTACACCTACGAATAACTGTAGTGGGTGTTCAGAGCCTGTTGGTGGTTCACCTGATACATATATTTAGTTGAGCAAGAAGCAAGCCTTGACAGCATTACACCTCTCTGGCAGCTGACGATCCTGATCCAAGGAAGACCTTGCAAAGCCACGTAGTTGAGCCAGTTGGTAATATAGCGAGATCACATGAAGTTATCCCTCTCTACCACCATGTGTCAAAGACATGAATCACTTTACTGACCTTAATGAGGAGGGGACTGCTCTTGTGACCACACCAAGGACAAACTATGACGATATCCTGGGAAGATACCTCTGGGCTGCGTTAAGGGACTTGACTTTAATGTTGACACTCTTGGTGCTGAATGTTGTGAGGGTCCTGGATGAGCTATTCTCGTTGGTGGAGTCTTAGATGTTGACACTAGGTTGTTGTCATGTGTGTGTGGCAGAAGTAGGTGCACCAGCTGCCATAACCTTCCAGTGTACAGTCATGAACACTGATATAGGGACAGGGTAGCCTGCCACCAGACGGCAGGTCAATCACACATCCAGCCTCCCAAACCCTGTCCGTACCCCAGCAGAAGCACTGATTTGTTAGGTGGGAGGATCAGAGATCTGAATTAGCTATGCTCACCCTCACGTTTTCCCGAATGAAACATTTTCATTTATCCTACTATTAGGCGTATTATTACGTGCACAGACCCACCTTCATTTAAACAAGAAATAAATATACTGAAGGTTTAGCAGATATCATTAGAATGACCCCATTGTATATAGTTTGGTTTCGTAAAATTCATCCGTCCTTTAATGGATATAATAAAATCCAAGTAAAGGGGCTGATACACATTCAGGAGTCGGGCGAAGAATCATTGCTAGTTGCTACCCTTGCGACACTGCACCGTACTCCTGACATTTCCTCTCTAGTCCTACGGACTCCGGCACTGTCTCGGGACTCCTAGTTCATTCCTATGTTTCTGACGTTCAAAATTTTTTGAGAACCGCTACGAGTATTTTTTTTTTTTTTTACATTTAGCCCGTACCCAAGGCATTCGTGACTACTCCTAGCGACTCATAGTTACTCTCAATGGATTCTTGTATCAAAAAACCTTTACGATTTGCTAAGAATCGTTGTGAGTAACTAAGAGTAGCTAGGAGTCGCTAGGAGCTGGTAAGAGTAGCAAGGAGTCTTCCAAGAGTAGGTAGGAGTTTCACAGAAGTTCTCAAAAGTTTCGTTTCGTTTCATCCACGAGTTATGAAGAGTAGCTAAGAGTTATCTATGAGTTGCTATGAATATGCCAAGCGTATGGTAAAAGTGTGATAGGAGTCACTGCAAGTTTGGTGGGAGTCGGTGACCGTTGGTTTTGAGGTGCCAGGTTTGAGGCTGGTTTTGAGGTGCCAGGACATCCTTCAGGTACTCTGCAATGATGGCCTCGCAGGTCTCAGGAATGATAAGTGAGATAGTATTGTGGGCCACTATGAAGCCATATGAAAGGATTTTGAAGTTATCTCCAGTCCTAGGTAGCACAGAGTGATGGCCAACCTCAACCCAGGTGACAATGACTTCCTCTAGAAGGTGTCCTGCTTCTCGATACGGGAACCAACCCTTTCCAGCAGCTCCATGAACATGTTGTCATACACTCAAAGAAAATTCCTGAAGGTATGGGAGTCCTCTAATTTCAACTCTTCAATAAGTTTCTCGTACTGGCCATACAAAGGACGTCATAGCAGCCATAACCTGCTCCAAGGGGTTCTCCTCTTAAGCTTCCTTATCTTCTTCTCAAGTAACAGCCTACATATTGCCACATTGATGTCGGCCACTTCACATGCAAATCCACCTGCAGCTTCAATATTTTCAGTTTGCATGCATCTCCGGCCATGGTCGTTGAGGATACAAAGGTCTATGCAGAATGCAAGCTCGCAATTGAATGAGTAGTCCACCTGCATCACATCCTTTATATATATATATATATATATATATATATATATATATATATATATATATATATATATATATATATTGTTACGGAACAGAGAGAGATAATGAACACTTCAAGTGAGAATACTAAAATCACTACTGTCCCGCAAAGTTCCAGGTTCAAAACAAAAGCCTTAGGTAAAATTACATGTTAAAGTTTAATGCTCAAACTAACAACTAAACATTCAGGACTCATAAGGATAATGTAATAACAAAACAGGTTAAATATATGGTTAAATGCAATAGCCTCTATTAACACGAATTTTGCAAGAACAAATTTATCTAAGTCAGCCCTCATAAAATAAGAGAACCGTTTAATGCTCAGTTAAAGCAAGATATAATATTATTACAGATACAAAATATTACTAAACTGGCTGACTGCAAAAACCTCAACAGGCCCACGAGCCAACGCCCTAGGCTATACAGTACAAGAAAAATGGTAATAACACTTATACTCAAATTATACAGCAGCTAGATGGCTGGAGACTTCCTGAGCACTCACAAAAATAATATACAGGGGAGGACAGAGATGTGAACAGAATAAGGAGTAGATCTAAGTGGCAACTAATGCAGAGACTGAGCTCCTTATATAGTGGGCCGGCAGAGCTTGATTCAACTTGTAAGAAGGACGCGCAAATGAAGCATAGAGGACGAAAAGTTGACAATCCTGCTCTGAACAACAGAAAGAACGATTTACTCTACAATAAGGGGGAGAAGGGGGGAGTGAGGTAGAACACGCAAGCCTAGTCACTATGGAAGCCACGTGGCGAATCGTGATCAAACATTCAGCATACTGTATGTTAGAATTATACAAAGGATGATGAAATCATAGGCTATGTAACACCTCCCCACAGAGAAAAAGAAATTTACAAAGGAAATTTCTTATTACTCTAAAACAATCTGTCTAAAGTCTAGATAAGTAATCTGCAATAACATTTTCTTTCCCCTTGACATGTTGTATGTCTGATGAATACTCCTGAAGAAGTAGACTCCATCTTGTCAATCTCTGATTTTTATCTTTAAACTTACTAAGGAATTTCAGTGGGTTATGATTGGTATAAATGACTATGGGGTCAAAACCAGAACACAAATAAAATGAAAAATGCTGTAAACCCAAAATCAAGGCCAAAAGCTCTTTCTCAATAGTTGAGTAGTTCTTTTGAGGTGGAGTGAACTTACTGTAATAAGATGCAAGGTGTTCAATACGCTGGTCATCCTCTTGCAGTAAAACAGCCCCAGCTCCTGTATCACTTGCGTCAACAGCCATCTTAAAAGGCTTAGCAAAATTTGGAGTAGCGAGCACTGGCTGACTTAATAGGATAGCTTTAAGTTTACTGAAAGAGGATTCACAGTTATCGGTCCAGACAAATTTAACTCCCTTTTTCAGTAGGACTGTAAGTGGTGATACAAGAATTGAAAAGTTAAGAACAAATCTCCTGTAATAACCTACCATTCCCAAAAATCTTTGTAGCTCTTTCCTACTTTTAGGTCTGGGAAGATCACTTATAACCTGAACCTTAGCTCCTGGTGGTGCAACGTGTCCATCACCAATTACGTACCCAAGGTACTGAACTTTAGCTTGACCAGACTCACACTTTGATAAATTAGCTACAAGATTAGCCTGAACCAAACGCTCAAGAAATTTACTGACATGGCATAGGTGATCTTTCCAGTTGTCACTGAAGATTAATACATCGTCAGTATAAACAACACACCCTGCCAAACCCTCTGTTACAACATTCATGAGCTTCTGAAAAGTGGCTGGTGCATTCTTCATACCATATGGCATTACAGAACATGCAAAAGTCTTTCCTAGTGTTACAAAACATGAGATCTCCCTAGCACGTTCAGTTACAGGTACTTGCCAGTATCCCTTTAACATATCAAACTTACTTATGTACCTAGCCTTTCCGATCTTGTCTATGCAATCTTCCAAGCGAGGGAGAGGGTGTCTGTTTTGGTTATCTGATTAACACGTCCGTAGTCGATGCAAAGCCGCTGTGACCCACCTGGCTTAGGGACTAGAGTGACAGGAGAACTCCACTCGCTCTGACAGGGCTCAATCATCTTGTGGTCCAACAGGTGGCCAAGCTCCTTCTGGATGAGAGGAACTTTCACTGGGTTCACATGGCAAGGAGGCAGTTTAATTGGCTTTGCGTCTCCAACATCGACATCATGCATCAACACAGTGGTTCTTCCTGGAGTGTCACGGAACACTTGTGGGTACTCCTGCAGTAATGCCGAAAACTCCTGCCTTTCCTCGGGAGCTAGAGGAGAAAGCTTAGTCTGGAGATCATTCATGATATCAGGATTCTTCCCCAAACTATCACTCAGGCTCATACTGCATGGGAGAGCTTCACTTGCAGACTCGGGTGGAACAGCTACAGTGCAGACTAGGTTATTTTCGTCCCGCCTGTGATATAAATTTAGCAGGTTGATGTGACAAAGTTGCTTGTTCTTTCTACGATCTGGTGTGGCGATGACATAGTTGACATCACTGAGTTTCTTCTCCACGAAATAAGGACCACTAAACTTGGCTTGAAGAGGTTGCCCATGCACCGGTAGCAGAATCAAAACCTGATCTGGCTGAAAGTGGCGTAACCTGGACTTCTTATCATACCAAGTCTTCATCTTCTCCTGAGCAGCTCCTAAATTCTCTCTCGCCAGCTGTAAAGCAGTGGACAGCCGTTCTTTGAACTTCATCACATACTCCAGCAGGTTGACGTCATCTTCCTCCGACAGCCAGCATTCCTTGAGTAGCTTAAGGGGTCCTCTTACTTCATGGGCAAACAGTAATTCAAAGGGTGAGAAGCCCAGTGATTCATTTGGAGATTCTCTTGCAGCAAATACAACGAATGGAAGACCTTTATCCCAATCTTTCTGATGTTCCAAACAGTATTTCCTGAGCATCGATTTGAGTGTTTGATGATATCTCTCCAACGCTCCTTGGGTCTGGGGATGGTAAGCTGAAAACGTGATCTGGGTGATGCCCAACTCTTTCAGAGACTGCTTGAAAACATTTGACATGAAATTACTTCCCCGGTCTAACTGTACCTCCTTGGGCAGACCAAACTTGGTGAAGAACCCTAGCATTTCCTTAACCACGTTCTTTGCCGAGATATTTCTAAGTGGAATGGCTTCAGGATAATGAGTAGCCATATCAATCATAGTCAACACATAAGAAAATCCTGAAGAAGTCTTAGGAAGAGGGCCCACAATATCCACCAACACACGGGTGAATGGCGCCTCAAAAGGAGGAATGGGAACTAGAGGTGCAACCTTTTCGTTCTGATTACACTTCCCCACAACTTGACAGGTGTGACAAGACTTACAATACCAGGAAACATCCCTGAAGATACCTGGCCAGTAGAAGTGTTTCAAAATGCGTGCCACAGTCTTCCTCACTCCAAGGTGTCCTGCCAAACTGGAATCATGAGCCACTCTGATGATATCCTGCCTACAAACACGAGGGATGACAACTTGATGTACAACCTCCCATTTACAGTCGGCTGATGCTGTTGGGGGTCTCCACTTTCTCATAAGTACTCCTGACTTTATATAATAACAAGTTGAAGCACCAGCTGTCTCTTCCTCACTGCAAGCAGAGTTAGCTAGACCTTTCAACTCAGGGTCAGCAACCTGCAACTCAACCAACTCTTGATGAGACACATTATCAACACTACAGGGTACTGCCTCATCTGGAGAGTGGTCCAAATTAACAAGAAAAGTGTCATCATCATTATCCTCTAAATCACCAGTAACTTTAGACTTAGCCCTAGTGACAGCACATGCAGAGAACACATCAGGGATATCACAATCCTGGGTCGCAGCCACTGGCTCACTAGACAACTGAGGAACTGGACACACTTGACTTCCACCAATATCATTTCCAAGTAAGAAAGTTATACCTGACATTGGGAGTGTCTCAACCAACCGAACCATAACGGAACCATTAACAAAACCAGACTCTAAATTCACTCTGCACAGAGGGACAGAGAAGTAATTATTCCCTACACTTTGTAAGATTACATTTTCATCAGAGGAATTAACATTAGAGCCTAGAACACTGGTCAGCATAAGGGATTGGCAAGCACCTGTATCACGATATATTTTAACTGATATCCTGTCATTACTGTCCAGAGGACTGACAAAACCATCTGACAGGAAATTAGCACATGAACTCTTGAGAGTGTCACCCACGTTACTGCTCAAAAGAGGAGCTTCATCATAAGAATTTAATTTACCCCTCAAAGCAGGTTCAGTTAATTCGGTTAAAGAATTCTGGGAACTCTCAAGGGTGGACACAAGACCAATTGACTGAATATTTAAAGACTCCTTTTTGTTCACATCACGCTGTCTCCTGAAACATTTCTCCGTAGTATGACCAAGCTTACTACAATAAGTACATTTACTTTTCTGAAATCTAGAGGTGAAGCTGGTATTTTCTTCCTCAGAAACATCATCTTTATTCTCTTTCCTGTTACCTGTACTCTGAGTAGAGGCAACATACTTACTCTCAGCTTTCCTTTTTTCTTTAGAATATCTCTTGTGAGTGAGAACATATTTATCAGCTAACACTGCAGCATCAGACAAATTATCTATTCTTTTCTCATCGAGATATAGGTTTACATCTTTATTAATACACCTTTTGAAGTCCTCCAGCAAAATCATCTGCTTAAATTTATCAAAATCAGAATTTACATTCTTAGAATTTAACCACTGCTCTAACAGATCTTCTTTGATTTTTGCATACTCAACATGGGATTGCTTATCTTGCTTATAAGTTGTCCTAAATTTTACTCTATAGGCTTCAGGAACAAGCTCATAGGCCTTAAGAATCAAGCTCTTAACTACATCATAATTATCATATTGATCCTGAGGCAAAGATGCATAAGTTACTTGAGCTTTACCGGTGAGAACAGTCTGAAGGAGTACTGGCCAATACTTTTTGGGCCAATTAAAACCTGTAGCTACCCTCTCAAACAACTGAAAATACTTTGTTAAATCAGATTCATTAAAAGGAGGGACAAGTTTAACATTTTTAGCCACATCAAAATCATCAGAGCTAGATGATCCAGTTCCACCTTGTTTCATGCGATACTCATGGTCTGCCTGAACTCTAGCAAGTTCAATTTGTGCCTCCTGAATACGAGCCTGAGACTCAGCCTGTGCCTGTGCCTCCTGAATACGAGCCTGAGACTCAGCCTGTGCCTGTGCCTCCTGAATACGAGCCTGAGACTCAGCCTGTGCCTGTGCCTCCTGAATACGAGCCTGAGACTCAGCCTCCTTAGCACGTGCCTGAAACTCAGCCTCCTTAGCACGAGCCTCCTGCAGGGCTAGCTGTAATTTAGCTAATTCAATCTGCGTTTGCTCATCTGGAGGAGTTACATTAAACAAGCTTATATTAATCATGTCAACAATTTAATCTTTAGACTGATGAGAGCGAACAGCAATGCCCAATTGTTGAGCAACAAGCTTAAGTTCATTCTTTGTTCTGTTTTCTACATCACACACTGTTTGCACATTTGACAAAAAAATCATTGGTTTCATCAAGAGTAGTAATAGTAGACATCATGAATAAATCATAGTCACAAAATATCAAGCAATATCCTTATGATAATATCTTGAATATCCTGATAAGAGGTCGCCTAATTAATGTTACGGAACAGAGAGAGATAATGAACACTTCAAGTGAGAATACTAAAAATCACTACTGTCCCGCAAAGTTCCAGGTTCAAAACAAAAGCCTTAGGTATAATTACAAGTTAAAGTTTAATGCTCAAACTAACAACTAAACATTCAGGACTCATAAGGATAATGTAATAACAAAACAGGTTAAATATATGGTTAACTGCAATAGCCTCTATTAACACGAATTTAGCAAGAACAAATTTATCTAAGTCAGCCCTCATAAAATAAGAGAACCGGATAATGCTCAGATAAAGCAAGATATAATATTATTACAGATACAAAATATTACTAAACTGGCTGACTACAAAAACCTCAACAGGCTCATGATCCAACGCCCTAGGCTATACAGTACAAGAAAAATGGTAATAACACTTATACTCAAATTATACAGCAGCTAGATGGCTGGAGACTTCCTGAGCACTCACAAAAATAATATACAGGGGAGGACAGAGATGTGAACAGAATAAGGAGTAGATCTAAGTGGCAACTAATGCAGAGACTGAGCTCATTATATAGGGGGCCAGAAGAGCTTGATTCAACTTGTAAGAAGGACGCGCAAATGAAGCATAGAGGACGAAGAGTTGACAATCCTGCTCTGAACAACAGAAAGAACGATTTACTCTACAATAAGGGGGAGAAGGGGGGAGTGAGGTAGAACATGCAAGCCTGGTCACTACGGAAGCCACGTGGCGAATCGTGATCAAACATGCAGCATACTGCATGTTAGAATTATACAAAGGGTGATGAAATCATAGGATATATATATATATATATATATATATATATATATATATATATATATATATATATATATATATATATATATATATATATATCTCTACTGTATATATATATATATATATATATATATATATATATCTATATATATATATATATATATATATATATATATATATATATATATATATATATATATATATACTGTATATATATATATATATATATATATATATATATATATATATATTGCACGACACTCCTGACAGACTCGCATCAAAATCTTGATGGTAGTAGCTCACTCATCACTACTCTAGTGGGGGTCTTAACTACCCCTACCTACTCTTAGCTGCTCATGGCTACTCGAAGACCTTTACAGACCTTTTGGTTTGGCAATGTGTAGTGACTCCTAGCTTCTCATAGCGCTGCCCTTGGGAACTCGTAGCAATGCGTAAGCCATGTGTAGCTACTTGTAGCGCCCACCTGGCACACTCCTAGATTGCTGGATTCTTGGCCAGATTGACAAAAATCCATGAGGAGTTTGAACTCCTGAATGTGTGAAAGCCCCTTATGAATGACAAGTTGTATGATTTCAGTCCGCATATTTCCCTCTCCTGTCTTGTTATCGGGGTAGCCACATATCCACCCACCCATTCATACACCTACCCACCCACGTCATCCACTACAACCCACCCAACCCACCCAGGCCACAACCCTGCCCAGCCACTAGGGTGACCCTCCCAACCCACTGATCCCCCACCCATGAATGTCACCCACCAATTTTACTTAACAGTGCCACCCAACATCCACCCACTCACTTGCCCACCCTTAACCCATCCAACCACCCAACCCACCAACCTAACCACTCACCTAGAGCATACCGGTCACGTAGTCTTCTCAGCCACTCTGGCGACCCACCATGACCACTTACCCTGGCTAAGACCTCTGCCCACACATTCCGCCGACCCATCTTGCCCACCGACTCTGGAGACCCACCAACCACGAATGCCACCCACCTTGCTGGCCCAACAATGCCATCCTCACATCCACCCACCCAACCCTCCCACAATACCCACCCACCCACCCAACCCTCCCACAATACCCACCCACCCACCCAACCCTCCCACAATACCCACCCACCTCTCCCTGAATACTTACACACCCTGTCCACCAACCCCACCCAGGGTACCCACTCGTCCTACCCACCCACTCCTCCCACTGCTCCTGTCAGGACTCCATATTATAAATACAATTCATTATAGAAAACATGATAGATAGACAGACAGAGCACCAGGCATGCCTGGGAACGGGATATGAGCTTGCAACTCAAAGTGAAGGAATGTTGACAATACACCAGAAGCAGCAAGTCAGGGGATGAGATAGGTAGTGTGTCAGCGAGATAGGCACATGAACAATGCATCATGACCATTCACACACATACACACATACTCACACACAGGCTTCTAGAAACTTCACATCAGTTTATTCCACGTGACACAACCCCTGCTAAAATGAGAATGTAGGATTTTCAGGTCAGAAGGAGACAGACCATAGAAACGGAAGGTAGTAGGGAGAAGGGGGCTAACCCCTTAAACGCGGATCATCAGGTTTGCGATGCTTGCCAAAAAGGACATAACGGCGGAGTGTCGCGTTTGCGATTCGAGTTCATTTTGAATAAACGCGGGCAAGGAAGTTCCAGCTGGTATTGTCTATCATTACCACCACCCTTTAGCTACAATTAGCATACTTTACCTTTGTACTACTGACCTCCGTTGTCGCCAAGTATCGCGTTTTTCCCCCCTCCCCCCCACCACGGCCAGGCCAGCCTGGCTGTGATACATGGCAGCGCTCTGACTGCTCAGAACTGTAAATCTGCGCTCTCCTCTCACAAGCAGTTTATGTTAATAGAAAACGCTTGTTTCCCCAGTTGTAAAACTAGCTTTTTTTCGCACGGTTTGCCCCTGTTTAGCGTCAGTTTACTGCAGGCTTTCAAAGTGACATTATGGCGAGTTCTAGGTCTCCCGAGTCAGTGGAAGCAGCTGACAGGAACGAGAATAAAGTGACGAGCGTAAGGCAGAATAAAAAGCGCGCTGCGGTGATCTTTTGGGAAGTAATATGATTGAAAATAATATAGTATACATGTTTTTAGCTGTGAAAATGGAAATGTTTGTTCAATGACGGGAAGACCGCCGCCGAGCTGCATGTCGCCCATACGCTTTGTTGATTTTAGCCTTATTTTCAGTGCTTATTGTGCAAATACGGATTCCAAACTACCTTTACGTTGTAGTATAAAGTTTACTGTGACAGAATGAGGCTGTGGTAGAGGGGAAACCGAGTTGCTGGAGGTGTGAAAGTGAAGATTTGGTTACCCAACTTTGCAAGTCTCCACAAGTCCTTGGGTAGTCCACGAAGGCTCAACACCTGTCTCTGGAAAAAGCGGAATGTAAGTACTATCTGCCATACCAAGTATAATGTTCTAGGGTTAATCTCTGATTTTTGGCTAATATTATCCTACAGGTACTCAGACCGTGATACAACCCCGCCACTCGGGGGGGGGGGGGTCGACTGTTCATGGCCGCGTTTAAAGGGTTAAGAAGAGGGGTCCAACTAGACTTACTAAGTACAGTATATTGTCTCTGTATTATATGCTGCTCAGCTTAAGACTTTCTCTGAAGATAGTAAATCAAGATCAACTCCCTGTATTCATCTTTAACTCCTCCTGCTCTTCAAATATCAGAATAACAATAAAAACTCAAGACTCACCTATTACAAGAATTGATAGTTACACATATCTAAATTAAGGCTACAAAGCTTTTAACATTAAATGGTGGCAGTCTACGAGCCAAGGAGTCTACGAGCATACGAGTCTACGCACCTACGAGGCTACGAGCATACAGTAGCAACGACGAATTACAAATAACAAGTCTACAAAACAACTCTATAATCTTCACGCAACTTCAAGCAGCAGCAAGAATAAAAAATAAAGCAAGTAAAGGAAAAGAAAGACCAGAGCAACAAGCACAAAAACCCCAATATTCACTCCCGCCTACCTCCATCGCTGATGCAGAGGTCAAGACACATGGCAAAACACCAGAGCCACATTTATAACGGATCTTTCTCACCTTTCCTCACTCAGGTTACTCATCGCCACTCAGTTACTCACCACAGCTACCGGTGTGGGAAGCCGACGTCACCATGCGAGATTGCTGAGACAATGCCACGCCAATCAACGTGTGACTGACACCAGGCACTTCTCACCCACTACTCATTACTCATTATTCACATAGCTCCTACTCATACTCATTTATTTCCACAGTATTGAGTTGGAAATTCGACGTTCTATGATGAGGTTCGCCTGTGACTACAGCTGTTAACCACTACATGCACCAGGCCATGGAATTTTCTGAGTAATATCGTCCATCAACACAGCCCTAGAATTATCGAGAGATTTTCATTCAACCCTGCATTTTTCTTCCGAGATCGACAGTTGCATCGACACACCTCTCCGATCTGTATCAAGTGGGTGTAATCATACTTACTCATTTCTTCTCAATGCTAAAATTAGGTATATTCAACTCCTTTACTTATTTCTATAGATACACTTATACACTCGCTATCTATCATTTATTACTACTCATTTACTCATCTGTTTAGTAAGGACATAAATAAAAGGCGTATTTCATAACACCATACCTTAATGACAGGGATATTTTTGCCCCCATCCGTGTTAATACCGGATGATACACAGTTAGCGCCCACAGCAGATCCACAATTAGGAGAGCACCAAGGCAACACACCCATTGTACAAAACTCAACACAAACTAAAGTTCAAGAAACAAATACGTCAGTTCTAGATGATGTCAAACCCCCTCTGACATAGCAAGTGAGGACTTTGACTTGCACACATATGACAATATACTTAACAGGGTTCACCGTTCAGGCTGAACCTATTCCACTATTCCCTCACACAACGATAAACAAGTCCAAGTTAAATTAACAGAGCAAACAGTGAAAATGAGTAACGCAACCAATACCGCGGATCAAACATCCCCACCTCATGTTTACGTTTATCATGAGGATAAACCTGCCCCAAAATTCTCTGGCACGGAAAAAGATCGTATTGACGTCATTTCATTGGTCAATCAGTGCGAACAGATCTTTATCAAAAGACATATAATACTTCGTAGATGAACAAGAGAAAATTGCCATTTTTTCATCTTGGATAAGCCAGGAACGATGTCCGGCAGGCAACTTACTAAGGTCAGATAAGCTCCACAAGGCTAAGACATATGATGAATTTAAATCTCAATGTCTGAAGAAATTTTCTGGAGGTATGAACTTCTTGCCAGGTATAATCCTAGAATTACCTAAGATTGCAGATCTTGTAAAGAGCACACAACAAATCATGTGCTCAGTGAAATAACTGCTGATGTTCCCACACTCAAAAGAATATTATTAGCTACTTTAGAAAACTCAAACTGGATAACAGATGATGGAAAGATGTCCCCAGACCTCGTCGTGGACATCATTGGTTATGTAGCTGCCTTGTGTAAATTACCTGATAGGACCCTTAAGATCGCCAAGACGATTGCATACACCCCAGGCATGTGCTTACTAGACTTAATGAACAAGGTAGAGATGCAGTGCAGTAAAGCAGGGATGATCGACACACACGCACATTCTAGTAGAATGAGAGTACCTGAGACAGTATCAGCTGTGAAAACATCTACACCGACCCCAAACAGAGAACAAAATCGATCGCGACCCAAAAGCAGGCAGAGCAAACAACTAAACGTGTCGAGGCATCGATCACAAACACCAGGCTACAGGCAGTTTCATAAGTTTCCATGCAGCCCGAGCAGATCTCGCGCCACAGACAACACTAAATATGGAAAGTCACCTCGTAGATCACAGTCAAGAGATAAGCCCATTCTATGTCATTATTGTGCAAAACCAGGACACACTAGGAATGAATGTTTTATCAAAACTAAAGAGGATAGACAAAAGACACAAGGATTTGGTCCCTACTGTAGGCATCATAGATACCAAGGGCACTGGACAGTAACTGCAAAACAGTAGAAGAAATTGTGTCTATGTTCAAATTAAGGGAAGACCAAGTCATGACAAAAAACGAACAAACGTAAAGAAAAGCAAGTCTAAAATTCACATAGGAGGCATGTTGGGAAATGAGTGTATCTTGATACCAGCTGTATGTGAGGATCAAAACGTTTCCTTATTTTTAGACACAGGTTCTCCAGTGAACTTAATAACACAAGAAGAAATAAATAGAATTTTTTAAAATAAGAAGAAAATAACTTTTCTGGAAGAATCTGATTTAGATTTATATACAGTAGATGGAAAAAAAAAATCACAGTAAAAGGTATGATAAGGTTAAAAATCAGTTTCACAGAAACTACAAGACCAATCTCTGCATTTTTCTATTTTGTTGAAAACTTAGCAATTAAAGCTCATATGTTACTGGGCTTAAGATGCATGAGAACAGAGAAAATAACTTTACTCCTACAAATGAATGGAATAGACTATGACAATGAATTCATAGAGGAAATACCATCAGAGCCCCCACCAATTAGTAAAAGAGAACCAAAAAGAATTGGTAATATTAAAAGCTTAAACAAACATACACAAACAGATGAGTGTATAGATCCACTCCCACCACCAGCCCCAGCCTCCATGATTAGAGACCCAGGTAACAGTACTGATTTATCAGTTTTTCCCGCCCATCTCACCAATGATTTAGTTATACCACTTAATTCCTATATGAAAGTTACCATTAAGAGCAAATTAAGGAATAGTACTGTTCTTTTCTTAGAAGAATTATGTAAATGAATTGTCAGTAGAAAACGCATTATGTCAGATGAACGTCGAAGGGCAAACTCAGATATTCATAATTAATCACATGAATGGGGAAGTACAGTTGAAAAAGGGGACTTGCATAGTTACTATTGAAAAATGTCCCGCCCCTGTGAAGGAAATAGTTATAGCTGGAGTGACAAGCGGGATAAAATCTACGGATAGAGAAAGCATAAAAGGGAATTTAATTCACTCAGGTGAATTTGATAAAGAAAATGATTTGCTAACCCTGCTGGAAACATACAGGGACACCGTAGCATTACCCGGAGAACAATTAGGGTGTACTAATCTGATTAATCACAGGATTAATGTGCACCCAGAAACATCACCAATTTTCGTACCAGCCTACCGTATCCCACAATCTCAGCGTACACTTGCAAATCAGTATGTCGATGAAATGTTAAAACTTGGAATTATTGAACTATCAGTTTTCCCGTGGAATGCCCCATTGTTCTTCGTGCCCAAACGAAATGGAGAAATGCGTGCAGTAGTAGATTACCGTAAACTAAACAATCACACAATCCCAGACCGATTTCCCATGCCATTGCTAAGCGACGTCCTACAGAATATTGGACCAGAAAATAATGTATTTTCCACAATCGAACTACTAAATTGTTTTTACCAAATTCCGGTTGAACATGAGTCTCGTAAATACACTGCCTTTTCCACAAATAGAGGACACTATCAGTATACAAGGATGACGATGGGACTGAGGACAGCCCCAGGCACATTCCAGCGTCTTATGAATTACGTATTGTCCAGAATTTTAGGACAAGGAATATTTATCTTGATATTATAATCGCAACAAAAAATATTACAGAACATCTCAAGAAATTAGAC
The DNA here is from genome assembly GCF_032717465.1 of Coenobita brevimanus. NCBI lineage: Eukaryota > Metazoa > Arthropoda > Malacostraca > Decapoda > Coenobitidae > Coenobita > Coenobita brevimanus. Next base: position 26,837,891 of record NC_136984.1, read on the forward strand.
TTACTCTTACAAAAGCTTGGCGATGCTGGTTTAAAAATTAAACTTTCTAAATGCAAATTTTGCTTTAAGAAAATAAATTTCTTATGCCACAAATTAAGTTCTAATGGTATTCACACCACTGATGACAAAATACAGGCAGTGAGAGATTTTCCTGAACCCACTACGACTGACGAAGTAAGACAATTTTTAGGTCTAGCTGGGTACTATAGGTCATTCGTACCACAGTTCTCTCATATAGCCTTTCCTCTATTTCAACTACTCAAAAAAGATGCTATATTCCAATGGCAAGAAGAACAAAAACAAGCATTTACAAAACTAAAAATTAAACTAACAAATGCACCTTGTTTGGCATATCCGGATTTCACAAAATCATTTATTATCTGTACAGACGCATCATTTAAAGGATTAGGGGCCGCACTGATGCAGGAAGACAAAAGAGGAAAGAATCAACCAATTGCATTTGCCAGCAAACAAAAGGTGCAGAGAAAAATTATTGCACTATAGACTTAGAGGCACTTGCAGTGGTTTTTGCATTACAAATATTTTGAGATTTGGTATATGGTTACGAAATACACTTATTCACTGACCATAAATCATTAGTGGGTATGTTTAAAGTAAAACTCCTCTCTGGGAGGAGAGCAAGATGGAAGTATACAGTCGAAAACTACAATGTACAAATTCATTATATACAAGGTCAAATGAACATAGTAGCCAACGCATTATCTAGAAACCCGAACACAATTCAGGTCGCGGCATTAGATCTCAAATGAAATATACCAAACCACGATGATATCGCAAAAGCACAAAGAATTGACCCAATGTGGTCTAAAGTTATATACAAGTTAGAAAGTGGAGATGACATACAATTACCCAAACTGCATGTACCACTCGAACAATTCACAATAATCAATAATACTTTATACAAGATCAACCCAGGACAACAAAAAGCCAAAGAAAAACTAACCAGTTGGTAGTACCTAATGACAAGATACCCCAAGTATTACAAACGATACACGATAGCCCACATGCAGGACATCCTGGAAAAGATAGGACATTCAAACAAGTCCAGTTGTTATATTACTGGCCAACATTACGAAAAGATATAAACAATCATATGGACAGATGCGAATCATGTGCAGAACACAAAGGATATCCAGTTTCATCTGCACCAATGTGTAATTACCCTGTACCACATCAACCATGGGACGTTGTCGCTGTTGATTTACTCAAGATGCCATTATCATACAATAATAACCAATACCTATTCGTAGCAACGGATCATTTTTCCCGTTATGTAATTTTGGCCCCAATTAAAGATAAGACAGCAGAGGCAGTAGCAAAGGCAATAATAGATAATGTAATATGTCGCTTTACTACCCCAAAGGTACTAATAAATGATAATGGAGGAGAATTTATTTCTGATATCTTACAAGAAATATGTAAACAATACAACATCAAAAAGGTTAACGTTTTAGCCTATCACCCAGCATCTAATGGGTTAGTAGAGATACAAAACAAAAAAGTATTAGATGTGCTATGACACATTCTCAATGAAAATTATGCAAGCTGGGATGATTGGATTCCTAGAGTAGAAGCCTCAATTAATGGATCTATAAATAAATCCATAGGTGACACACCACATTTCATTATATTTGGGACAGATAAAAAACTACCATATGAGCTCCTAGAGGGCAGTCTGCCCATATACAATTACGATGATTACTCTAAACTCCGTTTACGTGAATTCCAGGACATACACAAAAGAGTCAAAAAACAATTAATGATGTCCAAGGAAGAAATGACGGAGGCATTTAACAAGAAGGCACGAGATTCACCTATCAGCTTAGGAGACATTGTTTATGGTATCATTCATACGAGAGACAATAAATTATCCCCAAAATTTGAGGGCCCATAAAAAGTAATTAACATAAAAGCAAAGTTTTAATTAAGTCACTGTCTAGTGGCGAAGAGAAACAAATTCATATTGATCATTTAAAACGAGTTTCAAGGGAACTATCCAATAATTATTCAGCCTCGGATACAACCGAACAAGAGAAAAGTAACTCATGAAACCAATCAAGAAAACAAAAATAACTACAAAAATAAATTAAGGTCATATACCAAACAATCAAACACAGGTGCAACTGTTCCAATAAAATCTACAGTACATCATTTACGAGATTTAAATATCGATTTAAATTCCTTCTGTATATGAAATAACAATCAAGTTATTGTTCTACGTTAATCAACCGTAACGCACATCATCACTATCATCGACCACAGCATTACCATATTAGAAAATTAATAGATTTTTTTGTCGGTAGGTAACGATGAAGGGACTTATGCTATGGATTCTCCTCTACATAGGAAGAGGATATGCTCACTTAGACCCTCAACACATAGTAAGGCAAGGATGCCTCATAGCTCCAACGGCCATGACTTCAATCGTTAAAGATGTCATGAGTACTGAAATAAGTCTGGATTACTTGTATGAATTACCTTCTTATCTAGAAAATATCGCAAGGCCCATGAGAACCCTGGACTTCATGATAGAAGGCTATGTTTCACAAGCACATAACACAGTGGAAGTGGATGAAATAGTGAAGTTAGCGAAATGGACGATAGAACAGGCTGTCAACTATGCTCATCATGATCCAAGATCTCCCATCTTATGGAATGGAGGTATTGAGCGACAGGAACAACATCACACGTACTCGCCAAAAGCGCGGTTTGTTCGACCTGGGTGGCGCAGTTCTTGGGAACATCTTTGGATTGGCTACAGAGGAAGACCTTAAAGAAATAAACAGCAAATTTAATAAAATAGCTCAGGTACTAACATACAAAGATAAATTCATCATAGGACATAACTCAGCAATGAAGACAATTGTGAAAAATCTGAAAAAGGCGGAAAACATAGCTCTCGAAAATGTAAATAAAATAAATGACATGGAAGGTAACATAACACTTTCCCAACACTTCTCCATCATCACGGTACACATTGACACACTTCTTCTCCAGTTAGACAACACTAGAGTTCGTTACAGGGCACTTATGCAAGGAAATTCGAATGTCGGTGATGGCAAGATCACAATTGACTTACTTCCAGTTCATGAGCTACGTCAGATAATTAGTCAAGGCATACATAAACATAAATTGAAGCCCTTGTTCCGAAGTAGCGAATTCATGCAATATTATCCATATTTAGAAGCAACACTAACACAAACATCAGTAGTAGTTCATGTACCATTCATAACTGAAGACCTGTTCACAGTATACCAAATACACCCCTTCCCTTCTAAGAATAATAACACTTTGGTCATAATCAACATCAACACAGACACTGAACTCATCATGGTCTCCAAGAGACAGAACACTGTCACTTTCGCAAGTGAATCAACGATTGAACGAAAGTGCCGCACATCCTTACATGCTGTTCACCTTTGTCCTGCGTATATTTTCACGTTTCAGCCTAGTGATACAGTCCCTTTTTACTGTCACTTCTGCGATCCAGACTTTTACATGGTCAAAAGGGGTAGAAAACAAGTCACTATTGATGACCAATGTGTGCTGGAACGGTCAGGAACTCAGATTGATGGAGACTCTCTCCCATTAGCGGCCTCTTCGGTTGCGTTTATTACATTTCAAGTGGCCAAGTTAAGAGTGGTAGCATGCCAAAATGACTGGGCCAGTCTCCAACTAGGCCAACCCAAGCCCAACCTTCGCAGTTTCCCAGAATGCTTCTAAGTTGTACATTAATAAACTACTAGGTAAGCTCTACACGATCAGTTCTCAAGGGTTATACAAACAATAAAGTTCGAGTGGGAGGGAATGTGTATAAACAAGACCAAAAAGTAGAAATCTTCCCCAGCTACTTGCTTTACAGATTAAACATGAATCAGTTGGCACATTGTTCGAAAAATATATATCTATATGGTCCTAATATCAAATGCACAAAACTTAGCTCCTCTGTCCCAGTCCAATGTGTTTCTTCATAATCATCCCTCTGAGCACAAATTTCACTGGTCCAGTCCTCTGCCACTGCCGACCTTGACCTCCACACTGGGACCTTGACTCACTCACTGGTGCTTAGACCTCCACACTTGGACTTTGACTCCCTCAGGTACTTTGACCTCCACACTGGGACCCGCTAGAAGTTAATATGAATAATGAATAACTATTCTCCCCAATGCAAGTAATCCCTTCACATGATCAGGAAGGTCTCATAATAAAGAAACATGAGTTACAACACTCAGCATCTCAAGTAATAACAGAATAACACATGGCACTACAGACACATGGGTCTGCTCAAAATAATACTTATTGTAGGGATAACATGGAAGAAAAAGTACTGTAACATATACAGTAAGCATGAATAACTGTAACTCTAACCATGAAAATCATCACTGCATCAACATCATTGTGCCTCACAAAGCAACTATGTGAACATTTACTCACAACATAGCCCTAAGAAGTACTGAATTGCAAAGTCATTTCAACACAATAATTAATAATTCACAGTCCCTGGGCACCTGATACTTGGCCTACAAAAATCACACAATTATCTGAGGCTCAGACAGAACTCTGTAGCATTTCGTATTCAGTTACACTAAATAATAATATAAAGTACAGTACACAAATATATGGGAAATACCTCACTATCTAGCTCAAAAATGTACGGGAGGTGAGCAGGAAAAGGACTCGCTTGTCCAACGGCTAATGGCGTCACCACTACATTTCCTGAGGAAGGACAACACGATTCTACCCGAGTCTGTTTCTTAATTTCGTCACTATTATCACTCGTGGGATATCACTATTCGCGCTTCAACATATCAAACATCATTAATATCAAATTACTTACAGAATTCCTTGGAGGGGAGGGGGGGGAGTGAGGATGACGACCGTACCGACCAACTGCCATCTATCACGGCCGCTGAGCGAGTGAGACGCCAAAACTGCGTGAGTGATGCAAAGGGGAGGGGGGGATGACGGCGTACGTAATTTTAGATTTTAATTATTACAGACTCGAGATAGACTCAGTGTGATGTCTTTCCCCTTACAATCGATTACTAAAAAAAAATAACATTCTCTAGTTACAATAATTACTCAACAACCTCTCTCACTTTATACCCTTACATCGAAAAATAATGAAAATTATCGTGCTTTACATCACCTTGTGCATGCGTACATTATGCTGGATTATGTGAACAAAGACACATGTTCCCATCGACTCGAGATATTATATTATAAAGAGACTTAACACTAGTGAATTACAGTAGGAAAAGAAAAAGTGACTTAGCAACTAGGTAATTAATCTATGTTCTGGACACGTCCGCATGGTAACAGCCATGCCTTGGCCACTCTCTCTCACTTAACCGAACTTTTGGCCATATAAAATAAACTAGATACAACTCATTACCACTTCCGGGCACTACACCTTCTGAAATGGCTATCATAAGAAATAACAATATTCATCATCATTGCAACATCACTTTTGCTCCAGATAGGCTTGTACACCATCAACGCATCGGACACTCACAGTTTTTTTATTTCACTCATAACACATCAGTTTACATAGTCTGTCCAGATATACCACCATCTCATACTTCAGCATCAGGATTATACAGAGCACCAGACTACTGTGCGGTACTTACACCATCCATGTTCACTTTATCCACCATCAATCACTACGCCATCCTCAATCATACACACAAACATTTCCACCCACTGCCTGATATGGACTTAAACATGAGCACAAGTATTAAGTTGACTTCACCTAAGTCTGAAACTATGCAACTGATCAATGAAACACTGAAGCCTTGGGAAGATTTGAGTTTGAGTATGTTCAACCCATATTGTGTGTATATCCCAGCACCTACTGTCTTTATAGTCTTCTGCATTGTATTTGCAGTAATACTGTTCGCAATGCACAGAATGCATGCAAGAATTGCAAATTTGTAGTCAGTATTAAGTGGGGGTAGAGTTAACATCCAAGTTAACCCCCCTGAATGAAGTGTACATATTTTGTATATATATATATATATATATATATATATATATATATATATATATATATAAAATAAATACAAAGAAGAATGACCCATGATATAGAAGTAGGCTATAACAGTAGCATTATCTTTAAATGAAATATTAATAGCTCTTACCATAATCTTAACTTTAAACTATTTTTTATTCTTGCACATTTTACTATTATACATACACAAAATGTCATACAATAACCAAATGCCATACAGTAACCAATTTACAAACTGTATTACAGTACAATAGTTTAACTTTAGTGCATTTATTCAATTATGTATACAACTTGTTTAAAATGTAATATTACTTGATCATTGCAATATTACCATGAATATTATACCTGTACAATATTATAATCAATATTATATATTAAGAGTTAAGAAGACTATTATGTATTAATGGATTAGCATATGTCATTAATGATTGCAGTAGGAGGACCTCCAGCGGCGTGACCGAGTGATGTCAGGACTCCATATTATAAATACAATTCATTATAGAAAACATGATACATAGATAGACAGAGCACCTGGCAAGCCTGGGAACGGGATATGAGCTTGCAACTCTAAGTGAAGGAATGTTGACAATACACCAGAAGCAGCAAGTCAGGGGATGAGATAGGTAATGTGTCAGCGAGATAGGCCCACGAACAACGTATCGTGACCATTCACACACATACTCACACACAGGCTTCTTGAAACTTCACATCAGTTTATTCCACGTGACACACAACCCCTGCTAAAATGAGAATGTAGGATTTTCAGGTCAGAAGGAGACAGACCATAGAAACGGAAGGTAGTAGGGAGAAGGAGGTTAAGAAGAGGGGTCCAATTAGACTTACTAAGTATATTGTCTCTATTATACGCTGCTCAACCTAAGACTTTCTCTGAAGATAATAATCAAGATCAACTCCCTGTATTCATCTTTAACTCCTCCTGCTCTTCAATTATCAGAATAACAATAACAACTCAAGACTCACGTATTACAAAAATTGAGAGTTACACATATCTAAATTAAGGCTACAAAGCTTTTAACACCCCACCCTCCCATCCACATGCCCAACCACCCTTCTAAGCTGAACCCCATTCCCCTCCTTCCCCCTTCATCCTAAACACACATTCGAACCCCACTACTCCACACAACTCATCCAGTCCAAACCTAACTTACTGACCCCTCCCTGACCACCCAATCATCCAGCCCACTCCCACGCATCCACTCACCAACTCATCTACCCCTACAACCCACAACCCACCCCAAGCCACTCTACACACCCCATCCAATCAGCAGAGCCCACTCTTACCAACCATCCTTCTCATCAACTCTGGCAATGCACCGAACCATCACACACACCAGTCTAACCTCATCCACCCCACCCACCCAACCAGCTGACTCCAATACAAAGAGAGAGAGAGAGAGAAAGAGAACACAACAACAATAATAATTATAATAATTATAATAATAATAATAATAATAATAATAATAATAATAATTAATAATAATAATAATAATAATTTTAATTACCAACAACCGTGGTTATTCTCGTTACATAATATATATATACACAAAGTATTTACAATACATGATTTTAGAATGATAGCCTTATTTTTTTCTAACACTGCAACCTTATTTGGGTGCATGGGCTGTAGCATTATAATTATGTAATGTGTTGTTACTTATTTAATTTTTTCATTACTTATATTGCAGTTTTAGATGGGGAAACTTAATATAGTTATTACAGAAGTAATGGTAAACTCTAGTAGAGCATACATATGGGTTACTTCATAGGTTCTTCTTCCTTATCATTATACATAGTTGGTGCCTATGGGTTAGATTCATTTAATGCACATTAAACAGATTTATGGAGAAGATGACTGTTAATGTTACTCTCTGAGATAGGTAAGTTAATAATAATAATAATAATAATAATAATAAATATAAATAAACTGTAATGATACTAATAGTAATAGTAATAATAATAGTTGATAGTGGTACTAGTAAGGATTGATAAAGGTTTGTACTAGTGTGTCGAGGGGTTAAAGGGGATGTGGTGGTGCGTGAGTGGGGGAGCATTTACTGAGGGATGGCTACGGGGGTGGTGTGGCGGACCAGGACAGGGGGTTGGAGGAGAGAGAGAGAGAGAGAAAGAGAGAGAGAGAGAGAGAGAGAGAGAGAGAGAGAGAGAGAGAGTTATTAATATGTACAAACAGTTACTTTGTGTTGGTTTTTAGTATTTTTTAAGGAGTACATTATTTAGTCTTAGCTTAAGGGTTTTTAAGTTACTGGTCTCCTTGACATAAGGGGGAAGTTCGTTCCACAATTTAGATCCTTGTACTAATAGGTATCTTGCAGGAACATCTGTGTAAACCTTGGGAAGTAGAGATATTGTGTTGCCTTGTGGTACTGTAGGTGACATCAGTTACAGTGGAAAGATTTAGAAGGTAATCAAGGTATAGATTATTTAGGTATTTGAAGATGGCAGAACCTTGTGTCATGAATTATTTTACCTTTTATGGTTACCCATTCTAGATCTTTTATAAGAGGGGTTACATAGTAGTATGTTTTTGTTCTTCCATCTACAATTTTAGATGCGAAATTCGGGAGTTTTTGAGAATTTGTTAAGAGAGTAGTATTTGTTGTGCCCCATATTACATTTCGGTAATTTAAAATTAATAGCGCGAGTGATAGTACAATGATTTTACGAGTTCCATTGTCAAGGTACTCCTTAATTCTATTTTCATACATTAGAGTTCCCTTTACTTTTTTGTTCATTTCATTAATATGTTTGTCGAATACCACATACCTGTCTATATATACACCAAGGTTTTTTTACAAGTGTGGCTGGTTAGATTGTGCTGTCTTGGAGTTGTGTTTTGGTTATTCTTGGTAACTTTGATGGGAATTGTCGAGTCCCTATGAAGATGCATTGTGTTTTGTTAGCGTTCATCATTAGCCCGTTTCTGAGAAAGTATAGGCTAGTTCTGCGCAGGGTTTCCTCTGTTTTGTTAATGAGAATGATGATCTCGTTTACTGTGTTACTGTGGAGAAACTGAGTATCATCGTAGTATTGTACTAGTGTACAGTAGGTGATGTATTCTGACATGTAGTTGAAAAAAAATATTGAATAACAGTGCGCCTAATATTGAACCCTGGGGGGCACCATACTTTAAGAGTAATTTTGATGGGGGGGGGGACAGTAATATTTAAACGGACTGACTGTGTTCTACCACTCATAGCTGTCGGCCAAAAGGTGTCTACTCTTGTTTTATTATTATTATTATTATTATTATTATTATTATTATTTTTTAGAATGGTATGGCTGACACTATCGAAGACATTGGATAGGTCGCAGAGGGTTGACAAGGATATTCGTTTATTACCCATATTGTTAATAGATTTTGTTAGTGATGACAATGAGGAATGTTTCAGTGGATAATTTAGATCAAAAGACGTACTGGTTGCTAGAAAGAAGTTTACTAGATTCTAGGAATGCTGTGAGCTGTGCTGAGACAATATTTTATAGGATTTTAGAGAAAATAGGGAGAAGGGAGATAGGACGGTAGTTGCTGGTGTTGCTTTTATCTCCGTTTTTAAAGAGAAGGGTAACTATTGATGTTTTCATATTTAGGAAAGACACTGGTAGTAATAGAGGTGTTTATGATGAATGTTAAGTAGAAATCAATAACGAATATATAATTTTTAATGAAGCGAAGGAAAATGTTGTCAAGCCGAATGATTTAAATTCGTTAGGATGTTTAATAGTTACAATCACCGTATATGTGTCAACGGGCTGGGGCCGGAAGTGCGAGGCTAAGCTATTGATATTTATTTCACTTTCGCTGTCTACCGTGCATTGGCTGTCTTGTAGGAAGCGATGGGTTTTATCATAGGTATTTTTTCCCACGTTAGCAAAGTAGGCATTAAAATCTTCGGCTTTGTTTTGTTCTTTTTCTGCTATGCATGTACTGGACTTAAGTTTAGGGGAAGGAGTTATGTTTTTTACTATTTTCCAGGTTGAGGAGGTAATAGGACTGTGGTAATATTCTTTCATTGTTACGTATACTGGTCTTTTAACTTGTTTCTTTAAGTGTTTATATTGACTCTGTGATGTCGGATTTAGTCGATCTGTTTTTAGGATTTGGGGGGTTTCGTTTCTGTCTTTCATAGCTTCACGAATTTCGTCGGTCATCCAAGGGGCGGGAGGTCGGCGTATCTTTTTGGTAACCATAGGAGCACAAAACCTTTTTTTTTTTTTCGTAATGATTGATGTTAATGTATTTACTTATTTATTTACCTTATCTGTGTTTAATGTTTTATCTAGGTTATCGGCTTCATTGAGAATTTGCGAGCAAAAGGTGTCCTTATTATACTGGCGTGAGTCTTCAAAAGTGTCTACGGTGGGGGAACGTTTTGTCATACTAATATATCTTGTACTAGTTGTAAGATCGTGGTCTGCGACAGGATGAGGGATTGCGTCGAAGTTCAGTACTAGGTCGGGTTTGCTAGTAATAATTACGTCGAGATGGGTGGCCGAGGTAGGTGTGATTCGAGTGGGTTTATCTGTTATTTGTGTTAATTTATTGTTTCTGATGTTACGATATATTTTACTATTGTTCTGAAGTTCGCCAAGGAGAAAGGTTGGTTTGCTATCCGTGCACAGTGCACACTGTTCGTAGGATACCGACAATATAGTCAAAGGAGTTGGAGTGGGCCTTAAGGTGTCTGTATGTGCAGCCTATTATAACTGAAGGCAATTTTCTGCACTGAACTCTTAGCCATAAATACTCGATACCTTTCAATGATGTTTGAGTTTAGGGATGGCTTAACATATACACAAACACCTGACCCACGGCCATTATCACGTCTATACATAGCATAGTGGGGTATATTTACATACGCATTCGGTGTGTGGGGAGACAGCCAAGTCTCACTGACACAAACAACATCCATACTTCTGTCAATTATTAAAGTCTTTACTTCTTCCAACTCGGCTAATATGAACTGAGCATTTACGTGTTCAATAGTGAGAAAATCCTTTTTTCAATTAGAGTTTTGACCATCGGCCTGATCTTCTTCGCTGCAAACCTAGCGAGTGTATAGATGGCAGAGTTGGCTTTTGTTACCATAGTTGTGACACTTAGAACACTGTATTTTATTGTCGGATCTGCATCTTGACTGATGATGATTCATTTCACCACAGTTGTAACATCTAGCCTTGCTACGGTTACTGTAACAGGATAGGGTGCGAGTGTAGTGAGCGTGGTGACGGTGGTGGCGGGTGGTGAAGGGAGGTGAGAGGTGGGAGGAGGCGGGAGTCTCGGGCCTTCCAGGGGAGCAGTGTTCCACTTCTCCCTCCTCTTCTATTTCCTCCCTTATGCTCTGTCGGTAGAAAGGTTTTCTGTTGTGGCGCCCGTTTCGAATTGCTATTTGCCAATCTCGATCCGCGTGGTGATAGCATTTTCTTCCTGGTTTTGCGGTCTGTTGCATCTATTTTCGTTTTCCTTCAGTTGCCGACTGTTTTTTTCTTGACTTTGTCCCAGTTAATGCAATCCGTGAAGCCGGGGCATTGTTTGTCATTTCCTTGAATTGTCGGACAGCCCCACCCCTGTTTAGTAGAGATCCTTGGTGTTCTCCGTGGACAGTGTAGCAGGACTCGTCAACTTCACCGGTTCCTAGGGTGAAGGCAAAGCATGGGTTTGTGGTGCTTAGTCCGTTGTATTTGCTACAGTTTTCTATTTCATTGTTAAATGTGTTTATTTTGTCCTCCAAGGTGTTTGACTGTTGATTGGGGACAAGCTGACTCACACAGATGTCCACGTTGTCGTTTTTACTTTTCGATTCACTTATTAGTGCGCCCAGGTTGCCCAGTACTGGAGTGGAGTTTTCATTTTCCATCACGTCGAAAAGACCACAGTAGATCATGCAACGTGGTGGGGTCCATGACAGCTTTTTCTGCACCCAGCATTTTAGCAGGTCCATGTTTGCTTCGTGCACAGCACGGATGAACAGCTTTGTAGGTCAGTTGCTCGGACGTATTTTATGTCTCCTAGCAGTAGGGTTTTTCCTTCATGTTGTCGTTCCCTAGGGACATCACTGCGCTGGGAGTTCTTTCGTCCTTGTGGTTCTGTTGAGCTCGTCAGTACTTTCATCTGCACCTCCAGTCTGGAGACCCAATCTTCTGTCGCAGTGACTTTATTGTTCACTGAGATGATCTTAGATATTTGTGGTGGTGGTGGTGGTGGTGGTAGCGGTGACGCAGGGGAAGCCTGGCCTTTCGTAGCGGTGGTATCAGGGGGGGTCAAGGTCACCTGGGTTGCCACGTGTACACCTAAGGTCGGAGTTTCCAGTGTTGTCATAAGTTTATTAAGTTCTTGTATCACTGAGTTTATTTTGTTTATTTCATGTTTTAATCGTATTATTTCCTAGTCTTCCTTTTTGTTATCATTCACGATTTCGTTTCGTTTCGTTCGTGAGAGAGAGAGAGAGAGAGAGAGAGAGAGAGAGTGAGTTGTGACCTGAAGTAAACAAATAATACGAAATATTATTCAAAGACCCTAGGAGTTTAAGAATGGAAATGATGAGCCGTGTTCTCTGTTGTGTGCCAGGTCACCTTACATCTGCTTGCACTGCCAACTTTTGATGCGCATGCTGGGTGATATTTGTTCCAAATTACAGCTAATTAAATCATAAGATCAGAAACACAATACCCACAGTAACACTGAAGCAATAGTTCAAGTGTCTAAATCGATTAATAAAGCTTTTGATATTAAGGCAACATTCTACAGTAGGTAGCACAGGCGGCTTTCTAGTACCTCTACCTTGGCGATTTACTAAGCTTACGACATCTCGGCTTTCTCTCAGATGTTATATATTTTCAGTATAAACAAAATCTGAACCAATGACATACGTGAGGATATTATGGTGCAAATGGTAATATAAATCGCTAAGGAAACCTCCTATGCTATTAATTTCAGCCTTGTCCCTCAGTGATAGCACAGGTAAAACAACCAGGTCTGAAGACTGTGGATAAAACTGAATTTGACTGACCATGTATTGTGTGGTGGATAATGCAATATGCATCATAGTAAATCTGCATTATAGTAAATGTAATACAGGAGAACTGATGGTGGTCGTTAATATTGTTTATAAGTACTGTATATACTATATATTATGAACATTTTCCTCATATTCACTATTACCCAAGTAAATTGTTTTACATAACGGATATTTACCAGCCGCGATAGCAAAGCTGGTATTGTTTTCAATTTGTCTGTCCGTCTTTCTGTCTATGTTTTTGTTAGCACGGTAACTTTGCAACCGCTCACGATATCATTGCATAATTGTACAGGTCTATAGTAGGGAAAAAAATAATCACGAATTTGAAACTGGTGAAAGTAGGTCAAGGTCTGTGCGTTTGTTACCACAATAGCTTCGCAACCGCTCAAGATACCATCACGATATGTTACAGGTGTGTAGTGGGGATGAAAATCTACGAGTACAAAATTGATGAAAGTACGAGGTCTGTGTCTCTGTTATCACGATAACATCCCAGCTGCTCAGGATATCATCACAATTTGTTACAGGTGTGTAGTAGGGATCGAAATCTAGGGGTATGAAAATGGTGAAAGTAGGAGGTCTGCGTGTCTGTTACCGCGATAACGTCGCAACTGCTCAAGATATCATCACAAATTTTTACAGGTGTGTACTAGGGATGAAAATCTCCCTACGAGTTCGAAATTGGTGAAAGCAGGTCAAGGTCAAGGTTATATTCGAAGCCGAGCCAGATATGAGTCGGCTTGCGGCTGATGTAGTTCCCCTATTGGGGTGGGGCCTCTGGGTATTTATTCATCTGATTTCGTTATTATCCACACTTTCTTCCTTATATACAGTTACCGATACTGTTAGCTGTTACAGTGGCTGGCGGGTTTTGGTAGATGCGGCAGAAGTGTCTTCGTTTACATACATATTTCAGGGGTATGAATGGGCTGGCAAACCCGTTAGTACGATCATACCACAGTATTTGAGATTCCCTGTCTATATAGGCTGAACTGGCTAACATAAAAAATACGTTTATGCATGTAACATCTATATGCAATATAACTGCAGTACTCTTAACATCAATAATTAAGACGAATATTGCATAGTATTCACTTGGGTAAATGTGTCTGACTTGGTCCACGTTAGATGAAACATCAGTGCAATGAAGCCATTAAGGCAAAAAGTCTCATTAATAAGTTAGTAGGTAAAGGCATGGTTTCCACTCAATAAAACAACAGTAAAATTATGCATAAAATAATATGTTTTGCAGAGTCTGAGTTATATATACAGTAAATACCAGGCGTGCAAGTAGACGGAGTTTGAATGGTTCAAACGAATACGCCCCTCCTTTTGAAATTTTACTAATAGATGATCGTGCAAAAAAAAATATATATTCCTAAATTATTACTAATATCATTGGCACGTAACGTTAAAATGAAAATTGAAATGCCGAAGAAATGCTCACATTATGAAAGAAGCCCCCTTTCCTTCACTCTGACACAAATCCCCGTCCGTTCTCGTACCTCTTATGCACCTTCTGCTAGACTCAACTCTCAACTCACACCCACGTACCCCCTCACTCTGGCCTCCTCACTAACCCTGTTCTTCCGTCACACACAGTATACTGCAACACATCATGTTCCCTTCTCATTATTAGTTAACTTCTACCTCACTCTTTCTCTCTAGGTTGCTCTTCCCTTGCACAGCACTTTTCCTCTTTACCTTCTCCTTCTTTCAGTCTTGCACACACTTCCACACCCTTCCACACACGCATACTCCCAACTCTTCCTCTTGTCTCACAAACTTTCCCTAAGTCAAAAACTGTTTCGAACACCTATTCTCACAGAATAACCCTTCTTAACACTGTTATGTTACATGAGACTTCTTTTGTCAGGCTGTGTTGTAGTGCAACATAAACTTATTACGGTACACTTGCGCTTGTGATTCAAGAGTCGTTGCTGTGTTTTCTTTTTCGTTATATGCCTCTCTGTCTGGCTGTCAGTCTGTTTGTGGAAAAAAAAAAAAAGTTCATCTTATTTGAACCAAACTTAGTTTAAGAGTTAGGAGTCAACCTAGTGATTGGCGTTGTTTAGAAAACTATATAGAGGTCACAGGGTTAAATCAAAGTGCTAAGGTCGACCATTTTTTTATTCATCCGATAACCAATCTTGTAAAAGGATTGAGTGAAAGACGAGAACAAAGGGATTCGATTTTGTGAACAATTAATCTAAGGTCAAGGTCACAGGGCAAAGTAAAATTGCGACCCAAGTGTTTGTGCATGAGCAAAGTAATTACCACAGTTTAGATCTAATCTGGATCAAACATACTGGAGTGGTTGAGGGTCGGCAAAAGGATTGAATTATAGATTCTGAAGACAGTAGGTCAGAGGTCAAGCGCACATTGCAAGATCAACTTAATTTTTCGATCTGCGTCAAGCAAAAGTTGGTGTAATGTTATGGACTAAAACGGTGATATCGGGATTCATTATCGAAAACAACCAATCAATACTCAAGGTCACAGGGAAATGTCAAGTGTCAGGGTCATAGAAAATCACCTCAGATGCTTTTGGTCTAATCTGAACGAATCTTAGTGGATAGGTCAAGAGTCAGACGGGAATGAAACAGTTCTTATTTGAGAGCAATTGGTCAAAGGGCAAGGTCACAAGGTCAAATGTTCGTCCCCTACACCAGTTGGTGGACAGGGGTGTGGCACTCTCAGGGTGATACACATTTTCTTTGCCACTCGCCAGTGCTACACAGCAAGTGTTCTGATGTCTGCCTGCTAGCACATAGTTTAGAGTATTTCAATGCAACAGACAAAGTAAAACACATTTACTGTATAACCAAAGGATATCAGGTCACCGATGACAAACCTGAGTATGTTTCTGCATCAATATAATAAATCAGATGGTATACTTGTTATAGTGAAGAGTCCTTTAGCAGCGATACTGCCTTACACACACACACACACACACACACACACACACACACACACACACACACATACGCTATTGATCACCGTAATTGTAACTTGTGCCCTCAAAACCTTCCACCTACATTACTTTCCTATAAGATTATAACTCTAGTGTTTTTGCACCGGGCAAATCTGGTAAACAAAACCATGTGAATCATAATGTCCGCAATCTATATACAATTCACAAAAAATTCTCAATAATCACTCTTATCAGCCGCTCTACTTCATGATGATAATACTGAAGGATCTCTATATAGACTGTATTGATGATGCAGATTTTATTGTACAAGTAGTTTGGAAAGGTAATAATCGTGGTCAGTGATTGGTTCATTAAAACAAGCACATAAAACCGTCTCTGGCAAAAATTAATAGGTCTTGTCTCCCACCCACCTATTTCTTCCAGGGACCTGTTCCCACATAGACAAATTCTCCCTCGTGGATCCTATTTTCCCTGATGAATCTGTTATCTCTGTGGGCCAATTTCCACTCAATAAATTTGTCCATGTGGACCTAGTTTCCCCATAGACCTATTTTCCCATGGACTTATTTTATCCATGGATGTAGCCTATTTTCCCGATGGACTTAATTTAACCCGCCCCATGCCACTGCTGTTTTAAAACAGCATTATGCAACTGCGTGCTCAGTGCCAGTGCCGTTTTAAAACGTCATTTTTTCAAAAAATCATGGAGAGCGCAATTTTCAAACTAGGCATGCAAGAATTGGTGACAATGTACGTCAACTTTTCCACCACCTTGCCTCTGGCGCTCAAGCCTATACACCCATGTGCTGAGTCATCGCCCTCGCTCAGCCTCACTCTGCTTGTACCACTCACACTGTACAGTCATGTCTCGCCACGGTCACTCTGACGATGAGATTCAGGAGCTCCTGAAGGTGCCCTACACTGGCGAAAGTGACGCTGATGACGACATGCAAGATAAGTATTATGTGCAACCGGAAGATGAAAGTACTAGTGAGGAGGAAATACCTACACCAAGGAAATCCAGGTATGTGGGGTATGCTAGTACCTGGGGGATGAGGCCATCAGCACGTCATCGCCTAGCCGTGCGTGATGAGGAGGAGGATTCAGAGGAGGAAGGTGAGGCTTCTAGTGTTTCTGGGTGGCTGGGGAGGCTGAGGATTTCCCCAAGTGGGGTTGAAAGTGTTGGGAGGAAGAAAGGGAGATTTGGAAATATTCCAGTGGATGGGGATGCAGGTGAGTCATCTCGCCCATGCTATCCCTCGCACCCACGTGACCCAGCCTGCCCTAGCACCTCAGGACAAAGTGTTCCCCAATTCCCCACACCCAGCCCATCTTATGAAAGTGTTCCTCCTTTTGCTACATTTCCCAGCACATTGAGGGAAAGTGTTCCCCTATCCCCCACACTTCCCAGCACCTCTAGTGAGACTTTTCCCTCCTTCCCCACACTTCCCCACGGCCCTTGGATGACAGAGGTGATGATAGTGATGAGGAGGAACTGACGTGGGAGTGGGAGGATGGGAGTGACTTTGTTCGACAAATACACCCGTTCACATACGAGCATGTTGCTGGGTGTACTGTACCTGAACTAATCCCCACTTCAAGTAGGCTGGATTTTGTTAGAAATTTCTTTACTGTGGACTTTGTATTGAGAATTGTAGCCCTTACAAATGCCTTTGCTGCCTTTGAGCGTGCAGGGACAACACAGACGCCATATAGCCGGTTGTTTGAGGTGGACGTGAGCCTAAATGAAATGTATGTGTTCCTAGGCCTGGTACTTTTGATAGGGATTTTGAAAAAGAAGCAGCTCCCCTCCTACTGGACCGTAGATCCACTAATAGAAACACCTATCTTTGGGAAAGTAATGGGGAGGAATTGGTTCCAATACATCCTGAGCCAACTGCATTTCTTTAACCAACTTGACCCTGCAAATGCAAACAACACGGACATGATGAGGAGGATACGTGTGGTTTTCGATCACCTACGTGAGAAATTTCGTACCTCCTTTTCTCCCTACACAGACCTCGTCATAGACGAGAGTCTTGTGCTATGGAGAGGTAATATTGCCTTCAGGCAATATATCCCCAGCAAAAGGCACAGGTTTGGTTTCAAAATCTTCGTGATGTGCAACTGTAAGACTGGGTATGTGCAGGACATAGCCCTGTACACAGGTGTTCAGACGGACATCGTCGAAGATCGAACCTTGGGACTGTCTGGGGCTATGGTGAAGACGATGATCGATGAGTACCTGTACCTGGACAACTGTTACACAAGCCCCCTTCTGACCAGGTACCCTCACCTTCAGGAGACAGTTCTGTGTGGCACTGTGAAAAAGAGCCAGAAGCACATGGTGGAGATGGGGAGGAAGCTGCAAAGGAATGAAGTTGTATTTTACAAGGCCAATAACATCCTTGCAACAGCTTGGTATCACAACAGAGAAGTCTTCCTCCTCTCGTCTCTACACATGCCACTCGTACATCGCACCGATGGCATAGATTACAGAACAGAAGGGTGGTGCCACGTCTGGAAACCAGAACCTGTCCTGGCCTACAATGCAAATCTGCGACAGGTAGATCAGTCGGACGCAATGATTTCCAGCGTGGATTGTGCCAGGCCTACGATGAAATGGTACAAGAAACTGTTCTTCCACCTCCTCGTCATCACAGTCCTAAATGCTCACCTGCTCCATGGTCAGGTAACTGGCGTAAAGGAGACCTTTGAGGGCTATATTCGTGAGCTGGTGAAGGAAATACTGGGGGAGTACTCAGAGGAAAGGACTGCCATTCGCCACTGCCACACTGCTGCAACACCTATCCGCCTCACTGGTCGCCACTTCCCCACGATCATCCCTCCCACTGAGACTTGTCAGACTCTGCAGCGAAGGTGTCATGTGTGCGCAAATAGCACCGCAAGGCCGCGTACTCAGTGGAAGGACTCTAGGTATGTGTGTGCACAATGCAACCTTGGTCGGTGCATCTATCCTTGCTTTGAGGAGTACCACACTCTTCAAAACTATTGAGTAAGACAGTGAAAGACTCTTGTAAATATTTTCTCATTAGTGTAAGGACTGTATGTAGTGAAGTAATGCTGTCATTGTAAGTGTAAAACGATGTATTCACAGTGAGACACTCAGAAATACACTTATAGTGTCTGTGTATACTGAAGCCATGTAAATAATTTACCGTAAGTGTAAGTGCAGTATATAATGAAGTAAAGTTGTATGTAAGTTACCGTAAATGTAAGACGAAGGATGCACAGTGATAGAGATACGTGACAGGTGACAGGTGCTGCAGTACTAAGTGATTTATATGGGAAAAAATATGTTTTCTGTATGAAAAAAAATATATGCGTATGAAGTGAACTCAAAAGTGTAAAAAACATTCCTAGACCTTCCCAGAGTAACGTTGGCCAGAATACCTGAGTTTACCTTGATAGAAAATGAGGTTTTCTCTCACCTTTGCTGCAGTTCTGGGAAACCACACCTGAGGGGCGGACCGGGGACTTACAGAAAACGCACTTGTAGCCTATGGTGAGTCTTTTAATGATCATATTCGTTTTTTTCACATCAAAATCTATCATTTTAACCTTTAAAAAATCGAAAATTGGCCGGCACTGGCGTGCCATATTATGTCTGGGGTGTCCGGCATGCAACGGGTTAACTATGGACCTATTTTTTAAATGGTCTCCATTGGATCTGTTTCCCCTTGGACCTAACTTCCCTTGTGGTCCTATCATTCCATGAACCAATTTTCCTCATAAACATAACATGTTCCCATATAGACATATGTTTTCCCCATGTGGCAAAACCAATTCCACACATGAACATTTTTCCTCTAATTGTCCTATGTTTACCCCTTAGTCATGTTTTTGTTTGGGCAAATTTCTGCAGGGACACATTCAGAATTCCCATATAAACCTGTTTCTATCATGTCCCTCTTCACCCTATTTGCATATTTTCCCCTTCCCCACTCCCCCATCCGCGCTGACTGTTCTCCCACCCTGAGCGTCCACCCACACAGCCGCCCAATCCAACCCATCCCACCCCACTCACGTACAGATGCACCCATCCACCTTCTCAACCCATCAACCCACCCTCCCTATCCACTCACCCCACCCTTCCTCACAGTCACCCTGCCTGCCGGCTGTCACGAATTCGCACGAGCATATTTATATAAATTCGTGACATTGTACTTTAATGAGAAAACCACGAACTCTAGTAGAATTCCCACCGGGCATCACTCAGTTCAACCGTCCTCCTATTCACTTCAATCGGGATGGTTTTCAGAACATTTGCCACTGTTTCACAAGTGACCATTCTTATCCACGACATTAGTGCTTTCACTGAGTTATTTATTGTGAGCCTACATCGTTCACCTTCTTTTTGTTGACCGTTGAACTTAGGCCACGTCTACTTCCTGCGAATACGGCCAGCTCGTACCTCCCTTCCGAGTTTGAAGTTAGTCAAATCAGGGTCGTCGTGAGGATAGGATCGATTTGTGCCCAGCGTAGAGCAGCATCTCTGTTGTACAGCGAATTCCTGAATCTCCATCTAGACGGTGATTGGCGAAGCAGGCTTGGAACGAATAGCAGTGTTGGTGTTCATTACAGGCGCCCAGACTTACGTTTCGGCTCCCCTTCACTGACCAGTAATTCTGTTCGTTTTTCTAGGCTTAAGTTTAATTAGCTTTTGAATGAGCGAGTTAGTGTATTCTCTTGTTATTTGAATTCATGAGTCCCCTAGCGATGATGAAATTTCCCTTTTGAATTGATTTTAAGATTCATATAACGTAAATTTATTTTATTGTAATCAAAAATTTTACAGTTCTTTTCTTTGAGCTTCATGTAATTAGACTTGTGTTTTATTTCTCCACATTAAGCTTATTTTAGTTGCCGCTCCTAGTTTCCACAGATGCTTTACATTATCCTTAACTGGTACTTAGGCCAGTTCTTTTGTATCAAGCTTAAATCCGTTGTGCCAGCCAGGAGTTAAGCACCGGTAAGAACCTTTTTATTACTGTTAGCATCAGTTATTGATTGTCAGGGGTGGAGTCACTTTCTCGAGAGGCTAACAGTCTATCTATCTATATACCTAGGCCGCTTCCCCCAAGGAAAGGGAGGTAGCCGAGACAGGATGACACACTCCCCATTTACTCATCCATTCAAACACATTCATTCGCATCTTAGCCCCAAGGGGAGAACGGACAGATCCTCACTGCACCACACCGCACAAGGGTCAACTGCGCAATGCAATCAGTGACATCCGCAGCAGGGCCCGACAGCAGAGCTGGTTTACCCCTGCCACATCATAACAGACCCATCCCTTTACCCGCACCTGACCTGACTAGCTGATCAGACCAAATGCGGGAGAATATCCCCTCAGGGCTGCGTCATCACTTATTCACAATTTCTCTCCATTTATTTCTGTCACGCACAGCCACTCTTCCTTGCTCAACAGACATCCCTCTCGCATCCAGTGCTCTCTTCACACTGTCCATCCATCCTATTCGTGGTCTTCCTCTCAGCCTTACACCTCTCACATCAGATCTAGTTATCTTTTTCACCAATCGCTCATTATCCATTCTCTCCATATGCCCAAACCATCGCAACACCCTCTGCTCAACTCTACCAGCCATCTCCTGAACAACTCCAGTTCTCCTTCGCACTTCATCATTTCACACTCGATCCATACGCTTCACTCCACACATACTCCTCAGACACCTCATCTCCATTACATTCAAACTTTTCCTCTCTGCTACACCCATATTCCATGTTTCAGCCCCATATAACGCAGTCGGTACCACAACACCCTCATACAACCTTCTCTTTACATCCATTCTAAGCGAACGACATCTAAACACTTTTTTCATTCCTCCCAGCACCTTTCCTACTTCATTTATTCTAAACTTCACTTCTGCATCTATTCTTCCATCCACAGCAACATGTGACCCTAGATATTTAAAACAATCTACCTCCTCAAGCAACTCACCATTCAAAACTATATTCATCCCCCTACCATCTATCAACCTCGTACACTTCATCACTTTACTCTTATTCTCATTTACTTTCAATTTCCTCCTTTCACACACCCATCCAAACTCCTCTACCAACTGTCTCAATCTCTCCTCTGAATCAGCCACCAGTGCAGTATCATGTGCAAACAGCAGCTGCTTCAGATTCCACTCTCCACCATCAACCTTCACCAGACTCAGACCTCCACCTAAAACTCTTGCATTCACCTCCCTTACAACACCATCCATGTAAATATTAAACAACCAAGGCGACGTCACACATCCCTGTCACAGCCCCACTCTTACAGGAAACCAGTCACTCACAGCATTTCCCACTCTTACACACGCTCTACTATTTACATAGACACTTTTCACCCCTTTTAGTAACCTACCATCAAGTCCATACAATCTTAAAACAGTCCACAAAGCCTCCCTATCAATTCTATCATACGCTTTCTCTAAATCCATGAATGCCCAAAACACATCCTTGCCTTTCGCTAAATACTTTTCACACACTTGTCTCACAGCAAACACCTGATCCACGCATCCCCTCCCTCTCCTAAAGCCACACTGCTCTTCACCAATCACTCCCTCTGTACCCTCTCTAACTCTCATAATTAACACTCTACCATAAACCTTACCTACAACACTCAACAGACTTATACCCCTAAAGCTAGTACATTCATACTTATTACCCTTGCCTTTATACAAGGGGACCACACAAGCACTTGCCCAGTCAATTGGCACCATACCTTTCACAAAGCACACATTCAACAATCTTACTAACCAGTCAACAATGGTTACTCCACCACCTTTCAGGCATTCCACAGCACACCCATCCATACCTGCAGCTTTCCCTGTTTTCATCTCCTTTACTGCCTTCTCCACTTCCTCCTTCGTGATCAAAGAATCATTCAACTCTCCCAACACATTTATTCCTTGCACCCTTCCATCTGCCCCAATCTCAGCCACTCTTTCCTCCTCTACATTTAACAGTCTTTCAAAATACTCTGCCCATCTCTTCCTTACTGCATCCATCTCAATTAACATCCTTCCATCCTCTGCTTTTCCACGTTCTTCCTTCCCAGACTCTTCCTTTCACACCCTTTTCACCTCCTTCCAAAATATTTTCTTATTCTGTTGAAAAGTCTCTGTAAGCCGCCTACCCCACCTCTCATCTGCTGCCACTTTAGCATCACGCACAGCCCTTCTACCCCTATTCCTCTTTTCGTTATACCTTTCATATGACATCTCATCCTTCCTCTGCAGCCACACTTCATATGCACGTCTCTTCTCAGCCACAGCCATACTTACTTCCTCACACCACCATTCACTTCCTTTTCTTACACCACCACCCACACGTCTCACACCACACACCTCTTCTGCATGCCCCACCACAGCACTCGTAAACAACTGCCATTCCTCCTCCACACTGCCATTTTCCTGATCTTTCAGTGCGTTCCACTCATCTTTCAATTTCTCCTGATACTCTATCTTTTTCTCTCTTTTATCCAACTCACTCACTTTCAAAACCTCCCTGCCACACCTAACCCTCCTAGCTATCACCCATCTCTTACCTACTCTTAACTTTCCCTCCACCAGGTAGTGGTTAGACATACCTCCACCCTCCCCTCTCAGAACTCTCACATCCAACAATCTTCCTATTACATTCCTAGACACAACCACATAGTCCATCAAAGCTCTATCAACAACCCTTCCACCCTCCTGTCTCACCCATGTATACTTATAAATATCTTTCTTCTCAAACAGCGTATTTCCAATCACCATCTCTCGCTCAACACACATCGCTATCATTCGTTCCCCATTTTCATTTCTTCCAGGCACACCATGCACACCAACTACACCTTCAACTGCTACATTTCCCACTTTAGCATTCAGATCTCCCATCATTACCACATTCACATTTGCTCCAAAACTCTGCAGACACTCATCAATATCAATCCAGAAGGACTCCCTCTCTTCTTCATCCCTTTCACTACCAGGCCCATATGCACTCACAAACACCCACAACTCACGTTCAAATTTCGCTTTCACCCACATCAGTCTCGATGACACCTCCTTCCATTCAATCACACACTGCTGTGCTTCCGGGCTCACTAACAAGGCCACACCTTCTCTTGCCCTTCCTCTATCAACACCTGACAATCTTCCATTCACACTTCCAAACATAGACTCACCCTTCCCTTTCATCTTCGTTTCACTCAAAGCTAACACATCCAACTTTCTTCTCACAAACATTCTTCCAATCTCCTCCCTTTTAGCCTCAATTGTACTACATCCACGCACATTCATAGACCCAATCTTCAGGGTACGGGGATAACTCCATCCCCCATCCCTTTCTCTGGCCTGTCTCTTTTTAGGAACTAAAACACAAAGGATGGGGTCCCTAGTCCCCTCACCCCGCCCCTTTTAGTCGCCTTTTACGACACGCAGGGAATACGGTGGCAGTATTCTTCCTAAAACAACCTGGCCGCAGAGTAGTAGTACCACCCCATAGTGCGGCCAGATTGTGTCCCCCCCGCCACAGGGGGGGAGTTATCTATTAGACTTGTGGACGAGCGGTTGTTATACTTGGGATGTTTGTAAGTAGATAATCTTGGTTCCCATTTGTCATGCAATGACAGGAGAGGTAAAGAATAGTATGGGACTATTTTTATTTGTCTTGGAAATATTAAACAAAGTCTCTCACACACGAGTGAAGTATAAGTAGAGTCCCGCTAGCTACCTCCCTGTCTCGCTCTCTCTCTCTCTCTCTTCCAAGTTGCTAAGCCTTTCTCCCTACTACCTGCCGATTCTATGGCCTCTCTCCTTCTGAGCTCTCTTTCCTAAATTCTGGTGAAACAGGGGTCGTGTCACATGTGTTACACCGTGGTTGGAAAGTTCCAGAAACCTGTGTGTGAGTATGTGTGTATGTCACTAGGCTTCGTTCTCCTGCTATTTCACTGACAAACTAACTGCATCATCTCCTGACATTGCTACTTCCTAATCTGTCGTCAGCTTTTCCTCAGTTTAACTTGCAAGATCATTTCCCTTCCCAGGCTCACATAGAGCTGTCTATCTGTCTATTTATCTATCTATCTATTATGATTTGTAAATATAATATGGACTCATAACATTGCTCGGCCCACGCCGCTGAAGGTCCTCCGACAGCAATTATCATTGACATATGCTAATCTATTAGTACATAATATTGTATACATATAACATTCATAGTAAATAGCAATTATTCAGTAATATTACATTTTAAACAAGTTGTATACATATTTCAATAAATGCATTAAAAGTAAACTATTTAACTGTAATACAGTATGTACTTGGGTTATTGTAGTGAAATGCATACATGTAAGAAAAAAATAATAGTTTAAAATTAAGATTATGGTAAGAGTTATTAATATTTCATTTAAAGATAATGGTACTGGTATGCCATACATGGGTCATTCTTCTTTATATATATATATATATATATATATATATATATATATATATATATATATATATATATATATATAAAATTAATACTATATACAAAATATGTACAAATCATTCAGGGGGGTTAACTTGGATGTTAACTCTCCCCCCACTAAATACTGACTCCAAATTTGCAGTTCTTGCATGCATTCTGTGCATTGCGAACAGCAGTACTGCATATACAATGCAAAAGATTATAAAGACAGTAGGTGCTGGGCTATACATATAACATGGGTTGAACATACACAAACTCAAATCTTCCCAGGGCTTCATTGTTTCATTGATCAGTTGCATAGTTTCAAACTTAGGTGAAGTCAACTTAATACTTGTGCTCATGTTCAAGTCCATATCAGGCAGTGGGTGGAAATGTTTATGTGTATGATTGAGAATGGCGTAGTGATTGATGGTGGATAAAGTAGACATGGCTGGTGTAAATACCGCACAGTAGTCTGGTGCTATGTATAATCCTGAGGCTGAAGTATAAGATGGTGGTATATCTGGACAGACTATGTAAACTGATGTGTTATGAGCGAAATAAAAAAAACTGTGAGTGTCCGATGCGTTGATGGTGTACAAGTTTATCTGGAGCAAAAGTGAAGTTGCAATGATTATGAATATTGTCATTTCTGATGATAGCCATTTCACAAGGGACTGTATCAGTAGGCTGAAACGTGAAAATGTACACAGGACAAAGATGAACAGCATGTAAGGATGTGCGGCACTTTCGTTCAATCGTTGATTCACTTGCGAAAGTGACAGTGTCCCGTCTCTTGGAGACCATGATGAGTTCGGTGTCTGTGTTGATGTTGATGATGACCAAAGTGTTGTTATTTTTATAGGGGAAGGGATGTATTTGGTATACTGTGAACGGTCTTCAGTTATGAATGGTACATGAACTACTACTGATGTTGGTTTTAGTGTTGCTTCTAAATATGGATAATATTGCATGAATTCCCTACTGCGGAACAACGACTTCAGTTTATGTTTATGTATGCCTTGACTAATTATCTGACGTAGCTCATGAACTGGGAGTAAGTCAATTGTGATCTTGCCATCACCAGCATTCGAAATTCCTTGCATAAGTGCCCTGAAACGATCTCTAGTGTTGTCTAATTGTAGTAGAATCGTGTCAATATGTTCTGTGATGATGGAGAAGTGTTGGAAAAGTGTAATGTTTCCTTCCATTTCATTTATTTTATCTACACTCTTGAGAGCTGTTTTCTGCCTTTTTCAGATTTTTCACAGTTGTCTTCATTGCTAAG
Source organism: Coenobita brevimanus (assembly GCF_032717465.1). Classification (NCBI taxonomy): domain Eukaryota; kingdom Metazoa; phylum Arthropoda; class Malacostraca; order Decapoda; family Coenobitidae; genus Coenobita; species Coenobita brevimanus. The sequence continues at coordinate 26,864,668 of NC_136984.1, forward strand.
TTCTGTCCTGTGATGAATTTATCTTGGTACGTTAGTATCTGAGCTGTCTTATTAATTTTGTTGTTTATTTCTTTAAGGTCATCCTCCGAAGAACTGCGCCACCCAGGTCGAACAAACCACGCTTTTGGCGAGTACGTGTGATGTTGTTCCTGTCGCTCAGTACCTCCGTTCCATAAGATGGGAGATCTTGGATCATGATGAGCATAGTTGACTTTGCCTGTTCTAGTTTCCATTTCGCTAACTTTACCATTTCATTCACTTCCTTTGTGTTATGTGCTTGTGAAACATAATTTCCTATCATGAAGTCCAGAGTTCGCATCGGCTTCGCAAGACTGTCTAGATAAGTAGGTAATTCATAAAAGTAATCTATACTTATTTCAGTACTCATGACGTCCTAAACGATTGTAGTCGTGGCCGTTGGAGCTATGAGGCATCCTAGTCGTACTATGTGTTGGGGGTCTTAGTGCGCATATCCTCTTGCTATGTAGAGGAGAATCCATAGCATAAGTTCCTTCATCGTAACCTACCGAAAAAAAAAATCTATTAATTTCCGAATATGGTCATGCTGTGGTCGATGATAGTGATGATGTGCGTTACGGTTGATTGTTATTTCATTTATAGAAGGAGTTTAAATCGATATTTAATTCTCGTAAATGATGTACTGTAGATTTTATTGGAACAGTTGCACCTATGTTCGATTGTTTGGTATAAGACCTTAATTTCTTTTTGTAATCATGGTTGTTTTCTTGCTTGGTTTCTTGAGGTACGTTCGCCTGTTCGGGTGTATCCGAGGCTGAATAATTATGGGATAATTCCCTTGAAACTCGTTTTAAATGGTCAATATGAACTTGTTTCTCTTCGCCACTTGACAGTGACTTAATTAAAACTTTGTTTGCTTTTATGTTAATTACTCTGTATGGGCCCTCAAATTTTGGGGATAATTTATTGTCTCTCGTATGATTGATACCGTAAACAATGTCTCCTAAGCTGATAGGTGAATCTCTTGCCTTCTTGTTAAATGCCTCCGTCATTTCTTCCTTGGACATCGTTAATTGTTTTTTGACTCTTTTGTGAATGTCCTGGAATTCACGTAAACGGAGTTTAGAGTAATCATCGTAATTGTATATGGGCATGCTGTCACCTTCTAGGAGCTCATATGGTAATTTTTTATCTGTGCCATATATAATGAAATGTGGTGTGTCACCAATAGATTTATTTATAGATCCATTAATTGAGGCTTCTACTCTGGGAATCCAATCATCCCAGCTTGCATAATTTTCACTGAGAATGTGTCGTAGCACATCTAATACTTTTTTATTTTGTCTCTACCAACCCATTGGATGCTGGGTGATAGGCTTAAACGTTAACCTTTTTGATGTTGTACTGTTTACATATTTCTTGTAAGATCTCAGAATTAAATTCTCCTCCATTATCACTTATTAGTACCTTTGGGGTAGTAAAGCGACATATTACATTATCTGTTATTGCCTTTGCTACTGTCTCTGCTGTCTTATCTTTAATTGGAGCTAAAATGACATAACGGGAAAAATGATCCGTTGCTACGAATAAGTATAGGTTATTATTGTATGATAATGGCATCTTGAGTAAATCAACAGCGACAACGCCCCATGGTTGATGTGGTACAGGGTAATTACCCATCGGTGCAGGTGTGATTGGGTATCCTTTGTGTTTCGCACATGATTCGCATCTGTCTATATGATTGTTTATATCTTTTCGTAATGAAGGCCAGTAATATAACAGCTGGGCTTGGTTGAATGTCTTATCCTTTCCAGGATGTCCTGCATGTGGGCTATCGTGTATCGTTCGTAATACTTGGGGTATCATGTCATTAGGTACTACCAACTGGTTAGTATTTCTTTGGCGTTTTGGTTGTTTAGAGTTAATCTTGTATAATGTATTATTGACCATTGTGAATTGTTCGAGTGGGACATGCAGTTTGGGTAATTGTATGTCATCTCCACTTTCTAACTTGTATATAACTTTAGACCATATTGGGTCAAGCCTTTGCGATATCATCGTGGTTTGGGATATTTCCTTTGAGATCTAACGCCACGACCTGAATTGCGTTCGGGTTCCTAGATAATGCGTCAGCTACTATGTTCATTTTACCTTGCATCTAATGATTTTGTACATTGTAGTTTTCAACTGTATATTTCCATCTTGCTCTCCTCCCACAAAGGAGTTTTTCTTTAAACATACCCACCAGTGGTTTATGGTCGGTGAATAAGTGGATTTCGTAACCATATACGAAATCTCGAAACTTTTGTAATGCAAAAACCACTGCAAGTGCCTCTAAGTCTGTAGTGCAATAATTTTTCTCTGCACCTCTTGTTTGTCTGCTGGCAAATGCAATTGGTTGATTTTTTCCTCTTTTATCTTCCTGCATCAATACAGCCCCTAATCCTTTAACTGATGCGTCTGTACAAATAAGAAATGATTTTGTGTAATCTGGATATGCTAAACAAGGTGCATTTGTTAGTTTAATTTGTAGATTGTTAAATGCCCTTTTTTGTTCTTCTTCCCATTGGAATACAGCATCTTTTTTGAGTAGTTGGAATAGAGGAAAGGCTATATGAGAGAACTGTGGTACGAATGACCTATAGTACCCAGCCAGACCTAAAAATTGTCTAACTTCGTCAGTCGTAGTGGGTTCAGGAAAATCTCTCACTGCCTGTATTTTGTTATCAGTGGTGTGAATACCATCAGAACTTAATTTGTGGCCTAAGAAATGTATTTCCTTAAAGCAAAATTTGTATTTAGAAAGTTTAATTTTTAAACCAGCATCACTAAGCTTTTGTAAGAGTAAGTCTAATTTCCTGAGATGATCCTTAATATTCTTCGTTGCGATTATAATATCGTCAAGAAAAACAAATATTCCTTGTCCTAAAATTCCGGACAATACGTAATTCATAAGACGCTGGAATGTACCTGGGGCTGTCCTCAGTCCCATTGGCATTCTTGTATATTGATAATGGCCTCTGTTTGTAGAAAAGGCAGTGTATTTACGTGACTCCTTCGATACCGGGATTTGATAATAGCCGTTTAGGAGATCGATGGTTGAGAATATGTTATTCTCAGAACCAATATTCTGTAGAACGTCGCTTAGCAATGGCATGGGAAATCTGTCTGGGATTGTGTGATTATTTAGTTTATGGTAATCTACTACCACACGAATTTCTCCATTTCGTTTGGGCACGAAGAATAATGGGGCATTCCACGGGGAGACTGAAGGCTCAATAATTCCAATTTTTAACATTTCATCGACATACTGATTTGCAAGTGTACTTTGGGAGTGTGGTATGCGGTAAGCTGGTACGAAAATTGGTGGTGTTTCTGGGTGCACATTAATCATGTGATTAATCAAGTTAGTACACCCTAATTGTTCTCCGGGCAACGCTACGCTGTCCCTGTGTGTTTCCAGCAGGGTTAACAAATCATTTTCTTCATCAAATTCACCTGAGTGAATTAATTCTCTTTTATTCTTTCTCTATCCGTAGATTTTATCTCACTTGTCACTCCAGCTATAACTATTTCCTTCACAGGGGCAGGACATTTTTCAATATTAACTATGCAAGTCCCCTTTTTCAACTGAACTTCCCCATTCATGTGATTAATTATGAATATCTGAGTTTGCCCTTCGTCGGTCGTATGACATAATGCGTTTTCTACTGACAATCCCTATACTTTACATAATTCTTCTAAGACAAGAACAGTACTATTCCGTAATTTGCTCTTTATGGTAAATTTCATGTAGGAATTAGGTGGTATAACTAAATCATTAGTGAGATGGGCTGGAAAAATTGATAAATCAGTACTGTTATCGGGGTCACTAATTCTGGAGGATGGGGTTGGTGGTGGGAGTGGATCTATACACTCATCTGTTTGTGTATGTTTGTTTAAGCCTTTAATATTACCAATTCTTTTTGGCTCTCTTTTACCAATCGGTGAGGGCTCTGAAGGTATTTCCTCTATGAATTCATTGTCAAAGTCTATTCCATTCATTTGTGGGAGTATGGTTATGTTCTCAGCTCTCATGGATCTTAAGCCCAGTAACATATGAGCTTTAATTGCTAAGTTTTCAACGATATAGAAAAATGCAGAGAATGGTCTTGTAGTCTCTGTGAAACTGATATTTAATCTTATCATACCTTTCACTGTAATTTGTTGTCCATCTACCGTGTATAAATCTAAATCAGCTTCATCCAGAAAAGTTACTTTCTTCTTATTTTTAAAAATTCTATTTATTTCATCATGTGTTATTAAGTTCACTGGAGAGCCTGTATCTAAAAATAAGGAAACGTTTTGATCCTCACATACAGCTGGTATCAAGATACACTCATTTCCCAACATGCCTCCTATGTGAATTTTAGACTTGTTTTTCTTTACGTTTGTTAGTTTTTTGTCATGACTTGGTCTTCCCCCGATTTGAACACAGACACAATTTTTTCTACTGTTTTGCAATCACTGGTCCAGTGCCCTTGGTATCTATGATGCCTACAGTAAGGACCAAATCCTTGTGTCTTTTGTTTGTCCTCTTTTGCTTTGATAAAGCATTGATACCTTGTGTGTCCTGGTTTTGCACAATAATGACATAGAATGGACCTATCCCTTGACTGTGACCTACGATGTGATTTCCCATGTGTAGTGTTGTTTATGGTGCGAGACCTGCTCGGGCTGCGCGAAAACTTATGAAACTGCCTGTAGCCTGGCGTCTGTGATCGAGGCCTCGTCATGTTTGATTGTTTGGTCTGCCTGCTTTCGGGTCGCGATCGATTTTGTTCTCTGTTTGGGGTCGGTGTAGATGTTTTCACAGCTGATACTGTCTCAGGTTCTCTCATTCTACTAGAATGTGCAGGTGTGTTGACCATACCTGCTTTACTGCACTGCATCTCTACCTCGTTCATTAAGTCTAGTAAGCACATGCCTGGGGTGTACGCGATCGTCTTGGCGATCTTAAGGGTCCTATCAGGTAATTTACACAAGGCAGCTACATAACCAATGATGTCCACAACGAGGTCTGGGGACATCTTTCCATCATCTGTTATCCAATTTGAGTTTTCCACAGTAACTAACAATGTTCTTTTGATTGTGGAGACATCAGCAGTTATTTCACTGAGCACATGGTTTGTAGTGTGCTCCCTTACAAGATCTACAATTTTATGTAATTCTGGAATTATACCTGGCAAGAAGTTCATACCTCCAGAAAATTTCTTCAAAAATTCAATTTTAAATTCATCATATGTCCTAGCTTTATGGAGCTTATCTGATGGCAATAAATTGCTTGCTGGACATCTTTCCTGGCTTATGCAAGATGAAAAAATAGCAATTTTCTCTTGTTCATCTAGTATGTGGCGCTTGATGAACATTTATTCGCACTGACTGACTAATGAAATGACGTCAGTGCAATCTTTTTCTGTGCCAGAGAATTTTGGGGCAGTTTTATCCTCATGGTACACGAACACTTGGGGTGTGGTTGTTAGATCAGCGGTATTTGTTTCTTGATTCATTTTCACTGTTTGCTCTGTTAATTTAACTTGGACTTGTTTATTGTTGTGTGAGGGAATGGTGGAATATGTACGACTGGACCGGTGAACCCTGTTAATTATATTGGCATACGTGTGCAAGTCAGCAACAAAGTCCTCACTTGCTGCGTCAGAGGAGGTTTCCCACTCATCATCTGAAACTGCCGTATTTGTTTCTTGGTCTTTAGTTTGTGGTGAGGTTTGTACAAGGGGTGGGTTGCCTTGGTGCTCTCTTAATTGTGAGTCTGTTGTTGTGGCTAATTGTGTGTCATCTGGTATTAATGTGGGTGGTGGCGAAAATATTCTGTCATTAAGATATGGTGTTATGAAATACGCCTTTTGTTTATTTATGTCCTAACAAAATAGATGAGTAAATAAGTTGAAATAAATGATAGACAGTGAGTGTATATATGTATATATGGAAATAAGTAAAAAAAAAAGTTGAATTTAGTAAATTTTAGCACTGAGAAGAAATGAGTAAGTATAATTTTACCCACTTGATACAGATCGTAGAGGTGTGTCGATACAAAAGTCGATCTCGGAAGAAAAATGCAGGGTTGATTGAAGATCTCTTGATAATTCTAGTGCTGTGTTGATGGACGATATTACTCAGGAAATTCCATGGCCTGGTGCTTGTGGTGGTTAACAGCTGTCCCAGGCAAACCTCAGCACAGAACGTCGAATTTCCAACTCAATACTGTAGAAATAAATGAGTATGAGTAGGAGCTATGTGAATAATGAGTAATGAGTAGTGGGTGAGAAGTGCCTGGTGTCAGTCACACGTTGCTTGGCGTGGCAAACTCGCGTTGTGATGTCATCTCAGCACATGGTGACGTCGGCTTCCCACACTGGTAGCTGTGGTGAATACTGAGTAGCGATGCTTAAGCTGGGTGAAGAAAGGTGAGTAAGTCGCGTTATAAATGTGGCTCTGGTGTTTTGCTGCATGTCTTGACCTCTGCGTCAGCGATGGAGGTAGGCGGAAGAGAGTGGTATGGGTATGTTAGCTTGATGCTTTAATATTTCCTTGTTTTTACTTGCTTTGTTTTTTATTCTTCTTGCTGCTGCTTGAAGTTACGTGAAGATTATAGAGTTGTTTTGTAGACTTGTAGGCTATTTGCATTGTAGGCTGGATTTTGTAGGAATTCACTGTAGAACTGAAGTTATTCTTGTAGTGTCGCCTGCTTTTGTAGAAATTCACTGTTGATTCGAAGATGAGGTACGTACTTTTCGCTGCCACCAAATGTCTTAAAAAGGACTTTGTAGTTACTTGTAGAGAAGTTATCTATTAGACTTGTGGACGAGCGGTTGTTATACTTGAGTTGTTTGTAAGTAGATAATCTTGGTTCCCATTTGTCATGCAATGACAGGAGAAGTAAAGAATAGTATGGGACTATTTTTATTTGTCTTGGAAATATTAAACAAAGTCTCTCACACACGAGTGAAGTATAAGTAGAGTCCCGCTAGCTTCCTCCCTGTCTCGCTCTCTCTCTCTCTCTCTCTCTTCCAAGTTGCTAAACCTTTCTCCTTACTACCTGCCGATTCTATGGCCTCTCTCCTTCTGAGCTCTCTTTCCTAAATTCTGGTGAAACAGGGGTCGTGTCACGTGTGTTACACTGTGGTTGGAAAGTTCCAGAAACCTGTGTGTGAGTATGTGTGTATGTCACTAGGCTTTGTTCTCCTGCTATTTCACTGACAAACTAACTGCATCATCTCCTGACATTGCTACTTCCTAATCTGTCATCAGCTTTTCCTCAGTTTAACTTGCAAGATCATTTCCCATTCCCAGGCTCGCATAGAGCTGTCTATCCGTCTATTTATCTATCTATCTATTATGATTTGTAAATATAATATGGACTCATAAGAGTACTACAAACAGCACTCGTGAGTAATTAGTCTCTGCTGTGTACTATTGAGAAAGTTCATAAATTCTCGTCTTTAGAGAATCGGCGAAGTAAGCTGGCATGAAGTAAAACTTACTGCTAGATTTTCACAAGTTAATTCCTTGTCTCTATTTTCAATTAACATTCAGCATTTTTAATTCATAAATCCACATCCCCCCATGACATCTGGCGACATCATTCTAGGATATTAACTCCTAGCTCTAAAGGTATTTATCATTAAAGTCTATAGGCACTATCTTACTGGTGGTTACTGATTCATTTCTATTAATTTTAAGTAACAGTTTTCCCAGTCAGTTGCATTTTTCTTAATTTTCTTTCTTTACCAGTTTAACTAGATAAAACTGGTCACCACCAACCTGTGCTTATATTCTTTACTTTTGATTATTGGCATTTCTTTGCAAAATAGCAGTCAGTACTCAGTCTTTAGTATACTCAGCCTTAGTTGAGTTAGTATCATGGCTACTAATATATATGTACAGGAAGCCGAAGATATGGGGCTTACTGACCCCCAACAAATTAAAGAGTATGTGCTCTCACGGTTTAGTTATGAACAGCAGCGTGAGAATGATGCCTGTGAAGAGCATAGAATTCAACATGAACACGAGCGAGAACAACGTGAACATGAGCGAGAACAACGAGATAGAGAACGTGAATACGAGCGAGAACAACGAGAGAGAGAACGTGAATACGAGCTAGAACAACGAGAGAGAGAGAGAACGAGAACGCGAACATGCCGAGCGCGAGGCACTTGAGAAACATGAACTTGAAATGCTGAAGCTCAAGCGAGACTCCTTGGCTTCAGATACATCTGGTGCAGTTAACCCAAGCTCCACAAGCGCTCTCCCTGCACATGTTCTGGCGACCCCACGCATCAAGCTTCCTTCATACAAGGAAGGCAAGTGAATCGAGCCATTCATAATTCGTTTCGAAGACATGGCTCAGCTGTACCAACTGGATGAGGCAGCTAAGCGGCTCCAATTTCTTAGCTTGTTTGAGGAAACTGCCTTCGATATTCTCCACAGAATTCGTGGAGACAATCTCACGTATGAGATGATAAAAGCCACACTCATCAAAGCATACGGTCTCACCGTTGACGATGCCAGGAGTCAGTTTATGAGGGTGTGTCTACAAGAAAAGGAGACTGCTGTTCAGTTTCTTGATCGGCTTACTGCTTACTTAGATGAGTGGATGGAGAACGATGAAACTCCTCCCACGCGAGAGGGGATAATTGACCTTATGCTGCACGTGTAGCTAGAAAAGTCGTGGCCTGCTGAGCTTATGGCTCAGCTTAAGATCTGCCAGGTAAGGGATGCCAGCCAAATGGTGGAGAAGGCTGATGCATTCTTCACTGCATATGGGTATCAAACTCATAAGCAACACACCTGGAACAGGAAAACTGACAAATCTGGGAAACCATCTCAGACTGAACCCCAGCATCAAGGCCGTTCTCCCAAAAATGGGTAAGGTCCAAACAAACCACAGAAGAAGGACCAGGGGCAAAACAACTAGAAACCTGTGTGGAAGCGGTACGACAAGCAGTACCGTAACCAGCAGCAGTACCGGTATTTCAAGCAGCAGCAGAGCAAGGACAAACCACATAACCCTCAGCCGGGACAATCGACTTTAGTGTATTGGAGGCAGGATGCAAATGTAGCCTTCATTCCACAACAAGCGCAGTGGTGCCAACCCCACCAGTATGGGTACTTCTCCACAGTTCACTAGTCCCCCAGTGACAGTGAACTCTCCATCTCTGGTGGTCAAAGCTCCATCTCCCCAGACAGTGATTACAACCCCTCAGGCATCTAGTTCTCAGGGCACCATGTTTGCCGTATCATTCATTCAGCAGCCTCATCAGTGGCTGGCTGCTTCCTCTACAGGCCCTCCCACAGGTAACAGTGCCTTCCTTGTTCAGCCGGGGTTTGTGGGAGGCATTCCTGTGAAGGTCCTGAGAGACAACGGTTCCTCAGGTTGCTCTGTCATGCAGAGTCTAGTTCGGCCTGAGGAGTACTCAGGTCGACAGATCCAAGCCCAGCTTATTGATGGATCAGTGAGATTGTTCCCTGAGGCACGTATCCAGGTGGCATCTCCATTTTACACTGGTACGACACTTGCAGTTGTCATGCCATAACCTTTGCTTGACCTAATAATAGGCAAAATAGCAGGTGCCAAGTATAGTTGCACCATAGATGATGCTACTCAGACTTCGGCTGCAGTAACATGAGCCATGGCCAAGGCTCCGAACTGTGTCACCCCGGTGACCATTGCATTGCTGCAAGATCTGATTTGTAGTCAAGATGTTGTCCAAGAACAACAGTCTGACCCAACACTTGCTACTGTGCAGAAGAAGCAAGAGGGTACTGTGATTAAGTATTCACGGGGAGCTCAAGCCAGGTTCCTTCATAAACAAGGACGGCTCTACCGTGAGTCACGAACACCCCAGGGTGAAGTTCGACTCCAGTTTGTCGTTCCTGCTGAGTATTGCCAAGCAGTGTTAGAATGGGGTCATTGTTCAGCCTCAGGAGGTCACATGGGCAAAGGGAAAACCCAGGGCCGTATCCGTGTTGACTTTTTCTGGCCAGGAATGGGACAGGAAATAACTAGGCTTGTGCGTTCCTGAGATGTGTGTCAGCGTACCACTGACCGGGGATGTGTCCGTCCTGCGCCATTGAAATCAATGTCTATAATCTCTGAACCGTTCGAGAGAGTAGCAGTTGACATTGTTGGGCCAATCTCTCCTAGGGCAAGTGTATATTCTCACTATCATTGATTTCAGCACACGGTGGCCTGAAGCCGTGGCCCTTAAGAATATAGAGGCCGTCACTGTTGCTGAGGCATTGATTGAAGTGTTCTGTCACGTAGGTATCCCCAAGGAGGTCTTAAGCGAACGGGGTTCGCAGTTCACCTCTGCAATGATGAACGAAACATTCAGGTTGTTGTCCATCCAAGGCTTGTGAATTACACACTGACGCTTCACAAGATGGAGTAGGTGCCGCATTAATGCAAGAAACAGAAGGTGGAATTTTTCCACTGGCATACCACAGCCGTAAGCTAAAACCCGCCGAGAGGAATTGCAGTGCTGTTGATAAGGAACTCCTGGCCGTGGTTGATGGTGTTAAGAAATATTACTATTATTTACATTGAGCACCATTCACTCTGGAAACCGATCATATGCCACTCACTAGTCTCAGCACGACTAAGACAGCTAATGCAAGATTGACACGCTGGACACTTTACTTGCAGGAGTTTAACTTTGTTGTGAGATACATCAAGGGAAGTGACAATGTAGGCGCAGACCTGATGTCTCGCCTGCTAACTGATAACTAATAAGGGCAACTGTTGTATGCTGGGTCCAGTAAGACAAGTGTCCTCAGAGATTTATGCAATCCAAGGACTAGCTTGGTTCCCAGTTATTAGTGTACCAGTAAGACCTAAAGTCTCGCCCGTTGGTCCCACAGGACACATTACGTCCAGGACCTGTATATACATGTATACCGTAGGTTAAGGGGAAGTTCGAGACCCCTGTAAGGACAATCCGAGGCCGTGTTTGAATTACCTTGTGGTGTCTCGAGCTATGGGCCTCTCTGAGGATTCCCAGAGAATGCACGTTATCCACATGAGTGTTCACACCACCGCTGGGTGTTAAAATGTGACCTGCTTGGGATTGCGGAGTGATACTCAGCTTGTCAATATTAATCGTAAGTGTAGAGTTAGGTTAACCAGTAAACTGCCCATTCTCAGAGATTTTAGAAATCCAAGGACTAGCACGTTTCCTGGTTAATAATGTAGGTTTAACCAGTAAACTGCCCGTTCTTGGAGATTTGGGCAATCCAAGGACTAGTACGTTTCCTGGTTAATAATGTAGGATTAACCAGTAAACTACAGGGGTCCTCAGAGATTTGAGCAATCCAAGAACTACGTTTCCTGGTTAATAATAAATCCATTAACAAAATATTAGTGTACTTTTTGTAACATAAGTACTGACTACTAGGCAGAGAGAGAAATTGTAATTTTAAAAAATTGTTTCTTGCACTGACACTTTTGATGCTCCATCTTGATTGCATTCGCAGGTGCAGCAGGCGGGTGTAGGAATTTTGTCATGCAGATCAGCTGATCGTCTCTGCTGCATGCTGCCGCCTCTTCTCTTCTGCCTCGTCGTTTCTATTTACTATTGATATGTATTATATCATTTTACACGTACGCACAGTTACACCACAACTGTCACACCTACACCGTTCATTACATACATCATGCTACATAACAATTAGTTGTTAATGTAAATGTAGCGAACTTTTCGCTCAGTTTGACTTGAGTACAGGATTTTTCACTGTCGTCACGGAGTTTTTTTTCCTCAAGCTTGCTTCTATTAACATAAATACGAGGTTTTTATGCTCATGGGTGACTATGATTTTCTCCTGTAGCAGGATAGTACACACACCACAGTGTGAATCTTGTGTGACTGAGTTAGGGTTTTAATGAATGTATATCAAAAATTTTTCTGAAGAACAATTTGATTTTGATGGGGCGTAATGTCACGAATTCGCGCGAACGTATTTATATAATTTCATGACATTGTACTTTAATGAGAAAACCACGAATCTAGTGGAATTCCCATTGGGCATCACTCAGTTCAACCGTCCTCGTATTCACTTCGATCGGAATGGTTTTCAGAACATTTGTCACTGTTTCACAAGTGACCATTCTTATCCACGACATTAGTGCTTTCACTGAGTGATTTATTGTGAGCCTATATCGTTCACTTTCTTTCCGTTGACTGTTGAAGTTAGGCCACGCCTACTTCCTGCGATTACGGGAAGCTCGTACCTCCCTTCCGAGTTTGAAGTCAGTTAGCTCGGGATCGTCGCGAGAATAGGATCGTTTTGTGCCCAGCGTAGAGCAGCGTCTCTGTTGTACAGCGAATTCCTGAATCTCCATCTAGACGGTGACTGGCGAAGCAGGCTTGGAGCGAATAGCAGCGCTGGTGTTCATCAAAGGCGCCCAGACTTTCGTTTCGGCTCCCCTCCACTGACCAGTAATTCTGTTCGTTTTTCTGGGCTTAAGTTTAATTAGCTTTTGAATGAGCGAGTGAGTGTATTCTCTTGTTATTTAAATTCACGAGTCCCCTAGCAACCATGAAATTCCCCTTTTGAATTTATTTTGAGATTCATATAACGTAAATTTATTTTATTGTAATCAATAAATTTATACTTCTTTTCTTTGAGCTTAATGTAATTAGACTCGTGTTTTATTTCTCCACATTAAGCTTATTTTAGTTGTCGCCCCTAGTTTGCACAAACTCTTTACATTATCCTTAACTGGTATTTAGGCCTGTTCTTTTGTATCAAGCTTAAATCCGTTGTGCCAGCCAGAAGTTAAGCACTGGCAAGAACCTGTTTATTATTATTAGCATTAGTTATTGATTGTCAGGGGTGGAGTCACTTTCTCGCGAGGCTAACAGTACTACAAACAGCACACGTGAGTAATTAGTCTCTGCTGTGTACTGTTGAGAAAGTTCATAAATTCTCGTCTTTAGAGAATCGGCGAAGTAAGCTGGCATGAAGTAAAACTTACTGCTAGATTTTCACAAGTTAATTCCTTGTCCCTATTTTCAAGTAACATCCAGCATTTTAATTCATAAATCCACATCCCCCCGTGACACCGGCCTACTCAGTAACTAACGGATCTGCCTGATCCTCACTCCACGCACCCTCCCACTCACAGTGCCTATGCACCGCACCCACTCTCCAACCCCACCCATCCCACTCAGCCTGACCAAGCACTCACTCCGTCCACCCACTCTCCCACCCACCCTAATCCGCCCACTCTAACCCACCGACTCACGTACCTACCCCATCTATTTCGTTCACCCTCCCAACCTCATGTTGACCCTCCTAACCTAGCAACCCGGCCACTATGTTTCACAAAAATGATCTGCAAGCCCATACACACACACACACACACACACACACACACACACACACACATACACACACACACGAGTGGATACGTGGGTGTGGATGACTGGATGATTCTAGCAGAAGGAGGGTAAGAGGAGGGAGAAAAGTGTGTCATAGCGAAGGAATGAGGGCGTCTCTCATACGGGCATTAAGTTTCTCGTCATTTCATTTCCCGCATTAACATTACACATCAATGACGTTAGTAACAATTTAGAAACATTTTCCTGCACGATCATCCATCATGAGGAAAGGAATCGTTCTAACCTTTCGAGCACCTTCTTCCATACCTGATATTTACTGTATACATAACTCCGATTCTGCAAACCATGTTATTTAGTGCATATTATTATATTATTACTGTCATATTATTGACAGCAAACCATGCCTTACATAAGACTTTTGATCTCAGTTGCTTCGCTAGACTTATGTTTCATCTAGCCTGAACCAAGTCAGACACTTGCCCAAATTAATAATATACAATATCCCTTTCTTATAAATGTTACGAGTATTACAGCTATATTTCATATGGATATAATATGAATAAACGTGCTTTATATGCCTATCTGTTCAGCCTATATGGACAGGAAATTTCAAATACTGTGGTGTAACGAAGTAACGGGTTTTCCAGCCCATTCATACCCCTGAAACATGCATGTAAATGCTTCAGCCACTCTAAGAGTTATTAGTGCTGGCAGTTGTACTTGCCTTATCAACCAAAGACGGACTAAGGAAAATTAACCCCTACACCGCGGGCTTGTTTACCAATGACTTGCGTGTGCCGCGGGGTTATTTGGGCTCCGACAGACTCTCAAAAAATATTTGCCAAAAATCAGTTATTAGTCCTAGAATAATAAAATTACATATGCTTATGGCACATACCTTCAGCTTTCTCCTGGAATGATTGTTGAGCCTTCGTCAGTTACCGTAGGACTTGTGGAGACCTCTGAAGTAGGGTAACGAAGTCTCCACTTTACACTTTCCGACAACCCGTAATATGATTACCACAGCCAGATACAAACACTATAAACACTATTCTACAATTTTCAAGTAGTTTGGGATCCATACTAAAAAAAAAACACTGTGAAAGCAATGGAAATTACGAGCGCGTCTGATCGTCGCACTGGCACTAGTTCGCTCTTAGTAGTCTGTCATTTATTATTCATAAAACCCCTCACACTTTATATTTCTATTACTATATAACACTTATATATATCTACAGTCTTTATTCATAAGTTTCCTTCAGTAGTATTAGTTTATTGTCACTGTAGGGATTCAATTTCTTTCAGTAAAATACGTAGCATTCACTTTCTCGTCCTGTATACTGGCATTGAGAGTGAATGTCACTTTCATCTTCACTCTCATAACTCATAGCATTCAGACATGCTAGAGTGAAACTTTCACTTTCATTACTCCTAGGGTATATACTCGTATTCTTATAATACTACTCATTTACATTTCTATTTACGTTCTCTATTTTATTTACGTTATTTACATTTCTATTTTATTTACACTGTGTTGTGCACTGTCACTTGAAATAACTTATAAAACTATTTTCCATTGTTCACGTATATTTACATTCATTACTTTCACTTGCTGTTTACACATTATTTACACATTATTTACAATTCCACTTGCACTGTTTTACTCAATAGAAAGATCGTAGTCACTCTTTTATCAATTGTCAGCCCTTTACCTCTTTCCACACGAGGTTTAGTAGGGGGTAAAGGTCACAGGGCCATTTGCATGGGGGTGAAAAAAGGCCTTGAAGTCAGCAAGAAGAAACATACGTACTCTCGCTTCGGAAGTTGAGAGTAACCTGATAACGGAGGGCCAGCTGGAGGCCTGCTAAGGGGTTATTCAGAGTTACCAATATTACTTCTTGAAACAGCTAAGTCTAGCACTGATATGATTGGCAGGAAATCTAGACAATACATTATAAATTTGGTAGTTCCAGGTGAATGTAAATATCACTTAGGCTTCTCCCTTCCCTCCTTACATGTATATTTATTTCGAAAATAGATTAGAGGCCTACTTGGGAGATATATATTCAGAGCTACCAATGTTAGATCTCGAAACATCTTTGTTTAGCAATGATATGATTGGCAGGAAATCTAGACAATACATTATAAATTAGGTAGTTCCAGGTGAATGTAAATATCATTTAGGCTTCTCCCTTCCCTCCTTACATGTATATTTATTACGAAAATAGATTATAGGGCATATTTCAAGGGGAAAAAAACAGCGAAAATTAGCGAACGAGTGCACGTGAGGTGTTGTCAGGTGATAATTAGCCAATTCCAGGTGTTTGGCACTCTCACTTATCTTATTTCTTTCTTGTATATATTATTTGGTATAAGAATAGGACATAGGGCTTATTTCAATGGATGAAATCAGTGAAAAATTCCAGGGAAGATTTACTTAGCGTAGCACGGCCGGGCAGGCGAGAGGATAGGGTAATGGAGGGGGGGTAGGGAGGGGAGTCAAGAATGGGGAGAAATGGCTAAATTGTCAACAATGGATGGGAGTACAGATGAGATTAGGAGTGCTGACTAGTGTTGGACATTGGCAGTACTGATAGATGATACAAGCCCCCACTTGGAAGCCCGGGTGAATCAAAATAACACAGAATCACAAAAGTGACGCCCCGCGGTATGATCCCTTGCTCCCAAGCGTCACGAAATTGACGCCCCGCGGTTAAGGGGTTAATAACTGAAGGCCAATGATGTTATATATACCGGTATATGTAATGTCTTTGGCCTTCAATGACTATTTTCCCTTGGACTGTGAACGGCACTCGCTGAGAAGTCCCTGCGCCATAACAGATAAATACCCACTTGACCCGGGCATATCTTGGTCATTCTTACTGTCACTGATGATTTTATTCGGTTAAGATAAACTCAAGGGGCGAGCTGTAGCCTCAATAAACCTCTTTTCTACGCTACATAATATCGTCTTTCAGCAGCACGAGTAAATGAAAAGGACGTCACCGGGCCAGAAGGGGTTAATTTATAACTTAGTATTACCCAACACCACCTACCATTTTCTTCCCACTCAAAACATGTGCTGAAGCCGTGTTGATAATTTAATGGCAGTGTTGTTGTCAGTGATGGTTTACTGATGACACAATTAACCCTCTTATGTAGAAGGTCTGGCCCCTGCACTGGGTCTATTACGGACAAAGACAGAGGCCGGGCTAACCCCAGGCCTCTGCTCCAGCTGACGTCACACATTTTTATTCTCCTAAGAATGGGTCGTAGGGGCATGATTTTATTGACTTTGGAAAATATATATGTAAGGGTTGCATGCCCCACTGTATTCTGTAGGTCAGCTGTTTGTCTGTGTGTGGGAGGGATGAGGGTGTGCCCGTGCACGCTTCACCATCTACTGTAAGCGAGCTATTATTTTCTTTCCCTGTCAATTATATCCATTACTAGGAGAAAATGCTTGATAGCAGAAAGGAACTGGAAACTCATGAGTACTTTAATACATATTTATCATCGCATAAGGAAAGGAAGAAAACTATAGGAAACAACTTGAAAGGAATCTGGTGTTACACCTAAATCAAAATTCTACTGAAAACAATAATATAATAATGAAATAGCAGGACGGAGGGGAGGGGAGGTATGTGTGACGGGCTGAGGTATGACGCTGTTGTTGCCAAGACATATTCAGAGGCATTAGAAGAAAATCAACTGCAGAAACTAGATAAGAATTATTAGATAGGAGAACAACAGTATAATGAAACTGCTGTGTGGATGTTAGGTGAAGTTGCTACCAAAATATATTCACTATCATCAGGAATAATCACATGCAGCAGCTAGAATAGATTTATTAGGTAAGAAATCTAATGATGAAGCTTTGTTGTGGATATCTGGTGAGGTGAGACGATGTGTGACAACCTTAGATCCCATAAAGGTCAAGGCAAAGCTTCAGAATACAATAATAAGGCGATGAGAAAATGAAGTGGCATTGTGGAGATGAAGTAAGGTGAGATTTGTGAGACCGAGATAGAACACAAACATAGTTCTAGCTACATCCAGAACATTATTTTCATCATAGGACTAACTTTTTATACTAAGGAGGCAGCGGGTTGCCTTCAGTAATTCCTTAGGTATTAGGGAAATCACCTAATTGCAACAAAAATATAATTTAAGAAACCTTGGGGTGAAAAGGTTATGTTAAAATAACATTATAAGGATGAATGGCAGGACTAGATAAGGTGAAGGGTGGAAGATTAAGCTGAGGTATCATGCTGTTTACTTAAAAACATACTCAGTGACAGACGTAAACTTGCTATGCATCAAAGTAGTATACTGGTGAGGTCGGTGTGTAACACTCTCGACTTTGGTATATACCACATTGTTGCTAATAATCTGTGTCGTATTTATGAAGTCATATTTGTCAGAAAGAACAAAAATCTTGAACACACACACACACACACACACACAGGGAGTCAATCGAGGCAGACGTGTGACATCGGCGCTCCGTACCGAACCAACATGGCCAGTGGCATTACCTAAATTAGTAGCTTTGTATGAGTCAAGCTCTGTACCAGGTTAGACTAAATGATTTTTCATTATTAAAAGAAAAAAATAATAAGTTTAAACAAGACTTGTTCAAACAGAAAAGAGAATCAAGACGAAAGAATGCACTGAGTCAGCTGAGACTTGTTTACTACAGCAGCACGGGGAATGTAAGTACATACTCTGTACTTTTAGTATTGCAAAATGGATACATACTTTAGTAAAGCAAATTTGGAAAAGAATAGGGATAAAGGTAAAAAGCAAAATGATGATTTCTACCAAGAACTGGTTGAAGTGGAGACTCACAATAGACTGGTTGAGCGTGTACACAAACTAGAAATGGCTTTCAAAAATGAAATTGATGAAATAAAGAAGCAGATGCACTTCCAAAAGGAAGAATTAGAAAAACTAGGAAGGGAGGCCAACAAGAAAGACACAACCATCAGTGAACTAACAGTAGAAGAAAATGAGTGAAATGGCAATCACGAGAGTGTTATGGAAGAGTTCAAAAATGACACGGAGACAATTAGGCAAGTAAGCAGTCTTATAGACCAGTGATATTGAGGAGAAGATAACACAGGTGAATGAAGCTGTGCAAAGCTACAAAAATGATGT
Source organism: Coenobita brevimanus (assembly GCF_032717465.1). NCBI lineage: Eukaryota > Metazoa > Arthropoda > Malacostraca > Decapoda > Coenobitidae > Coenobita > Coenobita brevimanus. The sequence goes on from NC_136984.1 coordinate 26,883,204, forward strand.
GGAAACCACGTATGCTGAAATGGTGAAAGTAAAAAAAGACTTAGAAGCAAGGGTGGAGGAAAAAAGCATTAAAAAGGAAGTGAAAAGAATAATCCAAAACAATCCAAAGTTAGTCAGAGATTCAGTAGATATCAACAAATCTACTGTATAGTAATCACTGGTATAGAAGAGGAAGAAGTAAAAAACAAGATCACAAGAGACAAAAAGGAGATGCCAATGTAATGAGCTTACTGAAAGAAGTATCAGAGGAAATCTATAGTAAAGACATAGAGGAACACAAAAGGTTAGGGAAATATGAGAAAAGCAAGACAAGACCTCTAAAAGTGACTTTCCAGAGTGTAAACACTGTGGAAGAGATACTAAAAAATGCAAAGAACCTTATGGAAAAAGAGGAGTTCAAAAATGTATGGATAAAAAGATGCCTAACACAAGAGGAACTGGAATTACTGAAAGAGAAAAGGGAGGAAGCATAAAGAAAAAATGAGGGAAGATCAGAAGAGGAGAAGAAGAATTTTTTTTTACAAAGTAATAGGATTGCAGGTACGAAAGTGGTACACAAACAGGATGGAATAAAAAGGAGGAAGGTAGTAAAACCATGTCATGACAAGTATATAAACAAGATGATAAAGTTGATGTACTCAAATGTGGATGGAATGGTATCTAAATTACTTGAGATGAATGATTATGTCAGAGAAAATGAACCACAAATAATATGCCTAACTGAAACAAAATTAACACCAAGGATATCCAATGACATACTAAACTCAGAGGAATACAATATATGGAGAAGAGACAGAAACTTAAAAAAAGGAGAAGGAATTATAATATTAACTAAGAAAAATCTAAAAGTCAATGAAATAAAACTAGATATACCATCACAAGTAGAACTGATTGCAGTAGGGATCAACACATCTGAAGGGAAAGTAATCGTAGCCAATTTGTACATGTCACCCAGATCAAACACATGGGAAAGAGATGAATATGAGGACCTGGCAGAGTACAATTCAGAGTTTAAGATCATTACTACATAAAATGGAAGAGAAATCGGAATGAATTATACTAACTGGGGATCTTAATACAAATATAAATTGGAATACTCTAGATATAATTAGCCAAGAAAGCTGTTGGGACCAAAAGCTCCTGGATCTCGTGCAAGAGTTTTTCCTACCGCAACATGTGAGGGAAACCATCAGAAAAAGAGGACTTGATGTACCTTCAGTGCTAGATCAAATATTTACTAGGCAAGAAAATGATATTGACAGTTTAATATGTCACCCTCCACTCGGCAAAAGCGATCATGCAGTACTAAATTATAACTTCAGGATAGCATATGACATAGTTAACAGCAATGAAAGTTACAAAAAGAGCCTAAACTATAAAAAGGGAAATTATCAAGACCTAAAGAAGTATTTCTTAGAAATTGATTGGGAAAATGAGCTTAGAGGACAAGATTGAAATGCTGTATATAAAAAAATCTGTGAATTTTATGAAATAGGAGTCCAGAAGTACATCCCACAGCACAAAGAAGCAGATAAGAAAATACAGAAATAGTTCAATACAGAATGTAAAAATCAAAAGAAGGAAGAGATATGTTGTGGAATAGATACAGAAGACACAATAGTGAACGGGCGTATAATAATTACAAACAGGCAAGAAACAATTATACAAGAATAAGGAGGGAAGCCCAAAAACAGTTTGAGGAGGATATAATAAATAAAAGTAGTGATCAACCAAAGCTGTTTTACAGCTATTTCAGAAGCAAAACCAAAGTAAAAGATATAATACAATCCATTACGGACGAGGGAATCACTTATACGCAAGAGAAAGATATTTGTGAAGCACTAAATAAGAATTTCCAATTAGATTTTACAGAAGAAAAAAATTTTGAGAGGGACTATGTGGAACATGCATGTCCACACATAGTACCAGATATACAAATAGCAGAAAAAGTAATACAGGAGGAGTTAAGTAGATTAGACAGAGGAAAAGCAAGTGGTCCTGATGAAATTTCATGTTGGGTACTACGAGAATGTGCAAAGGAGTTAAGTAAACCATTATTTTTAATTTTCAAGAAATCCTTGAGTCAATGTAAACTACCTGACTTTTGGAAAAAAAGCAAATATTGTCCCCTTATTCAAGAAAGGAAATAGACAAAATCCACTCAACTACCGACCAGTATCACTGACCAGTGTTGTAAGCAAGGTATTAGAAAAGCTTATAAGAAAAGCTTGGGTAAATCATCTAGAAGAACACAGTATGATAACAGAAAGACAGTTTGGTTTCAGAAAAGGAAAATCATGTGTTACTAATCTGTTGAGCTACTATGACAGTAACAAACACAATACAGGAAAGAGAAGGATGGGTGGACAGTATCTATTTAGATTTCAAGAAAGCTTTTGACACAGTACCACACCAAAGACTTTTATGGAAACTGTACCATCAAGGAGGAATTCGAGGCAAAGTGTTTTGTTGGATGCAAGACTTTCTCATAAAAAGAGAAATAAGAACAGTACTAAGAGGAAACTACTCATCATGGAAAGAAGTGACTTGTGGAGTACCACAGGGTTCAGTGCTGGCACCAATCATGTTTTTAGTGTATATAAATGATATAAACAGTAACACTGGAAATGAGAGCTATCTGAATATGTTTGCAGATGATGCAAAAATACAAAGGAGAATTACTAACACAGACTCTTGTAAAGAGCTACAAGAAGAATTAAATAAACTTCATGAATGGAGTAGAACATGGCAAATGGAATTCAATGTGGACAAGTGTCATGCAGTCAAGTTTCGTAAAAGTGGAAAAAGACCTGATTGGGATTATAAGTTAGGAAATAAAACCCTATACACATCAGAAAGAGAGAAAGATCTAGGTGTGATTATCAATAACAGACTATCTCCGGCTGACCACATCAGCGAGAAGGTACGGAACATGTATACACTGCTTGCAAATATGAGAATAGCATTCACATAGATAAATGAAGATATGCTAAGAAGGATAATAACATCATTCAGTAGACCAACACTGGAATATGCATCAGTAGTCTGGAGTCCTCATCTCAAAAAACACATAGACAAGATTGAAAAAGTTCAAAGGGCCGCTACAAGATGGATACCAAGCTTAAGGGACCTAAGCTACGAAGAAAGACTAAATAAACTGAATCTACCAACACTACAGGAGAGAAGGAAAAGAGGTGACATGATAATGCTATATAAGTGCATATCAGGGAAGGAGAAAATAGACATAAATAATTACTTAACATATGGAGAAGCATCAGGAAGAGGACACTGCAAAAAACTGCATAAGAAGAGAGGTGATAAAGACATAAGGAAATTCAGTTTCCCAAACAGAGCAATTGATCAATGGAATGCACTACCGAATGAAATAGTGTGTGCCAAAACAATTCACAAATTTAAGGATATGTACGATAAATATGGTTTAAGACACGGGACAGTACGAGCTTGACTCATTCCTGTAAAAATACAATTAGGTAAGAACAATTAGGTAAGAATACACACACACACACACACACACACACACACACACACACACACACACACACACACACACACACACACACACACACACACACACACCCACACCCACACACACACTATATATATATATATATATATATATATATATATATATATATATATATATATATATATATATATATATATATATATATATATATTCATCAACCATTAAAAGTCCACTGTTGAAGCCCTCCCCCAACCTTCTCCATGAATTTCTTGACTGAGCCAATCTCTATCACGTTTTTCCTGCAGTTTTCTCTATCTCATCTCTCCACCTCCTGTCTGGCCTTTTTCTGCGACACTTACAGTCTGTTGGTGTACAGTCTGTCAGCCTCTTGCTCCATCAATTATCCTTACTCTTCCTACATGGCCAGACCACCTCCATTTCTGTTCTTTTATAGCTTTTATGCCTTTGACTTTTGTCTGCTCACTCACCCAAGCTGATCTTTCCCTGTCCCTTAAAGATATTCCTAACACTGACCTTCCCATTGCCCCCTGAGAACGGATTAGTCTATTATCCATCGAGTTTGTTAGTTTCCAGGTCTCACAACCGTACGTCATAGCTAAAATTATTCATTCGTTATAAACTTTTCGTCTCAGACATATTGGCAAGTTATTTTTCATGTTTCTGTGTTTATCAAAAGCTTTCCATCCAATTGTAATGCGTCTTCTTCTTTCGCTATCATGATCTTTTTGGTTAATTTTAGTATTTTTCCCAAGTAAACATACTCCTCGACTTACTCAACAATTTCTTCGCTTATTCTGATGACGCTCCTTGGTGTTTGTGGATAAAACATTGCTTTAGTTATTCTTCGGTTCATCTTAAGTCCTACTTTGAGACTTTCTCTCTTCAGGTCATTTAATATTTCTTGCAGTGTCTCTGCTGTTTCTGACATTAGGACAATGTCATCTGCAAATTTCAAGTGGTTTACCTTTTCTCTGTCTGTGTTTACTCCATTGTTCTCCCAGTCTAGCTTTCTAAAAAAATACTTTCTAGGCATGCTGAAGATAATTTTGGTGAAGTTGTGTCTCCCTAATGCACTCCCTTCTCAATCTTAACTTTTTTCCGAGTTTTTATGTACTTTACTGTAACTGTGGCAGTTCCCTCTTGATATATGTTTTCGTGTAGTTTTACAATGTTCTCATTTACTCCTTCTTCTCGCAATGAATTTATAGTTGCTATGTGCTCCACTGGGTCATTTTTTTTTTTTTTTTTTTTTTTGTAATCAGCAAAACTAACAGTGGTTTATTATGTTCTATAATTTTCTTCATTAGCTGAGCCACTGTGTGTAGATGATCAGTATTTGCATACCCGCTCCAGAATTATGCCTGTTTACGAGGTTGTTTTTCTTCCGATTTTGTTGTTACTCTGTTCGTAAGAACTTTAGTGAAGAGTTTGAAAATGACTGATAATTAGCAAATGGGTCAATAGCTACCAAGATGTACTGGGTCGCCTTTTTTGGTAAAGCAAAATAACTATTGCATTACACCATGTTTTGGGAATTTTCTTCTTCGTTATACACTGAGTAAATAAGTGAGCAAGCCTGTTTTGTACTTCCACTCCTGCAATCAACAGTAAATCTGCTATTCTTCCATCTTCTCTTGGAGCCTTCCCCCTTTTCATATTTTTAAGGGAAATATTTACTTCGTCTGGTGTTACCTTAGGTATATCACTTGTGTCAACTGAAAAGTTAGCTCTTGGTTCTACTGTCATTGATTCATAAAGTTCTTTGTAAAATTCTTCAACTCTCTTCACCATCTTATTCCTTCATTTAATGACTTCACCTTTCTTGTCTTTCAGTGATATCATTTGTTGCTTTCCTAGTGCCATTTTACTTCGGACCTGTTTCAGACTTTTTACTTTTTTGATGGTTTCTTTCATCTGAGCCATGTTTCTCTTTTTTCATCTCTTTGTCTCTTGTTGATAAGCGTATATAATTCCGCTCGTTCTACTTCATCTTTGATTTTACTTTCATTTCCTTAGGATTTTTCATGAGCTCGAGTGTCTTTTCCGAACATGAAAATTCTTGGCTTTCATTGTATTATGTTTCCCTATTAAGTCCGCTGATTCTCTTTGCACTTTTGTTAGTCTGTCATTCAACTCATCAGTGTCACGTTCAGCGTTATTAGACCCTGATTTCTGTTCGTTATTTCCAACTGAATGGCAGCTTTGACTTCGTTTTCGTTTATTGGGCATATCTTTATATTTTCAATCATCATTCTTTCACTTCTGAAATTCAGTCTGGCTGTGCAACCCAACATTCTATGGATACTTCCTCTATATACTTTGTTGGTTACTGTTACATTTGTGATCGTTTTATTTTTACCAGTAAAATGCCGGCTGTGGCAACTCAGGTGTGCCACCACACCCACAGGAGGACACGGAGGGCTAGACGGCACGAGGAAAGTGTCCGGGCAATACGGACGTAAGTTCACCGGGCCGAGCGTCTCTATTCCCCGGAGCTCACCCGCTGCCACCACCTTAGTCAAAGTACACTACCACCCGCGCGAGCTGACCACCGCCAGGATCGGGGTGGAACTGGCCTAACAGTTCAGAGCAGCACCCCAGCGACGGCTCATAGCCGCACATTACCTGAGACACCCTGTAGCCACTCAGAGAAAACAGAGATGGCCTGTAGCTGCTCTGAAAAAAGGGCCATGGCCTGTAGCCGGGTGCCAGTGACAGCCTGTAGCCACACCCAAAAAAAGGCCACAGCCTGTAACCGGCCCACTAATTAGGAGACGGCCTGTAGCCACTCCACCCAGTGCTGCTCACATCCCCTACAGAGACCACGACGGCCTGTAGCCAGACTGGGGAGAGACCAGTATGTCCCCTCTCCTTTTGTAGTTGCCTTGGAGGGCACGACACCGGCGATGGCCTGTAATCACGCCCGTATGGAGGAAACTGCCTGTAGCCACTCCTCTCCTGCATGTCGCCTTCCTTGCGGGACTTCAGTGATGGACAGTAGCTGCACTTCGCCTGTGTTCCTGTCAAGGAGTCGGGTCCCAGCGACGGCCTGTAGCCACGCTGACAGCCAAGGGATGGCTTGTAGCCGCCTTCAGTCTCTTGCCCAAGGGAACCCAGTGACAGCCCGTAGCTGCACCGGGGAGAGACGCCAAAGTCTCTCACCCCCTGTGACTCTACAATGAGATGGTGAGCTGTGCTCAGTCCTGCCCTCCGGCAGGAGCACAGATTACTCTCCTGTCCACCCAGACCGGCAACCTCCAGGAGGAGGACCACTGTCCTGAGGATTGGTGGAGAGGCCCCGTACTGTCTCCGGGGTTGGTCTCCCTCCTTTCAGAGGAAGAGGACACCCACCTGACGGACTCCAGCAGGGGACGATGCCGCAGCCCAGCCCTGACAATGGCGCCTCCAACAGAAGCCCACAGACAATGCCCCTCCGAGGACGTCCCCCAGGCCCCTGGGTAGGCCCACTCCCCACCCCGACAAAGGCAATGCCCGTCCTCCACCCGGCACCTGAGCGAGCGCCTCCAACGCCTGCTTGGCCTCAGTCCTGAGGGCCAGACTCCAGTCCCCAGCCCCGACAGCAAGGGGCTCCTCGCCACACACAGCCCGAGCCCCAGCCGAGAGATGAAGCCCCTGAGAGTGGTCCCATGGTCGCGGGACGAAGAGACTCCCAAAGGGCCTCCGCCTACACCAGGCCGAGAGTTGTAAGCCTTGGACCTCCGCTCCCCCCCCGTGAAACAAAGTGGACCTAACGACAGTGAATTATCAGCGAACAGTGAGGCTGTCACTCGAGGCACGTGAGTGAGTGTAACATGATAGAAGTGTACAGTGAGGCCCAGAAAAGACATAGATCAGAGAGTGTAAAAGAACAGGTGCCCCAGTGAAATCATGCCATAAGTTTACGGTAAGACCAAGTAAGAACATAAGATAATAAGTGTAAAAGAACAGGTGCCTCAGTGATAGCAAGCAGTGAATATACAGACAGTGACACCTCACCCTCTGTAACGGTGCCTGTAACATAGTGTCATGAACTACCCCCCCCCTTTTTTTGTGCAGGGACAGTAACAAAGCCCCCATACTTAGTCTAAAAACTTAGTGCCAAAACAATGAACTCCTCATGACAGTGCCTTCTCACCACAGACATTGTAATAGTGCTTTGCCCTCCTGAACCAGACTTAGACCCCTGCACGATACTCTACCCACTAATACCATCCTTTGTATTGATTTTTGCCTGTGAGATTGTGTACGATTGTCGACCTATTCTACGGCAGTTGAATTTGTCAATATACTTGTAAGGTTGTTGCCTGGTGTTTATTTTTTTTGCCCTGGCCCTTTCTTATTTGTCTAAGCTCTGGTCTAGAAAGGGAACCCGGCTGCACTTTAGGCATTCTAGGGACGGGAAGCCGCCCCTTAAACACCTAGCATAACAACCTGCTATAGTGAAGTCGATTTCATTCTTTGTTTCTCCATTTGGACTTCTCCAGGTCCATTTTCTCCCTGTTCTTTTGTGAAAGAATGTGTTCATTCTTCTCATGTTATATTGTACATTTCAGCAAAGTTTATCAGCATTTCTCCTCTTTTATTCCTTTCTCCAACTCCAAGTTTTTCCTGTACATGCTTCTCCATTTTTTTAAATTTACCAACTAACATGGATACCCGGCGTTGCCGGGCCAAAAAGACGAAGACTCTAATCCTATTTGCTCTAGTTCAATCTTCCTTTCTTCTCCAGAAAACCCATGTACGTAGGGATTGTAAGAGGTCCAGGAACTTTCTCTTTCATCTTTGGGGGACTAATGCACAGTATTTGTGTGCACTTGTTTACTATTACCAGGGACCTCAAATGACCTCGGAGGTCAATCTCACATAGCCTATGTCCAAACTCGAGGTCAGGTGAGTCTCCCTGCCATAAACTGGGCTGCTGGATCCACTTGTTCAAGCGTGTATTATCGGTGACCTCAAATGACCTCCGACCAGTGACCTTAAATGACTTCGGAGGTCAATCTCACATAGCGTATGTCCGAACTGGAGGATATGTGGTCTCCATGTCAAAAATTGGGCTGCTGGGTCCAGTCGTTCGAGCATGTATTACCAGTGACCTCAAATGAGCTCCAACCAATGACCTCAAATAACCTCGGAGGTAAACTTCACATAACCCATGTCCGAAGTGATTGTCATGTATGCTTCCACACCAAAAATTTGACTGCAGGGATACCCGGCGTTGCCTGGCCCCAAAAGATGAACACTCTACCGGTGACCTCAAATGCTCTAGATCTGAGTTTTGCCTCCCCAGAAACCATCCCTGGATCACCCTGATTCAGAATATATATTGGTCTGGAGGTCTATGACCATTGGTTTGCGGATGTTTAAAAAAAAAAAAAAAAAAAACAATGGAACGTGTGTGATATATATATATATATATATATATATATATATATATATATATATATATATATATATATATATATATATATATATTTGAAAGAAAGAAGGTACCAAAGGCCAGGACCCTGCAAAATGTTCCTTCCAAGAAAAAAAGGAAAAACAATACAAAAGAGAGACAAATTCAAGATCCTTTTATTTCAAGATGCCTGGACACATTGCGTTTGAAAGACTGGAGATCGGAGGAAGTAAGAAATACAGACAGAGGGAGACAGTTCCACAGTTGACATGTTGCATAAATGAAGGACTGGGAGTAACGGTTTACTCTTACATTAGAGAGTTGGACAGAAAAGGGATGAGAGTTTGTTGCTAGACGGGTGCTATGCACCCGTTGTAGAGATGGAGGGAAGCAAGCAGCAAGTTCAGAGAAGCAGTGACCATTGAAGTAGCAATAGAAAAGAGATAAAGATGCAACACTGTGGCGAAGAGACAGAGGTTGAAGGGAGTCAGTAAGAGGAGGAGAGTTAATGAGATGAAAAGCCTTTGACTCCATCTATTGAGAGGAGCTGTATGCGGGGAGCCTCATCACATATGAGAGTTGTACTCCACACAGGGGCGAATAAAACCCATGTGTAAAGTCAACAACTGTGCAGGGGTATGCAGTCAGGTTAGCATACCCAGTCTCATGGAAGCAGATTTTACAAGAGATGAAATATGATCTTTCCAAGATAAGTCCCGTATGAGTGAAACCCGAAGCATGTTCAAGGATGATGTAGGATTCAGCTGGATATTATTAAACATTAGTGGGTACCCCTGTAGAAGATTGTGTCGGGTTGATAGGTGTCAAAAGTGAGATTTTGATGCATTAAAAACAACAAGATCATTTCTACCCTAGTTAGGGATACAAGCCAAGTCAGACATAAGGTGTGGCATAGCCTCATCCCTTGTTTGTTGAAGCAACTGCAGGGATGGACGTTGCAAGAACTGAATGGAAAGGTGGAGGGTGGAATCATCAGCGTACGAGTGGATAGGGTAAGATGTACAGCATAGAAGGTCAATGATGAATAACAGGAAGAGAGTCGGTGATAGGACAGAGCCCTGAGGAACACCACTGTTGCTACTGTAGATCTAAGAGAAGAACAATCGTCTATAGTCTACAACAGTGGCTATAGACCGACGAGAAAGGAAGCTACAGATGAAGGCACAGATAGAAGCATAGAAACCGTAAGAGGGCAGTTCAGAAATTAAAGATTTATGCAAGACTCGATCGAACGCCTTTGAAATGTCAAGTGCAATGACATAGCTTTCACCAAAGTCTCGAAATGAGGATAATCAGGAGTCCGAAAGGTAGGTGAGAAGATCGCAAGGGAAGCATCCCTGACGAAACACACTGACGATCGGAAAGAAGCTTGTGATATGAAAGATGATTTGCATTTTTTCTGTTTAGAATTGACTCGAAAACTATTGAGACAGAGGATGTTAAAGCAACTGGACGAAAATTAGAGGGATATAAATTGTAACTCTTCTTTGGGACTGGCTGAATCAGGGCAAACTTCCAGCAAGAAGGAAAAGTGCAAGTTGATAGACAAAGGCGAAAGAATTTACCTAGGCAAGGTGTAAGCACAGAAGCACAGTTCTTGAGGACAACAGGACGGACTCCATAAGGCCCATATGTCTTGTTAGTATTAAGGCCAGTGATGGCAGAAAATACATCAGCTGAAGAAATTTTAATGTCAGCCATGAGGAAGTCAGAGAGGGGAAAGTGATGGAATAACTGCACCGGAATCGTCTAAGGTGGAATTGGAGGGGAAAGGCTGAGCGAAGAGATGTGCTTTATCAGTAGAAGAAATAGCTACAGAGCCATCAGAGTAGAACAGAGGAGGGAAGAATGATGAGGTAAAGTTGTTAGAAAGTTTTTTGGCAACGTGCCAGAAGGAGCGGGAAGAATTCGAGTTGGAGAGTTGAGAGCATTTAGTATGGATGAATTTATATTTAACAGAGCGAAGAAAAGACTTAGCACGATTCTGGCAGAAACATAAACAAGATGTGATTCAGGGTGGGTTGGCTTTGGTCCTCTCCTTGTTGTGGACAGCATTGAAACAAGCATCATTAAACTTAGGCTTTCTTGCATTAGTTAAAGAATATGAGACGGGAATGTATTCTTCTATGTCAGAGAGCATAACCTCCGTAATGCACAAAGCACACTCAGATGGCTCCCGGCCATGGAAGCAATAATCATTCAAGGGAAAATCAAAGAAGTACTGCCTGAAGGCCTCCCAATTTGCAGCTCCAAAGTCCCACAGTCGACGTTTCCTTGGGGGGTCCACAGGTCAAGGTATTAATGTGATCGGAGGGGCCCATCGGAGAGAAAAGATTAACAGCGTAAGCAGAGGATTTATTATAAGGAAGAGGACAAGTATATCGGAACTCTCTCCTAGGTGGTCAGGGACATGGGTAGGGTGCTTTACAAGTTGCTCTAGGACATTAAGGATATATATATATATATATATATATATATATATATATATATATATATATATATATATATATATATATATAATGTAATAATAATTTCATGATGAAATGGAGAGGTAGTCGTGATGTGAGATGTATGAGACAGAGGTTAAAGTATCATATTGCTGTTTCCGAAATATATTCAAAAGTTAAAAAGATCACATGCATCAGCAAGAATCAAATAATTAAATAAGAGAACTGCAGAATAATGAAGTGGCAGAGTGGATGTGAGATAAGGTGTGTGACAGAGACTGAGGTACGACACTTGCTGCCACATTATTGCCTGGCAGTGCAGGATAGGGCGGGTGGAGGTGTATCGGACACTTAATGATTACGCTGCTTGCTGCTCATGCTACTACCATTGTCTCCTGTAACTGACCTTTTGTCTACTGTCTTATTTACTGTCTTCTGAATGTGAGCTACTGATGTCTATTTTTAACTGTTACAGTTGTTAAAATGAGCTACTTTTATCTTCTTTTATGCTGTACCCTACTGTTACCTCCGCCAAGGAGGTTATGTTTTTGCCGGTGTTGGTATGTTTGTCTGTTTCTCTAGTAACATGATTACTAAAAAAGTAATGAACGAATTTTGCTCAATTATTTTGGAGGGGTAGGGTATGGCCTAAGGAACAATCCATTAGATTTTGGTGGTGATCCGGATCGTCATCCGGACCAAGGAATTTTTTAGAGGATCTTTTCCATTGCTGGATGGTGGCACTTTCAACATATTTTTTTTCCTAACTTGATAAATAATGCCTAACTTGGTGAATGTTTGCTATCTCGGATTGCCCTTGTTGTTATTGTTTTCGGTGTTCTTTAATTAGTCTGTTATTGTCTACTGTTTTTACAGTACTTCAAGTGAGATGTTACTATTTTTTTTTTCTTATTAAGCCATTAATCTCTATTTTTCAATGGTCTCTATTATCGAGCTATTGTGTCTACTTTTTCAGTCTCCATTAAGTAAACTTATATTTTTAATCGTATTTTGAAAGAGAGCTGTTTCACGTACTGTTTTCATGGGTGTATATATGTACACCCGCGAACCAAAGTTTCGGTACCCCCCTCGATGGAAGGAAGTGGAAGTCAGGTTTAGAGAGAGGGCAGGTGAACGGACAACCGTGAGTGGTACTTTGGAACTGAGCTACGAGGCGAATAGTGAGAAACCTAAAGACACTGGATTCGAAACATTTCCATGCTATTCACCTGCAAAACATTATGCGTTCGTAACATACATACTGTAACATATAACATAGACTACTGTGTTATCATGGTGTCCTGTGATACTGACCCATCTGTTTCGGATCCTCATCACACAAACAAAGCACCGAGCCAGTTGTATATAAGTTGCAACTTGTCATTATAACTGCAGTCATAATTTTTGTGAATGTTATCCCTGGATTGTCAATAGCTATTATATAGAATGATTGTGAATTTAATGTTGATTCTCACAGTAGTTGTGCGGATGGTTATAAATGTGGCAATTATTTTATATGGACGACTAAACCACATTGTGATGGACAGCGGAGAGCATTCGCCAATAATTTACTATAACCAGATGAAATTAGATGCAAACAACACAAAATAATATGAGACAACGAAGACACAGCTGTGGTATCCTGCTCCGCCTTGTTATCAAGGCCTTAACTGGGGCTTCACCTCATACGTGCATTATTTTCCTTCAGTCTCTGCCTTTTTTATTACTCTTACTTCCCGGTATCCTCTTACTGCGAGTCGTCATATTCCTTAGAGGGTTTCTTGTCGTCCGGTCCTATAACCCCTACTGTATTACATTATTCCTCGCATCATCACTCCCAAATAAACAACATTAGCCCAAGACTGCCGAATCTGTTAATTCTATTATTGCCACTGCCACTACTATTCCCCCTTTCCCCATTGTGTTTACTGCAATTCCCCTCACAGTACTACTACTGCTACCCCTATTACTACTCCACTATAAATCTGTATAATAATACATATGATTGTCCTTATGTCTGTGTATCTGTTAATCATAATTATTGTCCCTGTCCCACCGACGACAACGCGTCACTTTCCCCGCACCGCTACCCCAGTTGCACCCCACCCCTCTCTCTCCCACCCGCCATGAGCTCTATTCCTCCCCCACTCCGAACCATTTTACCCCTCACCTCCTTCTTGGGCCACCAGGCCTGTTGTTCACCTTTTACCGGTGAATATACGTGGCATGCATTAATAAGAATAATTATAAAATTGACAGCAACAACATACATCTGCAGTATTCCGAACATTACATAATTATAAAAGTCGCAGACCCAAACGTGCCTATATTACGGAGCTCTGATATATTAACCACAGAACCGACCACAGACCGTTCCTATCATTGCCACTGGACCTTACCTGTAGCACTTCACCATAGTAATACAACCCACGGAAGTCCTTTGTGGGAACACTACACATGTTTGGGAAAAATAACAGTGCACAACATGCCTACAACCCATTAAAATACACCTGTGACGTTTCACTGACATCCATTAAATTGCCTAGAAGTTAGCGGACAAACAAACACACGGCTGGACATAGACTGAGGCCGAATGTCTCGCATCGGTATATGACAACCTGACAAAACTATTACGATCCTGCTTTGTAGGTGTCATCATAGTTATAATAATAATAATAATAATAATAATAATAATATTAATATTAATAATCGTAGTAGTAGTAGTAACAATAGTAGTAGTAGTAGTAGTAATAGTAGTAGTAGTAGTAATAGTAGTAGTAGTAGTAGTAGTAGTAGTAATCACATGTTAATATCCATGATACAGAGGAGGACAAGCACCATAATCTCCCTGATAAAACAAGTGAAAACAGCTGTGACATATAAAACCAAACAGTGCCATAATATCCTGTAATGGTAGGGTTATAGTAATACTAAATTAATGTTTGACCGCAACCCAACCTTCTGTCATGGCAAACAGATTCTGCATTGCGTCGACACATGCTATTCCAGTGTGTCCTTCTCAGTATCGTGCCTAATAACATGTGATTAATTATTATTATTATTATTATTATTATTATTGTGATGACACTTGCAATGCAGGATCACAAGAGTTTTGTCAGGTCGTTACATACCGATGCGAGACATTCTGCTTCTGTCTGTCTGTGTCCAGTCGTTTGTTTGTTTGTCCTCTAACTTCTCCTACGCTATTTGATGGATGTCAGTGAAACATCATATCTGTTATTTTTCCCAAACACGTGTAGCGATCTCACAGAGGACTACAGTGGGTTGTATTACCATGGTGAAGTGCTATAGGGAAGGTACAGTGGTAATGATAAGAACGGTCTGTGGTCGGTTTTGTGGTTATTATATCAGTGCTCCGTCATATAAGCACGTTTGGGTCTGCAGTTATTAAGTGTAATGTTAGGAACACTACAGTATACATCTACGATGTTGTTGTTATTATTATATTATTATCGCCTACCTTTAGAAGGCGGAGCAATCATGTTTTTACGAGTAACTGCATCTGTGTGTGTGTGTGTGTGTGTGTGTGTGTGTGTGTGTGTGTGAGTTCCTATTATATCTCATGAACGGCTTGAGCTATCAACATGAAGCCTTCAGCGTATCAAGATATGGCCAAAATCTTGGAGGAGTTAAAAAATGGCAACTCGGGGTCAGAGTCAAGGTCACCAAACTAACTGCTAAAGGTCAACTAGTTTTTATTGCCTGCCTTTAGCACCATTAAATCTCATGAATGGCATGAGCTATCAACATAAAATCTTCATGGTATCAAAATATGGCCTAAAGTTTGAACTTGACAAACAGAATATTTTAGAGGCCGATTACCGTTTAGCTCTCAAATGTCTTCTTTTTTATTATTAATGCATGCCACGTATATTCACCGGTAAAGGGTGAACTACAGGCCTTCTGGCCCAAGGATGAGGTGAAGGGTAATGTGGTGTCGGAGTGGGGGAGGAGTAGAATCCATGGTGGGTGGGAACTGGAGTAGCGGTGCCGCGTCAGTGACGAGTTGTCGACGGTGGGACAGGGAAAATAATTATGATTAACAGATACACAGACATAAGGACAATCATATGTATTATTATACAGATTTATAGTGGAGTAGTAATAGGAGCAGCAGTACTAGTACTGCGAGGGAAATTAGACACAATAGGAAAAGGGGGATTACAGTAGTAGTGGCAGTGGCAATAATAGTATTAACAGATTCAGCAGTCTTGTGCTAACGTTGTTTGTCTGGGAGTGATGATGCGAGGAATAATGTAATACAGTAGGGGTTATAGGACCGGACGACAAGAAACCTTCTAAGGAATATGACGACTCGCAGTAAGAGGATACCGGGAAGTAAGAGTAATAAAAGAGGCAGAGACTGAAGGAAAATAATGCACGTATGAGGTGAAGCCACAGTTAAGGCCTTGATAACAAGGCGGAGCAGGATACCACAGCTGTGTCTTCGTTGTCTCATAATATACTGTATTGAGTTGTTTGCATCTAATTTCATCTGGTTATAGTAAATTATTGGCGAATGCTCTCCGCTGTCCATCACAATGTGGTTTAGTCGTCCATATAAAATAATTGCCACATATATAACCATCCGCACAACTACTGTGAGAATCAACATTAAATTCACAATCATTCTATATTATAGCTATTGACAATCCAGGGATAACATTCACAAAAAATATGACTGCAGTTATAATGACAAGTTGCAACTTATATACAACTGGCTCGGTGCTTTATTTGTGTGATGAGGATCCGAAACAGATGGGTCAGTATCACAGGACACCATGATAACACAGTAGTCTATGTTATATGTTACAGTATGTATGTTACGAACGCATAATGTTTTGCAGGTGAATAGCATGGAAATGTTTCGAATCCAGTGTCATTAGGTTTCTCACTATCCGCCTCGTAGCTCAGTTCCAAAGTACCATTCACGGTTGTCCGTTCACCTGCCCTCTCTCTAAACCTGACTTCCACTTCCTTCCATCGAGGGGGGTACCGAAACTTTGGTTCGCGGGTGTACAGTATTAGTGTATTTGATTCATGTGGCAACTTTTCCTTACTTTGTCTCTCACTTATACCATGCACTGCATGTTATGCTGCCTCATGCAGCTCCTGCTGGGCATAAAGAAGAAAATTTTACGTGTTGCATACTTTAATCTGAGACGACACTCATTTCCATGCTATCTTGCCCTCAGCCAACAGGTTTCCCCTTCTCGAGCTCATACATCTCCCAGTTATATATCTCTCAACCTCTTCCTTCCTTCCTCGCCCTCCCCCCTTCCCCTTTCCACCTGACTGCCATACGCCTCCAAGTCAGTCTCTTATTTTGTTCGACCGGTAAATAACCTAGACCTTGCTTAATGTCATATTGTATCTAATATTTTGTTTTGCATTCTTTGCTGTTTCATATTCTTGCACTCATTGTATGACACTTCACTTCGCTGATGTAGATTCTATTATATTCTTGCCATAACAGAAACATCTGTTTAATGCAGTAAGGATTTGGAGTAGTGAAGAGGTTTATTAATGTTCCATTCATGCTTTCCCAAGTGAAAAATTTTCCCTAAACTTATTAAAGTTGTCTAGAGATGACAAAAAAAAAAAAAAAAAGAGGGTTTAACGGGCATTTACTAAAACATCTTCGTCACTACTCTGTGTGAGTTTGTGTGAGTTATTCGTCGAGTTTTAGTTAAGGTTTCTTTCCCTCAGCTGCCCACGCCTTGAAGTGAAATAGGGGCCTGCATTACAAACCCGACGGTAGCTTGTTGTAGTCTCGGGGAATAAGGGTGCTTACCTTGTCAGTCATGGAACCAGCAAAATACACTTCTTCGTTTAATTTCCTATTCCTTGCCATGGTGGTACAGTACATGTATAAATATATATAACTAGACTGGTTATATGTGTCCCTCAGCTTTCTCCTGTCCTCCTAAACAGGGATGATGGAGTGCATCCACCGACTTCACATCCACATGTACCTGGGGTTACAATAACATAACAGTTTCTTACTCCAAGCATTTGTGGGGAATATAGTGACGATGATGATGGTGATGAGTGAGCCAGCAAAGTTTACTGTCAGTAACTGAGTGAAAAATTTCAACAAGTGCCCCAACCCAACTCTCCAGCTATTCAGAGGTGTCACGAATTCGCGCGAGTGTATTTATATAAATTCGTGACATTGTACTTTGATAAGAAAACCATGAACTCTAGTGGAATTCCCACTGGGCATCACCCAGTTCAACCGTCCTCGTATTCACTTCGATCGGGATGGTTTTCAGAACATTTGTCACTGTTTCACAAGTGACCATTCTTATCCACGACATTAGTGCTTTCACTGAGTAATTTATTGTGAGCCTATATCGTTCACCTTCTTTCCATTGACCGTTGAAGTTAGGCCACGCCTACTTCCTGCGAATACAACCAGCTCGTACCTCCCTTCCGATTTTGAAGTCAGTCAGCTCGGGATCGTTGCGAGAATAGGATCGTTTTGTGCCCAGCGTAGAGCAGCGTCTCCATTGCACAGCGAATTCCTGGATCTCCACCTAGATGGTGATTGGCAAAGCGGGCTTGGAGCGAATAGCAGTGTTGGTGTTCATCACAAGCGCCCAGACCTTCGTTTCGGCTCCCTTCCACTGACCGGTAATTCTGTTCGTTTTTCTAGGCTTAAGTTTAACTAGCTTTTGAATGAGCGAGTGAGTGTATTCTCTTGTTATTTGAATTCATGAGTCCCCTAGCAACCATGAAATTCCCCCTTTGAATTTATTTTGAGATTCATATAACGAGCATAAAGCGCTTGCTTTATGCTCGTTTAAAATCTGACCATGGTAATATCAGTATGGTTGTAGGGTACGCTCCGACAAATGAGGCTGCTGATGAAATGAAGGACGACTTTTATGAGAAGCTGCAGGATGTAGTGAACAGAGTGGCAAGACATGATGTGTTAGTTTGCACTGGTGATTTTAATGCTATTGTTGGCAGTAGTAGGGATGGCTTTGAAGATTGTATGGGTAAGGAGGGTGTTGGTATAAGAAACGAAAATGGGGTGCGACTTGGAAGCTTTTGTTTGGCAAATGACCTTATAATTGGTGGAACTATCTTTGAGCATAGAAAAATACATAAGACTACTTGGATTTCACCATGTGGTAAATATTGTAACCAGATTGACCACATTGCAATTAGCAAAAGGCATAGGAGTTATTTGCAAGATGTTTGCGTAAGGAGGGGGGGCAGATATAGGCAGTGATCATCAACTTGTTGTGTCAAATATTAAAATAAAACTTAAGAGAAACGTTAATGGTAATTGTACAGAAGGTAATAATTATGATTTTGATGAGCTGAGAAGTGATGAGAGCACGAGGGAAAAGTTTCGGTGGGAATGTAGAAACAGGTTTCTAGTCCTGCAGACTTTGATGGAATCTGAAGACAATGATATTAATCAAATGTGGCGAGAGGTAAAAGAGGTTTTGCATGAGAGTGCTAAGGTTACTATTAAGAAAAAGGGAAAAGCGAGAAGGAAAAAGTGGATGTCAGATGAAACATAGAATGCAATTCAGAAAAGGAAAGAGGCTAAGTTAAGAAGTGAAGAACATCATGTTGATGGCCCGGTAGTTGAAGTACTTAGAGCAAAGTACTGGAGTTTACTTTCTGAAGCAAAGAGACTCGTTAGACGTGATAAGAGGAGACTATATGATGAAAAGGCGACAGAGACAAAAATTAAATTAAGTAAAAATGACGGTCAGAGCACAAGAGCAGCGTATCAGGCCATAAAGGAGTTAATTGGGACTGAAAAGAAAAGGAAGGAAATACCTGTACGAGACAGAAATGGTAATTTGATGACTAAAGATTTGGATATAAAAGGAAGGTGGAAAGAACACTTTGAATCTGTTCTAAATAGACCAATCCCAGCTGAAGAGGACATTTTGCCAGCCGAGAGAGATCTGCAGATAGAAACAGGGGATATAACTTTGGAAGAGGTAGCAAAATCTATAAAGGAATTAAAGAATTTTAAGGCCCCAGGTGAGGATGGAATATTCCCTGAAATACTTAAGAAGGAACATGACGAGTTGATGAATGCGCTTTTGAAACTTTTTAATGTGGCTTGGGATAATGGTGGAATTCCAGAAAAGTGGAAAAATTGAGTGATTATAAAAATACCAAAAAAGGGAGATTTAAGTGTGTGTGGCAATTGGAGGGGGATAACTTTGACACCTGTAGTTGCAAAAGCCTTTTCCAAAATCTTGTTGAACAGAATAGAGCCAGTAATTGATAAAATTTTAAGTGAAGAACAAGCAGGATTTAGAAAGAGTCGAGGTTGTAATGATCAGATTTTTATTGTAAGGCATCTAATGCAACAAGCTAATGAGATGAAAATGCCACTTAGCATGTGTTTTGTGGATTTTGAAAAGGCGTTTGATAGTGTTTCACGTGGACCTATGTTGAAAATTATGAGATTCTATGGTATACCAGAAAAGTTTGTAAATATTATTAGAAGCCTGCATGAAGGTACTTTTTGTAAGGTAATGATGGGTGGTTCTTTGAGTGATCCATTTCAAATTAGGTCAGGAGTGATTCAAGGAGGAGTTCTTTCGCCATTGTTGTTTGTTTTGGTTATGGATTATGTTATGAAAAAGGTTGTAAGGAGAACAGGTGCAGGAATTAACTGGAAAGAAAATAAGAAGCTGATGGATTTGGACTATGGTGATGATATTGTACTGATTTGCGGAAGTATTTACGAGATGCAGAGGGTGCTTGATTGTCTGGTGGAGGAAGGAGAAAAAGTGGGATTGGTAATAAATTGTGGAAAGACTGAAATTATTAACATGAACGTGGAGAACCAAATCGATTGTGTAATTGGGAATAATGTGGTGAAGAATGTAGAAAACTTTAAATATCTGGGAACGATTGTATCATCTAATGGATCATTAAACAATGAACTTGAGGAGAGGATTAGACAGGCTTGGCGAGCTGTTGGAATGTTGAAATCTGTTTGGAAGAATATGCTTTCGGTACATACTAAAGTGAAAATTTACAAGTCCATGGTTAGACCAATTTTAATTTACGGGCATGAGTCATGGTACAGTACAATTGCAACAGATCAGAAAGTATTAGGATTTGAGAATAAAATACTGAGAAGGATTCTTGGGGTAAAGTGGCAAGAGAGTTACAAATGCAAGAGTAAGGGATATTACGAGAGTGGAACCAGTTAATGATTATGTGAGACTGTCTTGCTGGAAGTGGCTGGGGCACATATACAGAAAAGAAGGTTGTTTAATACAGGATGTGCCAGAGTGGACTGCCAGAGGAAGAAGAGGTAGAGGTAGGCCGAGGGAAACCTGGTTGAGGACAATGAAAAAAAGAAGCAGGAGAGGAGTGTTGGTGGGCCCTGAAGGAGATGGCAAGAGGCAAATATTGGTGGAGAGAGTTCATTGAGGCCCTATGCATCCCGTGGGGTGCCACAGGAAATGATTGATTGAATCAATAAATTTACAGTTATATTCTTTGAGCTAAATGTAATTAGACTCGTGTTTTATTTCTCCCCATTAAGCTTATTTTAGTTGCTGCTCCTAGTTTGAACAAACTCTTTACAATATTCATAACTGGTACTTAGGCCAGTTCTTTTGTATCTAACTTAAAGCCGTTGTGCCAGCCAGGAGTTAAGCACCAGCAAGAACCTGTTCATTATTATTAGTATTATTTATTGATCGTCAAGGGTGGAGTCACTTTCTCGAGAGGCTAACAGTATTACAAATAGCACTCGTGAGTAATTAGTCTCTGCTGTGTACTGTTGAGAAAGTTTATAAATTCTCATCTTTAGAGAATCGGCAAAGTAAGCCGACATAAAGTAAAACTTACTGCTAGATTTTCACAAGTTAATTCCTTGTCTCTATTTTCAACTAACATCCAGCATTTTAATTCATAACTTCACACCCCCCCGTGACAAGAGGCTAATCATTTTTTACCTAATAAATCTATAGCAATGTTTTTTTTCTCTAGATGCTAAGTTGATACATTTAATTTTGTATTTTATGATCCAGAATACCATCATCACACCAAAGCACTGTGCTAAAGGGAAAACGATCACAAAAACTTACTCGTTATATGCGATGCTCTTCCTACTGATATGTATGTATATGTGTACAGCTACAAGACGTTTGCTGAAAATCCCCTGCCAGTATTGTGTCTTGCCTTCCATGTATCTCATTCTTCCCCAAACAACAGACAGCATCCTTCCCTCACTTACTTTTTTTCCCATTTTGGGGGGCATGTGGCTAATATTGGTATCCCATTAATAAAATGTCTATGTTATACCTTCCAATACATTTGTGAAAATGGGTGACGGATGGTTTCACAGTCAGCATTGTTAATGTTTGCATTTTCTGTTTTCTCTAACACAAGTGTTTCCGAATAGATAGATACTGTAGTTTATATGTTGTATAAAAATCCTTCTAATGTAGTGATAACAAATGAATTTCTATACATTAATGCAACGTTTGTGGAAATTATTTGAAACACATGATTCACCGTTGTAAAACATTATGACGGGACTTTTTCAGATACTTGTGGCACCAAATGCACTTGAAAATACATGTAGGAAAGATTACTGTCATGGTATTTGAGATAAGATTAAATCCTTCAGATCAAGGACGTAATTCATTTTGGTAACAACAGGCAATTGTTCAGAAGCGGGATTTGTCAGTTAGGTAGTCAAGAAGTTTCTTGATTTTCCTGTACTGTAGTTCCGTTATGAGTCAAAGTTGCCAGTTAGCCTGCTGTTTGTGAGCGTAGTTATTTCGTAAGTTGTACATTAATTTTTAAGCTCTTTTTCCTCAACAATGTTTTATTAATATGATTGCTATTTAAATTATGACATTTAACTTAAGTTTGTGTGCTAAATAATTTACAGTGTTATGTAATGTAAGAAAAGTCTGGCATGTTTTGGATGTCTCCGAGTTGGCAACTGTTGCTTCTCCTAGAACAATGCAAGCTTATATATGGATGGGGAAGGGACTAGGTCACTCAGTTTCAGTTCAGTTTGAGTGTAGTGCAGTGTCAGTGAAGTACAGTGGAGTTGGTATATTTTCGGTACTTGTGAAAATAGCGAAGTGTTCTTGGCAGACAATGAAGTGTTATTGCAATTTATGTATCTTCGGTGCTTGTGAAAATAGTGACGTTGGAAAGCATTAAGTGTAACTGATTGGAAAATATAGACAGTGAACTTAAGAAGCCAGTGTTTATCCACCACGCCTGAGCTAATCCTCTGTACTGTACACCGAAAGGCTGCCTCTAAGGAGAACAACATCCTTCCTATATTGAACTACTGATGTTGGAGCCTGTGGCAGTGTGGGACAGGAATGTAACACTGATGTCAGGAGAGGGATGTTGAGGGCTGCATTGAGTCTAACCCTCGACATGGAGGCAGGTGTACAGACAAGAGGCCAAGCAAGGCAGGAGGAGGCATTGCCGGGTGCATTTATGAAGCTATTACAAGCACAACTACAGGTACAGAACGAAGGACAGAAAGAACTCAAAGGACAATTACAGGCACAGAAGGAAGGACAGCACACACTCAAAGAGCAATTACAGGCGCACAGCAAAGGACAGAAAGAACTCAAAGAACAATTACAGCTCAGAACGAAGGACAGAAAGAACTCAATGAACAACTACAAGCACAAATTGAAGAACTGAAAGTCCGATATGAACAGTTTCAAGAGGCATTACAAGAGGAACAGAGGGAAATACAACTGAGGATGCTAGAACAGCTAGATGCATTCATGAGGGAAATGAAGGAAGAACAACAACAGCTTAAAGAAGTGGATGCCAAGCTGGAGCAGCAGAAGTATAAGGTAAGCAATAATGTGATGGAGTGTAAACAGCATGTAGACGACCAGTTGAAGACAATTAGTGAGGGAATTGTGATGGAGTGCAGCCAGCATGTAGATGACCAGTTGAAGCATGTAGATGACCAGTTCAAGCAATGCAGACGGCCACTTGAAGATAATTTGTGAGAGAATTGAGGCTGTAGAAAAATGTTCCATTGCTGAGCCTCAAGTTAGTGTACAGGGAGCATATGTAAAGAATATTGTGTTTGGTGAATCTTGACGGATCCCAAACATCTAAAGGAAGCATTACAGGGTTGAATAATCAGAATGCAGAAGTTTTAAGCCCTGGACTTAATAATGATGCCCCAGTTTTTAGGCCCCAGACTAGTGAAGTACATGTCTATAATAGGGGTCCAGTTAAAAAGAAACCTTAGGACTTTGATGGTAGAGTATGTTGGGAAGCTTACCATGCATAGTTTGAGTTGCAGATTAGAATGGTTGGGATAATGGGCAGAAGGCAGTGCAGCTTGCTACTAGCCTTAAGGGTGCTGCACTGGAAATTCCGAGTAGTCCTCCTACGTACGCACACCTCTACATGACTACTTCACAAAGTGGCCAGAAGCCTATGCCATCGCCGATCAAGAGGCTGTGACTGTTGCTCAGTCGTTGGTTAACCAGTTTTTCTGTCGTTCTGGGATGCCACAAGAGCTACATTCAGATCAGGGTAGAAACTTCGAGTCTGCTCTGTTCCGTGAGTGCTGCAAGTTGGGATCAAGAAGACCAAGACGACACCACTAAGGCCACAGTCACATGGGATGGTGGAGAAATTCAACCGGACAGTGGGACAGGAACTGGCCAAGTACTGTGTAGAGGGACAAACAGAATGGGACCAGAAATTACCTGCATTGCTGATGGCATACCGGTCTTCATCCCATGAGTCTACTGGCTACACATCTGCAAAACTGATGTTGGACCACAAGTTCCCTTTACCCATCGACATGTTAATGTGAAGACCACCTGGTGAAGGGCTGCCTACAGACACCTTGAGCTACTTGAAGCATCTTCAGGAAAGGCTCGCTGAGGTACATCATCAAGTGCGAGAACCCCTTAAGTTTTCAGAAGAGGTGATGAAGAACAAGTATGATGCCAAGGCAAGTGAGGTGACCTTCAAGGATGGTGACCAAGTATGGTTATACAATCCTCAGCGAAAGAAGGGAGTTACCGAAGCTGCAGAGCCCATGGGATGGGCCTTACACTGTGTTGGACTGCCTATCAGATGCAACAAATCGGATTTGGGGAGGAACTCTCTCTCTCCCAAAGGTGGTACACGTGAACTGTCTGTGGCAGTACCATGGGCCAGGACAGTACAGCTGGGACGTCTCCTAGGAATCGTGCTCTCCTGCAGCAGAGGATGTTGAGGAGGACCAAGGAGCTGAAGTGCAAGAGGCTGGTGACAGTTTCCCAAGAGAAGAAGTGCATCAGGAAGAGGACCAAGACATTCCAGGAGGAGTGGACTATGTGGAGGAGCAGGGACGTCATCGGAAGCAGCAGAGGAGAAGACCTGATAAGTTGCAGGATTTTGTGTGTGTGTGTGTGTGTGTGTGTGTGTGTGTGTGTGTGTGTGTGTGTATAGTTAGATGTTTCATTAGGATTAAGGTTTATGTTTGTATATCTTGTGTAGCCTTGTTGGGACGACAAAGGACTAGGGAGGGGTAATGTTAAGAAGTGGGATTTGCCAGTTAGGTAGTTGAGAAGTTTCTCAATGTTTTCCATACCATAGTTCAGTTACGAGTCAGAGCTGCCAGTAAGCCTGCTGTTTGTAATCGAAGTTATTGTGTAAGTTGTATATTAATTTTTTAAGCTCTTTTTCTCAATAATGTTTTATTTATTTGATTGCTTGTTAAATTAACTTTGTTATGTAAGAAAACTCTGGCTTGTTTTCGATGTCCCTGAGTTTGCAAAAGTTGCTTCTCCTAGAATGTAGATCATTCTAGAACAGTGCAAGCTTATATAAGGATGGGGAAGGGACTATGTCAGTCAGTCGGTTTTTCAGTTCAGTTTGAGTGTAATGCAGTGTCAGTGCAGTGCAGTGCAGTGCAGTGCAGTTTGTATAATTTCGTTGCTTGTGAAAATAGTAAAGTGTTGTTGGGAAACAGTGAAGTGTTATTGCACTTGTGTATCTTCGGTACTTGTGAAAATAGTGAAGTTGGAATGCGTTATTTGTAACTATATGGAAAATAAAGACAGTGAACTTAAGAAGCCAGTGTTTATTTACGACGCCTTAGCTGACCCTGTGTACTGTACACCGAAAGGCTACCTCTAGGAAGAAGAACTCACTGGGCAAATTCCTTCCTATACTGAAGTACTGATACTGGAGCCTTTGGCAGTGTGGGACGGGGACATAACACTTCATTATTTAGCTTGGGCAGAAATTGAGCACGAGGGATTAGGTGGTCTCCACTAAACTTTTCAACAAAGGTCCATTCCCAGCTTGAACAATGCCGTCTAATAGTGGCAGGAATATGGTTGGATATGTAATAATAGTACTAGTAGACTGTAACACCAGTCGACCAGGGCAGTACTCCCAGGGTGAGTAGAAAGCTGATGACAGGGAGAGCTGGAGATCCCATTTCATCAGCCCTCGGGGCTCGTTCCTGACCATCTCCCTTTGCTGAACATTTTCAGTGTTTCAGGAACGAGTAGGCCAGTATGCTTTCTAATACATTTTTCTCTAACTGTCAACACCAAACTACATGCACAGTAGGCTACACACTACACTTCCTTTTCAAAATTAGAAAATTAAATGATGCACATTAATGATGCCTCGAAGTCCCCAGGGGGGGGGACCATAAATGCCCCCACCATCCACCCCTCTCCCGGTGACGACTCTAAGGGCTGCCTGGAGGCACTGTCTGACTCACTTCTTATTTCTGCACTAAACCTCACCTTCTCTTCCTTACCGAGACTCAGGTGTCTGAGGCAACTGACAGCAAACCCTTTTCTGTATCCTCCTACTTTCTCTATACTCATTTCAAAGTCAAAGGTGGGTGTTGTGTATATGTACACAACGACTTATCTTGCTCTCGTGTTCCTGAACTTGATTCTTCTGAATTCTCTACTCTTTGGCTTCGGCTCTCCTGTCATTCTCTGACTAAATATATCTGCACTGTTTACTTATCCCCTGATTTTACTGACCATCAAAATTTTTTGACTCTCTCACTTCTACGATGGAACACATTCTATCCATTTCTCCTTTCCCTGAAATCTCCATTCTACAAGATTTCAATGTTCACCACCGGCTTTGGCTCTCCTCTCCTTTCACTGATCCACCTGGTGAACAAGTCTACATCTTTTCTATCCTGAATGACCTAGAGCAGCTTGTACAGCACCCTACCCGTATCCCTGACTGCCTTGGAGAGAGCTCCAACATACTTGACCTCTTCCTTATAACTAATCCTTCTGCTTTCGTTGTTAATCTTTCCTCTTCACTGGGCTCCTCTGATCTTAACCTCATTACCTAAACCTGTCTTATCGCTCCAGTATGGCCTGCGAACCCTCCAAAGAAATTTCGACTGTGGCACTTTGGAGCTGCGGATTGGGAGGCCCTCAGGCAGTACGTCTTTGATTTTTCCCTGGAATAATTATTGCCTCCATGGCCGTGAGCCATCTGAGTGTGCCTCTTGCATTACGGAGATTATTTTCTCTGGCATGGAAGCTTACATTTCTTTCTCATATCCTTTGACTAATACAAGAAAGCCTTGGTTTAATCACGCTTGTTCTAATGCTGTCCGCAACAAAGAGAGGGGCTATAAAAGGTACCAAAGCCAACTCACCTATGAATCACATCTTTTTTATGTTTCTACCCGGAATTGTGCTAAGTCTTTTCTTTGCTCTGCTAAAAATAATTTTATGCATACTAAATGCTCTCAACTCTCAAACTCGAATTCTTCCCACTCCTGGCACCTTGCCAAAAACCTTTCTAACAACTTTACCTCATCATCCCTCCTCTTTTCTACTCTGATGGCTCTGTAGCTATTTCTTCTACTGATAAAGCAGATCTCTTCGCTCAAACTTTCTCCTCCAATTCCACCTTAGACGATTCCAGTGCTGTTCCTCCATCACTTCCTCCCTCTGACTTCCTCATGGCTGACATTAAAATGTCTTCAGATGGTGTATTTTCTGCCATGACTGGCCTCAATGCTAACAAGGCATATGGGCCTGATGGGGTCCCTCCGGTTGTCCTCAAGAACTGTGCTCCTACACTTACACCCTGCCTAGGGAAACATTTTCACCGTTGTCTTTCACCTTGTACCTTTCCTTCTTGCTGGAAGTTTGCTCTGATACAGCCAGTTGCAAAGAAGGCTGACCATTCCCAACCCTCTGACTATCGTCCAACTGCTTTAACATCCTGTATCTCAAAAGTTCTCAAGTCTATTCTTAACAGAAAAATTTTAAAGCAACTTTCCTATCACAACCTTCTTTCTGATCGTCAGTATGGGTTTCGTCAGGGACGCTTTACTGGCGATCTTCTCGCTTACCTTTCAGACTCCTGGTTATCCTCCTTTCGGGACTTTGCGAAAGCATTGCCATCGCACTTGATATCTCAAAGGCTTTCGATCGAGTCTAGCGTAAATCTTTAATTTCCAAACTGCCCTCTTATGGTTTCTATCCTTCTATCTGTGCCTTCATCTACAGCTTCCTTTCTGGTCGTTCTATAGCCGCTGTTGTAGACAGCCATCATTCTTCTCCTAGATCTATCAACAATGGTGTTCCTCAGGGCTCTGTCCTATGACCAACTCTCTTCCTTATATTCATCAATGATCTTCTAAGCTGTACATCTAACTCTATCCATTTGTACGATGATGATTCCACCCTTCACCTTTCCATTCGGTTCCTGCAACGTCCATCCCAGCAGTTACTTCAACAAACAAGGGACGAGGCTATGGCACACCTAATGTCTGACTCGGTTCATATCTTTGACTGGGGTAAAAATAATCTTGTTGTTTTCAATGCATCAAAGACTCAGTTTTTACACCTAACAACCCGACCAAATCTTCCACAGGAGTACCCACTAATGTTTAATAATATCCAGCTCAAGCCTGCATCATCCTTGAACATGCTTGGGGTTTCATTCATTAGGGATTTATTTTGGAATGATCATATTACACATCTTGTAAAATCAGCTTCTAAGAGATATGATGTGCTAAGCCGACTCCGTATCTTCTTTCCCCCTTCACAGTTGTTGAGTTTATACACAGGTTTTATTCGCCCGTGTAGAGTACAACTCTCATGTGTAGGGAGGCTTCCCACATACAGCTCTTCTCATTAGAGTGGAGCCTAAGGCTTTTTGTCTCATTAACTCTCCTCTTACTGGCTCCCTTCAACCTCTGTCTCTTCACCGCACTGTTGCCTCTTTATCTCTTTCAATCGCTACATCAATGGTCACTGCTCCTCTGAACTGTCTGCATGCACTCCTCCACCTCTACGACAGGCGTGTAGCACCCATCTAGCAGCAAACTCTCATCCCTTTTCTGTCCAACTCTCTAATGCATGAGTTAACCGTTCCTCCCAGTCCTTCATTTATGCAACAGGTCAACTGTGGAACTGTCCCCCTCTGTCTGTATTTCCTACTTCCTATGACCTCCAGCCTTTCAAACGCAGTGTGTCTAGGCATCTCGAAATGAGCAGATCTTAAATTTGGGTCACTTTTGTATTGTTTTTGTTTTTTTCTTTCAAGGAATTGTTTGCAGGCTACTAGTTTTTGGTTCCTTCTTGCATAAAAAAAAAAGTAGGAGCAGCAGCAGCACAGCAGCAGCAGCAGCAGTAAAGTAGTCGTAGTAGTAGCAGTAGTAGTAGTAGTAGTAGTAGTGGAATATGCAACAACAGACTCATCTGAATATGAGCCCGATAGAATGAAGACTTGACTTTCGCTTTCCCTGCAGTGCAGCATCCCATACTTAAGGGACAGGGAGGGAACTGGGGGGCGTTCATATAAAAAGGCAACTCTATCATTCGGCTATATTACTGCCACCTCATGAAGGCGTCCCTCTCCAGCAGCAAGCATGTGTGAAGGGCTGTTACCAAGGAGCTTGTGGTGCAGTGGTAGTATATGTAGCTCGCAACTGGACGACCTCGAATTCGATTCTGGGCCCGATCAGACTCTTAGACTAAGCTTGATTCCCTCTTGTTCCATTCACTCAGGAGTAACAGTGGGGACCTGGATGTAAATTCGATTGTTGAGTGTTGCATTTTAGGGAAAGATTAAGATTATGCAAAAAGTTATTATCTGCCTTAATGGGTATGCTACGTTGGATTTATATCTTTTTTGAAGATACTGGTGTCTGCTGTCTTATTTAGTGTTTTTAATCCTGAGTGCCAATATGAGAATAGTTACTTTTAGCCATCAACGTATGTTTACAGGCAAATGCACCACATACGACGGAAACCGAGTTATGAAGTTAATATGTATTAATGAATATGAAAAGTCTCACGGGGGTAGATAGTTCATCCTCAGAAATATATTAGAAACTATTAGCTTTTAATGGTAAATAGTATCGTAACTGAACCTTGATGACCGAGCTGTCAATATGCCGCCCTACTTTCAACTTGGTCGGGGATCGATCCTTAACTTTCCCCGGAAGGTGGACGGCGAACTGTAGATGGGAAGCTTCAGTATACAGTTCACAGGGTTCACGTTCAGATAAACCTGGTTTAGCAGCCTTGGCTCAGTGGGTTAGCGCTCTGCACTGGCGAAGAGTCGGATGTTCCAGTCCACCCAAGGGTCTTTGGTAGACATCAGGAAAACCATTCGGTGATAAAGTTCTACATGCTTCCAACATAAAGTCCTCTACCCAGTGGCAACGCTTTAGCCCTTATCAATAAAAGGGGACAAGTGTAAAAAAAAAAAAAAAAGAAGTCCTTTAAAATCTGTCCCTTTTTGACATTCTTGAGTGTTGTTGTTTGTAATATTACGCATGGTGTGTATTGGTGAGTCCGTTACTTTTTCTAACATCCATTATTTTTAACCTGCTGCTTATTTTGCATTCAGCAGTAGTCGTATGTGGGAGGCAGAGGGTAGCTTGACTCACCATTATTTCCGTTACTCAGTTACAAAAATGTCATCATTCATGTCAGCCATCGTTTTAGTGTGATTTTTGTTGTTCATGTTTTCTTAAGTAAATATTTCAGACTGAACACTATTACGTATTCTGTATAATGAACGTTCTATGTGTTCTGCTTTTGAAAGTAACATCCGTAAACATACTCCATATTGCAAGCAATTGGAGAATGTTTTCAAACGTTTCGATCACTGTTTCAAAATATAAAGAGGAGAAGTATAGATACATTTTAGATTAATTATTCACTAATAAGTGAACAATTAATTTAAAATGTTTAGATATACTGATGGTACAATACTTACCTCTTGGAACTTGTTCATTTTAGGCTATGTAGTAGTGACTGAGTACCCACAGAAAGTACAAGGGTCAATAATTGTGAGAGTTGACAGTATTCTCTTTAATGGGCAGGTGTTGTGCGGTGTGGTGTGGTGTGGTGTGGTGTGGTGTGGTGACCGAGATGTCTGGTGTGGGTATGGTTAGTGAGGAAGGATGGTGGGGAAGACCTGGCCTCCTCACCTACATGGTGCTCACAACCCTCATCGCCACCGCCATCGTCCACTACTTCAGGAGACGCCGACTGGTAAGTGAGTGGCAGAGGATGGCAAGCGTGGGAACTGTTACGTAAACCCTTAAATCTGATGACGTATTTTTTTAGTTGACCTACAAGCAGACGATTTTATTCAGCTTCAGGAGGGTATTGGAAACAGCTTCCTACCCTCTCACAACAAATCGTTTCTCCAAAGTCAACTAAATCGTCTGCAGGATGAGTAAGCTACATCAATTAGGAGCACTGAGAGAGAGAGAGAGAGAGAGAGAGAGAGAGAGAGAGAGAGACCCGTAACCACCAACTGGTCTAAGTACAGCGTGTTTGACTTTGCCCTGTGTCCTTGAATTTCGACAGATTATTCTCAAAGAGGAAGGACTTCATGCTTGCCTAACCGTAAACGCTTTAATGTACTGATTTTGGAACAATTCAGATAAAATCTTTTGAGTTGAAAAATCCAATTGACCTTGATCTTTGACCCCTCTCTGTGATCTTTATCCATTATTTTTCCTCATATCGAATCTCTTTATCCTTGTTTGAAGCTGAACCCTTCCACAAAACTCAGACAACATCGGATGAAAACTGCTTACACTGTCCTTGCAAGGAGACTTTGACTTTTATAGAATTTTTCTCAACCATCTGGGTGATCCTCAACCCATTCACCAAGCTGGTTCCAAATCAGATCAAGACTGTTATAGATATTTTGTTCACACACAGATACATGAGTTGATTTATGACATTGCCTTGTAATCCAAGCCTATGACTGATTCCTCTGTGAACTGTGTTTGGCCATTAAGCTTCCACAATGTGTGGTTCAAATAAGATCAAAACTATTTAATTGGACCTTGTCCTGCAACCTTCGCCTTTGGCCTTCCCCTGTGACCTTGGTCTTTAATTGATTGCTCTTGTCAATAGAATTCTTTATTTCTTCCCTTATCCTCAACCGTTCCTCACAGATTCATGTAAATAGGATAAAAATATTAATTTGGCCTAGCTCTGTAACACTGACATTTGACACAATTGTTCAAAAAGCAATGATATACTTCATGACTGACATCGACCCTTCCACCAGGTATGATTAAATTCAGGTCTTAAATGAGTTATTTTGGTAACACACACACACACACACACACACACACACACACGTACACAAACTAGAAATGGCTTTCAAAAATGAAATTGATGAAATATAGAAGCAAATGCACTTGCAAAAGGAAGAAATAGAAAAATAGGAAGGGAGGCCAACAAGAAAGACACAACCATCAGTGAACTAACAGTGGAATTGAGTACACTTAGGAAGAAAATGAGTGAAATGGCAAGTACAGTAATCAATCACTAGAGTGTTATGGAAGAGTTCAAAAATGATACAGAGACAATTAGGCAAGTAAGCAGCCTGATAGACCAAAGCAGTGATATTGAGGAGAAGATAACACAGGTGAATGAAGCTGTGCAAAGCTACAAAAATGATGTGGAAACCACGTATGCTGAAATGGTGAAAGTAAAAAAAGACTTAGAAACAAGAGCGGAGGAAAAAAGCATTAAACAGGAAGTGAAAAGAATAAGCCAAAACAATCCAAAGTTAGTCAGAGATTCATTAGATATAAACAAATCTGTAGTAATCACTGGTATAGAAGAGGAAGAAGTAAAAAAACAAGATCACAAGAGACAAAAAGGAGATGGCAAATGTAATGAGCTTACTGAAAGAAGTATCAGAGGAAATCTGTAGTAAAGACATAGAGGAACACAAAAGGTTAGGGAAATATGAGAAAGGCAAGACAAGACCTCTAAAAGTGACTTTCCAGAGTGTAAACACTGTGAAGGAGATATTAAAAAATGCAAAGAATCTTATGGAAAAAGAGGAGTTCAAAAATGTATGGATAAAAAGATGCCTAACACAAGAGGAACTGGAATTACTGAAAAAGAAGAGGGAGGAAGCAAAAACAAAAAATGAGGGAAGATCAGAAGAGGAGAAGAACAAATTTTTTTTTACAAAGTAATAGGATTGCAGGTACGAAAGTGGTACACAAACAGGATGGAATAAAAAGGAGGAAGGTAGTAAAACCATGTTATGACAAGTATATAAACAAGATGATAAAGTTGATGTACTCAAATGTGGATGGAATGGTATCTAAATTACTAGAGATGAATGATTATGTCAGAGAAAATGAACCACAAATAATATGCCTAACTGAAACACAATTAACACCAAGGATATCTAATGACATACTAAACTTAGAGGAATACAATATATGGAGAAAAGACAGAAATTTAAAAAAAGGAGGAGGAATTATAATATTAACTAAGAAAAATCTAAAAGTCAATGAAATAAAACTAGATATACCATCACAAGTAGAACTGATTGCAGTAGAGATCAACACATCTGAAGCGAAAGTAATTGTAGCCAATTTGTACATGCCACCCAGATCAAACACATGGGAAAGAGACGAATATGACGACCTGGCAGAGAGTACAATTCAGAGTTTAAGATCATTACTACATAAAATGGAAGAGAAATCGAAAAGAATTATACTAACAGGAGATTTTAATACAAATATAAATTGGAATACTCTAGATATAATTAGCCAAGAAAGCTGTTGGGACCAAAAGCTCCTGGATCTCGAGCAAGAGTTTTTCCTAACGCAACATGTGAGGGAAACCACCAGAAAAAGAGGACTTGATGTACCTTCAGTGCTAGATCTAATATTTACTAGGCAAGAAAATGATATTGACAGTTTAATATATCACCCTCCACTCGGCAAAAGCGATCATGCAGTACTGAATTACAACTGCAGGATAGCATATGACAGTTAACAGCAATGAAAGTTACAAAAGGAGCCTAAACTATTAAAAGGGAAATTATCAAGACCTAAAGAAGTATTTCTTAGAAGTTGATGGGGAAAAAGAGCTTAGAGGAAAAGATTTAAATGCTGTACATAAAAAATTCTGTAAATTTTATGAAATAGGAGTCCAGAAGTTCATCCCACAGCACAAAGAAGCAGATAAGAAAATACAGAAATGGTTCAATAAAGAATGTAAAAAATCAAAAGAAAGAAGAGATTTGTTGTGGAATAGATACAGAAGACACAACAGTGATAGGGCGTATAATAATTACAAACAGGCAAGAAACGATTATACAAGAATAAGGAGGGAAGTCCAAAAGCAGTTTGAGGAGGATATAATAAATAAAAGTAGTGATCAACCAAAGCTGTTTTACAGCTACATCAGAAGCAAAACCAAAGTAAAAGATATAATACAGTCCATTACGGACGAGGGAATCACTTATACGCAAGAGAAAGATATTTGTGAAGCACTAAATAAGAATTTCCAATTAGTTTTTACAGAAGAAAAAAATTTTGAGAGGGACTATGTGGAACATGCATGCCCACACATAGTACCAGATATACAAATAGCAGAAAAAGTAATAAAGAGGAGTTAAGTAAATTAGACAGAGGAAAAGCAAGTGGTCCTGATGAAATTCCATGTTGGGTACTACGAAAATGTGCAAAGGAGTTAAGTAAACCATTGTTTTTATTTTTCAAGAAATCCTTGAGTCAATGTAAACTACCTGATATTTGGAAGAAAGCAAATATTGCCCCCTTATTCAAGAAAGGAAATAGACAAAATCCACTCAACTACCGACCAGTATCGCTGACCAGTGTTGTAAGCAAGGTATTAGAAAAGCTTATAAGAAAAGCTTGGGTAAATCACCTAGAAGAACACAGTATGATAACGGAAAGACAGTTTGGTTTCAGAAAAGGAAAATCATGTGTTACTAATCTGTTGAGCTACTATGACAGAGTAACAAACACAATACAGGAAAGAGAAGGATGGGTGGACAGTATCTATTTAGATTTCAAGAAAGCTTTTGACACAGTACCACACCAAAGACTTTTATGGAAACTGTATCATCAAGGAGGAATTCGAGGCAAACTGTTTTGTTGGATGCAAGATTTTCTCATAAAAAGAGAAATAAGAACAGTACTAAGAAGAAACTACTCATCATGGAAAGAAGTGACTAGTGGAGTACCACAGGGTTCAGTGCTGGCACCAATCATGTTTTTAGTGTATATAAATGATATAAACAGTAACACTGGAAATGAGAGCTATCTAAATATGTTTGCAGATGATGCAAAAATACAAAGGAGAATTACTTACACAGACTCTTGTAAAGAGCTGCAAGAAGAATTAAATAAACTTCATGAATGGAATAATACATGGCAAATGGAATTCAATGTGGACAAGTGTCATGTAATCAAGTTTGGTAAAAGTGGAAAAAGACCTGATTGGGATTATAAGTTAGGAAATAAAACCCTATACACATCAGAAAGAGAGAAGGACCTAGGTGTGATTATCAATAACAGACTATCTCCAGCTGACCACATCAGCGAGAAGATACGGAACATGTATACACTGCTTGCAAATATAAGAATAGCATTCATATACGTATATGAAGACATGCTAAGAAGGATAATAACATCATTCATTAGACCAACCCTGGAATATGCATCAGTAGTCTGGAGGCCTCATCTCAAAAAACACATAGACAAGATTGAAAAAGTTCAAAGGTCCGCTACAAGATGGATACCAAGCTTAAGGGACCTAAGCTACGAAGAAAGACTAAATAAACTGAATCTACTAACACTACTGGAGAGAAGGAAAAGAGGTGACATGATAATGCTATATAAGTGCATATCAGGGAAGGAGAAAATAGACATAAATGATTACTTAACATATGGAGAAGCATCAGCAAGAGGACTGCAAAAAACTTCATAAGAAGAGAGGGGATAAAGACGTAAGGAAATTCAGTTTCCCAAACAGAGCAATTGATCAATGGAATGCACTACCGAATGAAATAGTGTGTGCCAAAACAATTCACAAATTTAAGGATAAGTACGATAAATATGGTTTATGACACGGGACAGTACGAGCTTCACTCATTCCTGTAAAGATACAATTAGGTAAGGTAAGAATACACACACACACACACACACACACACACACACACACACACATACACACACCTGCTAATCTAGCCATAACAACCACTTTCGCTTCGCCAGTTGCGGGAGTAAAATTAAGTCACCAGATTGATGGGGTTAAGATAACTTTGTGGTACACGTGATGCTTAAGAGGTAACACAAAGAATTATTTAGAAACATCTCACGGCCCTAAGGACCTTGCTTGCTCCAATGAGAGCGATTTCTCTTTGCATGAAACGAACGATTTATGCGTTGATAAAGTATCATGCAAAGCATTTCCTACCTTGGAAACAGATTGTTACGTCCTCGTCCCACACTGCCACAGGCTCCAACAGCAGTAGTACAGTATAGGTAGGACGTTGCCCAGTGAGTTGTTCTTCCTATGGTCAGCCTTCAGGTGTACAGTACACAAGATCAGCTGAGGCAAAAATAAACACTGGCTCCTTAAAGTTCACTGTCTTTATATTCCAAATAATTTCACTTAATGCTTTTCAACTTCACTGTTCTCACAAGCACTGAAGCTATACAAACTTTACTAAGTGTTATTGTATTTAATGCTTGACAACACTTCACTGTTTTTACACTCATTGCTTGACAACACTTCGCTGTTATTACACAAGTACCGAAACTGACAGTAATTACACTTAATGCTTGCCAGCAACACTTCACAAACTTCACTAACAGCAGTGCACTACACTCAAACTGAACTGAAAACCGACTGGACTAATCCTAGTCTCTTATCCATCCTTATATTATAAGCTTGTATTTTACTAGAATGATCTACTTCTCCAACATTCTAGGACATGCTGGTCCTGCATCAGCCCCTAGCAACAACAGTTACCAACTAGGAGACACCAAAACTTGCCAGAGTTGTCTTACATTACACGACACTCTAAATCATTTACCATACGAACTGAATTACATAATTTAACAAGCAATCACTTAAATAAAACATTATAAAGAAAAAGAAAACAAAAATTAATGTACAACTTACGAAATAACTACGCTCGCAAACAGCAGGCAAACCAGCAACTCTGACTCGTACCGAAGCTAGCTACTGTAAACACCAGGAAACGTCGAGAAAAATCTCGGCTACCTAACTAGCAAATCACACTTCTTAACACTACACCCTCCCTAGTTCTTTGTCATCCCGACAAAACTACACAGTATACTGTATACAAACACAAACCTTAATCTTAATGGAACATCTAACAAAATAGAAAATAATCCTTCAACTTAGCAGGTCTTCTTCTATGCCGCTTCTGATGATATCCTTGTTCTTCCACACAGTCCACTCCTCCTGGAAGGTCTTGGTCCTCTTCTTGATTCGCTTTTTCTCACGGGAAACTGTCACCATCCTCTTGCACTTCAGCTCCTTGGTCCTCCTCGACACCCTTGACTACGGGTGAGCACAATTCCTTGGAGATGTCCCAGCTGTACTGTCCTGGCTTATGGTACTGCCACAGACGGTTCACGTGTACCAGCTTTGGGAGAGACTTTCTGCCTCCCCGAATCCGATATATTACATCTGATAGGCTGTCCAGCACAGTGTAAGGACCGTCTCATGGGCTTTGGAGCTTCGGTGACTGTCCCTTCTTTCGCTAAGGATTGTATAACCAAACTTGGTCACCATCCTTGAAGCTCACCTCACTTGCCTTGGCATCATACTTGCACTTCATCACCTCTCCTGAAAACTTGAGGGCTCCTCGCACTTTGTGATGTACCTCAGCCAGCCTTTCCTGAAGGTGCTTCGCATAGCTGGAAGTGTCTGTAGGCAGCTCTTCACCAGGTGGTCTTCCCATTAACAAGTCAACATGAAAGCGTAACTCGTGGCCCAACATCAGATTTGCAGGTGTGTAGCCGGTAGACTCTTGGGATGCAGACCAATATGCCATATACAGTGTAGCTAACTTCTGGTCCCATTCTGTTGGCCCATTTACACAGTGCTTGGCCAGTTCTTGTTCGAGGGTCCAGTTGAAATTCTCCACCATCCCATCTGACTGTGGCCTTAGTGGCGTCATCCTGGTCTTCTTGATCCCCAATAACTTGCAGCATTTACGGAACACAGCAGATTCGATGTTTCTACCCTGGTCTGAATGTAGCTCTTGTTGCATCCCATAACAACAGAAAAACTTGTCAACCAACACCCAAGCAACAGTCACAGCCTCTTGATCGGGGATGGCATAGGCTTACAGCCACTTTGTGAAGTAGTCCATGGCAACACATATGGATACAAGTTTTCTCTCTCAGTGTGTGGCAAAGGTCCAGCAATGTCCATCGCAACTCTTTCCATTGGTGCACCCACTTGGTACACCTGGAGAGGGGCGCAACCATGTTTCCTGGATCCCTTCTTGGCACAGCCCACATCACAGGCCCGACACTCTTCAACGTACTGATGCATGCCAATCCAGTAGAACCTTTGTTGCAGGCGGGATAGAGTTTTCTTCACTCCCAGGTGCCCACTAGTGATGTGGTTATGGGACTCATCCAAGATCTCAGACCTCAGCATCTTCAGAACCACCAGTTGCCAAAATTTGCTGAGGCCATCGCGTGTCTCCCACTGATGCTCCACTGGTCCATTGTTCAAACAAAGAAGGTCCCTCTGACTCCAGTAGCTCTTGGCCGCAGGGCTAAACCTGGAAACTTCTTCCCAAGATGGTCGCACTGTACTCTGCTGCAGCCACTCTA
This sequence comes from Coenobita brevimanus, assembly GCF_032717465.1. Lineage (NCBI taxonomy): Eukaryota > Metazoa > Arthropoda > Malacostraca > Decapoda > Coenobitidae > Coenobita > Coenobita brevimanus. Next base: position 26,921,744 of record NC_136984.1, read on the forward strand.
ACACTGGTTCTAAATCTGCATCCCCCACCTGCATCCTCTTCAGGTCTTCATCTGACGCTGGCCCTGTCATTGCAGTACAGCTGCTTTTCTTACCATGATCTTCCTTTTTACTACACTGCTGGCACTCCAGATCACAAGGCCAATGACTCAGGCTGTCAGCATTGCCATGTACCCGCCCAGGATGGTGTTGCACCTAATAATTGTGCTGGTCTAGCTTCCCGAGCCAGCGTTCCAGTTGTCCTTCCGGATTCTTAGTGTTTTCAGCCACTTGAGTGTCGCATGGTCCATCCTGATGATGAAGTTTGACCCATACAGGTAGGGGTGGAAGAAATCAAGGCTTTTCATCACTGCCAAGAGCTCCTTATGGGTCACACAGTAGTTCCACTCCGGTGGGCTGAGCCTCTTGCTGTAATATGCTACCACATACTCTTTGTCATCCTTCTTTTGTGACAGGACTCCACCAATACCATGGTCACTAGCATCACAGTCAAAGATAAATAGCCGATTCTGGTCTGGATACGGCAACACTGGAGAGCTTGCCAACGCTGACAGTAATTACACTTAATGCTTGCCAGAAACACTTCACAAATTTCACTATCAGCACTGCAGTACACTCAAACTGAACTGAAAACCGACTGGACTAATTCTAGTCTCTTATCCATCCTTATATAAGCTTGTATTTTACTAGAATGATCTACTTCTCCAACATTCTAGGACACGCTGGTCCTGCATCAGCCCCTAGCAACAACAGTTACCAACTAGGAGACATCAAAACATGCCAGACTTGTCATACATTACATAACACTCTAAATAATTTACCATACGAACTTAAATTACATAATTTAACAAGCAATCACTTAAAAAAAAAAACACTAAAAAAAAAGAGCACGAAATTAATGTACAACTTACGAAATAACTACACTCGCAAACAGCAGGCAACCTGGCATCTCTGACTTGTACCGAAGCTATACTCAGTCCAAGCTGGTTTGAAGGTATGTGCTCCGCATCTGGGATTTGACGTCAAAATCGCTCCACCTACAGTCCACTGTGATTGGCTGGTGGGGTGACACACACACACACACACACACACACACACACACACACACACACACACACACACACCGCTCGCTGGTGCAGTGGTAACGTTCTCGCTTGCCATCTGGTAGACGGGAATTCGCGCCTCGCTCAGGTTGCGAAATGTTTCACTGACGAAGTGGGTGGTTACTGTCCCCCTTGAGCAAGGGGACGAGTGTGTGGGTGTGTGAAGGTCACAGCCTTGCCCTTAGATCGGACTATAAACGCTCTCAGCTGCCTTCCGGGAGGGTAAAAGCTGACCATCACGACCATCAAGTGATCCTGACCGACCAGGTGAATTACACACACACTTCAGACTGAATTAGATCGTGTCTTGCCCTGACTCATTGCTCTCACCCTCTTATTTATACTCTATACAATATCCACGATATAATAATTTTTTTTCTCTCTCTCTCTCTCTCTCTCTCTCTCTCTCTCTCTCTGTCGAGTGAAAAAAGGAAACGTAAGAGGGGTATCGATAAAGGATTTGATATAGATAAGTTTCATAATACATAAGGAAGAGGGAAGCCAAAATCGAAGGTAGCCAAGAGCGTGTGGGACATGAGGAGGGAGGCTAATTCTTAAGGGACAAGATAATCTGGTGTTTGTGTGTTCTTACCTAATTGTTCTTACCTAATTGTATCTTTACAGGAATGAGTCAAGCTCGTACTGGCCCGTGTCTTAAACCATATTTATCGTACATATCCTTAAATTTGTGAATTGTTTTAGCACACACTATTTCATTCGGTAGTGCATTCCATTGATCAATTGCTTTGTTTGGGAAACTAAATTTCTTTACGTCTTTATCACCTCTCTTCTTATGCAGTTTTTTGCAGTGTCCTCTTGCTGATGCTTCTCCATATGTTAAGTAATCATTTATGTCTATTTTCTCCTTTCCTGATATGCACTTATATAGCATTATCATGTCACCTCTTTTCCTTCTCTCCTGTAAAGTTGGTAGATTCAGTTTATTTAGTCTTTCTTCGTAGCTTAGGTCTCTTAAGCTTGGTATCCATCTTGTAGCGGCCCTTTGAACTTTTTCAACCTTGTCTATATGCTTTTTGAGATGAGGACTCCAGACTACTGATGCATATTCCAGGGTTGGTCTAATGAATGATGTTTTAAGTATATTGTCATATGTGTGCAAGTCAAAGTCCTCACTTGCTACGTCAGAGAGGGTTTGACACTCATCATCTAGAACTGACGTATTTGTTTCTTGATCTTTAGTTTGTGTTGAGTTTTGTACAATGGGTGTGTTGCCTTGGTGCTCTCCTAATTGTGGATCCGCTGTGGGCGCTAACTGTGTATCATCTGGTATTAACACGGGTGGGGGCAAAAATATCCCTGTCATTAAGGTATGGTGTTATGAAATACGCCTTTTATTTATGTCCTTACTAAACAGATGAGTAAATGAGTAGTAATAAATGATAGATAGCGAGTGTATAAGTGTATGTATAGAAATAAGTAAAGGAGTTGAATATACCTAATTTTAGCACTGAGAAGAAATGAGTAAGTATAATTACACCCACTTGATACAGATCGGAGATGTGTGTCGATGCAACTGTCGATCTCGGAAGAAAAATGCAGGGTTGAATGAAAATCTCTCGATAATTCTAGGGCTGTGTTGATGGACGATATTACTCAGAAAATTCCATGGCCTGGTGCATGTAGTGGTTAACAGCTGTAGTCACAGGCGAACCTCATCATAGAACGTCGAATTTCCAACTCAATACTGTGGAAATAAATGAGTATGAGTAGGAGCTATGTGAATAATGAGTAATGAGTAGTGGGTGAGAAGTGCCTGGTGTCAGTCACACGTTGATTGGCGTGGCATTGTCTCAGCAATCTCGCATGGTGACGTCGGCTTCCCACACTGGTAGCTGTAGTGAGTAACTGAGTGGCGATGAGTAACCTGAGTGAGGAAAGGTGAGTAAGATGCGTTATAAATGTGGCTCTGGTGTTTTGCCATGTGTCTTGACCTCAGCATCAGCGATGGAGGTAGGCGGGAGTGAATATTGGGGTCTTTGTGCTTGTTGCTCTGGTCTTTCTTTTCCTTTACTTGCTTTATTTTTTATTCTTCTTGCTGCTGCTTGAAGTTGCGTGAAGATTATAGAGTTGTTTTGTAAACTTGTTATTTCTAATTCGTCGTTGCTACTGTATGCTCATAGCCTCGTAGGTGCGTAGACTCGTATGCTCGTAGACTCGTAGGCTCATAGACTGCCACCATTTAATGTTAAAAGCTTTGTAGCCTTAATTTAGATATGTGTAACTATCAATTCTTGTAATAGGTGAGTCTTGAGTTTTTATTGTTATTCTGATAATTGAAGAGCAGGAGGAGTTAAAGATGAATACAGGGAGTTGATCTTGATTTACTATCTCCAGAGAAAGACTTAAGCTGAGCAGTGTATCATACAGAGACAATATACTGTACTTAGTAAGTCTAGTTGGACCCCTCTTCATAACCCTTTAAACGCGGCCATGAACAGTCGACCCCCCCCCCCCGAGTGGCGGGGTTGTATCACGGTCTGAGTACCTGTAGGAAAATATTAGCCAAAAATCAGAGATTAATCCTAGAACATTATACTTGGTAGGGCAGATAGTACTTAACATTCAGCTTTCTCCAGAGACAGGTGTTGAGCCTTCGTGGACTACCCAAGGACGTGTGGAGCCTTGCAAAGTTGGGTAACCAAATCTTCATTTTCACACCTCCAGCAACCCGGTTTCCCCTTTACCACAGCCTCATTCTGTCACAGTAAACTTTATACTACAACATAAAGGTAGTTTGGAATCCGTATTTGCACAATAAGCACTGAAAATAAGGCTAAAATCAATGGAGCATATGGGCGACACGCAGCGCGGCTGCGGTCTTCCCGTCATTGAACAAACATTTCCATTTTCACAGCTAAAAACATGTATACTACATTATTTTCAATCATGTTACTTCCCAAAAGATCACTGCGGCGCGCTTTTTATTTTGCCTTAAGCTTTTCACTTTATTCTCGTTCCTGTCGGCTGCTTGCACTGACCCGGAAGAGCTAGAACTCGCCATAATGTCACTTTGAAAGCCTGCAGTAAACTGACGCTAAACAGGGGCAAACCGTGCGGAAAAAAACTAGCGTTACAACTGGGGAAACAAGCGTTTCCTATTAGCATAAACTGCTTGTGAGAGAAGAGCACAGATTTACAGTACTGAGCAGTCAGAGCGCTGCCATGTATCACAGCCAGGCTGGCCGGGCCGTGGTGGGGGGGGACAGGGGGGAAAAACGTGATACTTGGCAACAACGGAGGTCAGTAGTACAAAGGTAAAGTATGCTAATTGTAGCTTAAGGGTGGTGGTAATGATAGACAATACCAGCTGGAACATCCTTGCCCGCGTTTATTCAAAATGAACTCAAATCGCAAACGCGATGCTCTTTATGTCCTTTTTGGCAAGCATCGCAAACGCGACGATCCACGTTTAAGGGGTTAACCCCCTTCTCCCTACTACCTTCCGTTTCTATGGTCTGTCTCCTTCTGACCTGAAAATCCTACATTCTCATTTTAGCAGGGGTTGTGTCACGTGGAATAAACTGATGTGAAGTTTCTAGAAGCCTGTGTGTGAGTATGTGTGTATATGTGTGAATGGTCATGATGCGTTGTTCGTGTGCCTATCTCGCTGACACTACCTATCTCATCCCCTGACTTGCTGCTTCTGGTGTATTGTCAACATTCCTTCACTTAGAGTTGCAAGCTCATATCCCATTCAAGCCTGGTGCTCTGTCTGTCTATCTATCTATCATGTTTTCTATAATGAATTGTATTTATAATATGGAGTCCTGACAGGGGCAGTGGGAGGAGTGGGTGGGTAGGACGAGTGGGTACCCTGGGTGGGGTTGGTGGACAGGGTATGTAAGTATTCACTCTAAGTGAAGGAATGTGGGAGGGTTGGGTGGGTGGGTGGGTATTGTGGGAGGGTTGGGTGGGTGGATGTGAGGATGGCATTGTTGGGCCAGCAAGGTGGGTGGCATTCATGGTTGGTGGGTCTCCAGAGTCGGTGGGCAAGATGGGTCGGCGGAATGTGTGACCAGAGTTCTTAGCCAGGGTGAGTGGTCATGGTGGGTCGCCAGAGTGGCTGAGAAGACTACGTGACCGGTATGCTCTAGGTCAGTGGTTAGGTTGGTGGGTTGGATGGGTTAAGGGTGGGCAAGTGAGTGGGTGGATGTTGGGTGGCACTGTTAAGTAAAATTGGTGGGTGACATTCATGGGTGGGGGATCAGTGGGTTGGGAGGGTCACCCTAGTGGCTGGGCAGGGTTGTGGCCTGGGTGGGTTGGGTGGGTTGTAGTGGATGACCTGGGTGGGTAGGTGTATGAATGGGTGGGTGGATATGTGGCTACCCCGATAACAAGGCAGGAGAGGGAAATATGCGGACTGAAATCATACAACTTGTCATTCATAAGGGGCTTTCACACATTCAGGAGTTCAAACTCCTCATAGATTCTTGTTAATCTGGCCAAGAATCCAGCAATCTAGGAGTGCGCCAGGTGGGCGCTACAAGTAGCTGCACATGGCTTACGCATTGCTTCGAGTTCCCAAGGGCACCGCTATGAGAAGCTAGGAGTCACTACACATTGCCAAACCAAAAGGTTTGTAAAGGTCTACGAGTAGCTATGAGCAGCTAAGATAGGGGTAGTTAGGACCCCCACTAGAGTAGTGATGAGTGAGCTACTACCATCAAGAATTTGATGCGAGTCTGTCAGGAGTGTCGTGCAATATATATATATATATATATATATATATATATATATATATATATATATATAGTTACATAGCCTATGATTTCATCACCCTTTGTATAATTCTAACGTACAGTATGCTGCATGTTTGATCACGATTCGCCACGTGGCTTCCATAGTGACCAGGCTTGTGTGTTCTACCTCACTCCCCCCTTCTCCCCCTTATAGTAGAGTAAGTCGTTCTTTCTGTTGTTCAGAGCAGGATTGTCAACTCTTCGTCCTCTATGCTTCATTTGCGCGTCCTTCTTACAAGTTGAATCAAGCTCTGCTGGCCCCCTATATAATGAGCTCAGTCTCTGCATTGGTTGCCACTTAGATCTACTCCTTATTCTGTTGACATCTCTGTCCTCCCCTGTATATTATTTTTGTGAGTGCTCAGGAAGTGTCCAGCCATCTAGCTGCTGTATAATTTGAGTATAAGTGTTATTACCATTTTTCTTGTACTGTATAGCCTAGGGCGTTGGATCATGAGCCTGTTGAGGTTTTTGCAGTCAGCCAGTTTTGTATTATTTTGTATCTGTAATAATATTATATCTTGCTTTAACTGAGCATTATTCGGTTCTCTCATTTTATGAGGGCTGACTTAGATAAATTTGTTCTTGCTAAATTCGTGTTAATAGAGGCTATTTCAGTTAACCATATATTTAACCTGTTTTGTTATTACATTATCCTTATGAGTCCTGAATGTTTAGTTGTTAGTTTGAGCATTAAACTTTAACTTGTAATTTTGCCTAAGGCTTTTGTTTTGAACCTGGAACTTTGCAAGACAGTAGTGATTTTAGTATTCTCACTTGAAGTGTTCATTCTCTCTCTCTGTTCCGTAACATTAATTAGGCGACCTCTTATCAGGATATTCAGGATATTATCATAAGGATATTGCTTGATATTTTGTGACTGTGATTTATTCATGATGTCTACTATTACTACTCTTGATGAAACCAATGATTTTTTGTCAAATGTGCAAACAGTGTGTGATGTAGAAAACAGAACAAAGAATGAACTTAAGCTTGTTGCCCAACAATTGGGAATTGCTGTTCGCTCTCATCAGTCTAAAGATCAAGTTGTTGACATGATTAATAAAAGCTTGTTTAATGTAACTCCTCCAGATGAGCAAACGCAGATTGAAATAGATAAGTTACAGCTAGCCCTGCAGGAGGTTCGTGCTACGGAGGCTGAGTTTCAGGCACGTGCTAAGGAGGCTGAGTCTCAGGCTCGTATTCAGGAGGCACAGGCACAGGCTGAGTCTCAGGCTCGTATTCAGGAGGCACAAATTGAACTTGCTAGGATTCAGGCAGACCATGAGTATCGCATGAAACAAGGTGGAACTGGATCATCTAGTTCTGATGATTTTGATGTGGCTAAAAATGTTAAACTTGTCCCTCCTTTTAAAGAATCTGATTTAACAAAGTATTTTCAGTTGTTTGAGAGGGTAGCTACAGGTTTTAATTGGCCCAAAAAGTATTGGCCAGTACTCCTTCAGACTTTTCTCACCGGTAAAGCTCAAGTAACTTATGCATCTTTGGCTCAGGATCAATCTGATAATTATGATGTAGTTAAGAGCTTGATTCTTAAGGCCTATGATCTTGTTCCTGAAGCCTATAGAGTAAAATTTAGGACAACTTATAAGCAAGATAAGCAATCCCATGTTGAGTATGCAAAAATCAAAGAAGATCTAGCAGTGGTTAAATTCTAAGAATGTAAATTCTGATTTCGGTATATTTAAGCAGATGATTTTGCTGGAGGACTTCAAAAGGTGTATTAATAAAGATGTAAACCTATATCTTGATGAGAAAAGAATAGATAATTTGTCTGATGCTGCAGTGTTAGCTGATAAATATTTTCTCACTCACAAGAGATATTCTAAAGAAAAAAGGAAAGCTGAGAGTAAGTACATTGCCTCTACTCAGAGTACAGGTAACAGGAAAGAGAATAAAGATGATGTTTCTGAGGAAGTATATACCAGCTTCACCTCTAGATTTCAGAAAAGTAAATGTACTTATTGTAGTAAGCTTGGTCATACTACGGAGAAATGTTTCAGGAGACAGCGTGATGTGAACAAAAAGGAGTCTTTAAATATTCAGTCAATTGGTCTAGTGTCCACCCTTGAGAGTTCCCAGAATTCTTTAACCGAATTAACTGAACCTGCTTTAAGGGGTAAATTAAATTCTTATGATGAAGCTCCTCTTTTGAGCAGTAACGTGGGTGACACTCTCAAGAGTTCATGTGCTAATTTCCTGTCTGATGGTTTTGTCAGTCCTCTGGACAGTAATGACAGGATATCAGTTAAAATATATCATGATACAGGTGCTTGCCAATCCCTTATGCTGACCAGTGTTCTAGGCTCTAATGTTAATTCCTCTGATGAAACTGTAATCTTACAAGGTGTAGGGAATAATTACTTCTCTGTCCCTCTGTGCAGAGTGAATTTAGAGTCTGGTTTTGTTAATGGTTCCGTTATGGTTGGTTTGGTTGAGACACTCCCAATGCCAGGTGTAACTTTCTTACTTGGAAATGATATTGGTGGAAGTCAAGTGTGTCCAGCTTCTCAGTTGTCTAGTGAACCAGTGACTGCGACCCAGGATTGTGATATCCCTGATGTGTTCTCTGCATGTGCTGTCACTAGGGCTAAGTCTAAAGTTACTGGTGACTTAGAAGATAATGATGATGTTATCCTAGCTGACACTTTTCTTGCTAATTTGGACCACTCACCAGATGAGGCAGTACCCCGTAGTGTTGATAATTTGTCTCATCAAGAGTTGGTTGAGTTGCAGGTTGCTGACCCTGAGTTGAAAGGTCTAGCTAACTCTGCTTGCAGTGAGGAAGTCAGCTGGTGCTTCAACTTGTTATTATATAAAGTCAGGAGTACTTATGAGAAAGTGGAGACTCCCAACAGCATCAGCCGACTGTGAATGGGAGGTTGTACATCAAGTTGTCATCCCTCGAGTTTGTAGGCAGGATATCATCAGAGTGGCTCATGATTCCAGTTTGCCAGGGCACCTTGGAGTGAGGAAGACTGTGGCACGCATTTTGAAACACTTCTACTGGGCAGGTATCTCCAGAGATGTTTCCTGGTATTGTAAGTCTTGTCACAACTGTCAAGTTATGACCGAAATTGTTGCACGTCTAGTTCCCATTCCTCCTTTTGAGGCGCCATTCACCCGTGTGTTGGTGGATATTGTGGGCCCTCTTCCTAAGACTGCTTCAGGATTTTCTTATGTGTTGACCCTGATTGATATGGCTAATCGTTATCCTGAAGCCATTCCACTTAGAAATATCTCCGCAAAGAACGTGGTTAAGGAAATGCTAGGGTTCTTCACCAAGTTTGGTCTGCCCAAGGAGGTACAGTCAGACCGGGGAAGTAATTTCATGTCAAATGTTTTCAAGCAGTCTCTGAAAGAGTTGGGCATCACCCAGATCACGTCTTCAGCTTACCATCCCCAGACCCAAGGAGCGTTGGAGAGATATCATCAAACACTCAAATCGATGCTCAGGAAATACTGTTTGGAACATCAGAAAGATTGGGATAAAGGTCTTCCATTCGTTGTATTTGCTGCAAGAGAATCTCCAAATGAATCACTGGGCTTCTCACCCTTTGAATTACTGTTTGGCCATGAAGTAAGAGGACCCCTTAAGCTACTCAAGGAATGCTGGCTGTCGGAGGAAGATGACGTCAACCTGCTGGAGTATGTGATGAAGTTCAAAGAACGGCTGTCCACTGCTTTACAGCTGGCGAGAGAGAATTTAGGAGCTGCTCAGGAGAAGATGAAGACTTGGTATGATAAGAAGTCCAGGTTACGCCACTTTCAGCCAGGAGATCAGGTTTTGATTCTGCTACCAGTGCATGGGTAACCTCTTCAAGCCAAGTTTAGTGGTCCTTATTTCGTGGAGAAGAAACTCAGTGATGTCAACTATGTCATCGCCACACCAGATCGTAGAAAGAACAAGCAACTTTGTCACATCAACCTGCTAAAGTTATATCACAGGCGGGACGAAAATAACCCAGTCTGCACTGCAGCTGTTCCACCCGAGTCTGCAAGTGAAGCTCTCCCATGCAGTATGAGCCTGAGTGATAGTTTGGGGAAGAATCCTGATATCATGAATGATCTCCAGACTAACCTTTCTCCTCTAGCTCCCGAGGAAAGGCAGGAGTTTTCGGCATTACCGCAGGAGTACCCACAAGTGTTCCGTGACACTCCAGGAAGAACCACTGTGTTGATGCATGATGTTGATGTTGGAGACGCAAAGCCAATTAAACTGCCTCCTTACAATGTGAACCCAGTGAAAGTTCCTCTCATCCAGAAGGAGCTTGGCTACCTGTTGGACCACAAGATGATTGAGCCCTGTCAGAGCAAGTGGAGTTCTCCTGTCACTCTGGTCCCTAAGCCAGGTGGGTCACAGCGGCTTTGCATCGACTACAGACGTGTTAATCAGATAACCAAAATAGACACTTACCCTCTTCCTTGCGTGGAAGATTGCATGGACAAGATCGGAAAGGCTAGGTACATAAGTAAGTTTGATTTGTTAAAGGGATACTGGCAAGTACCTATGACTGAACGTGCTAGGGAGATCTCATGTTTTGTAACCCTAGGAAAGACTTTTGCATGTTCTGTAATGCCATATGGTATAAAGAATGTACCAGCCACTTTTCAGAAGCTCATGAATGTTGTAACAGAGGGTTTGGCAGGGTGTGTTGTTTATATTGATGATGTATTAATCATCAGTGACAACTGGAAAGATCACCTATGCCATGTCAGTAAATTCTTGAGCGTTTGGTTCAGGCTAATCTTGTAGCTAATTTATCAAAGTGTGAGTTTGGTCAAGCTAAAGTTCAGTACCTTGGGTACGTAATTGGTGATGGACACGTTGCACCACCAGGAGCTAAGGTCCAGGTTATAAGTGATCTTCCCAGACCTAAAAGTAGGAAAGAGCTACAAAGATTTTTGGGAATGGTAGGTTATTACAGGAGATTTGTTCTTAACTTTTCAATTCTTGTATCATCACTTACAGACCTACTGAAAAAGAGAGTTAAATTTGTCTGGACCGATAACTGTGAATCCTCTTTCAGTAAACTTAAAGCTATCTTATTAAGTCAGCCAGTGCTCGCTACTCCAAATTTTGCTAAGCCTTTTAAGATGGCTGTTGACGCAAGTGATACAGGAGCTGGGGCTGTTTTGCTGCAAGAGGATGACCAGCTTATTGAACACACTGCATATTATTACAGTAAGTTCACTCCACCTCAAAAGAACTACTCAACTATTGAGAAAGAGCTTTTGGCCTTGATTTTGGGTTAACAGCATTTTTCATTTTATTTGTGTTCTGGTTTTGACCCCATAGTCATTTATACCGATCATAACCCACTGAAATTCCTTAGTAAGTTTAAAGATAAAAATCAGAGATTGACAAGATGGAGTCTACTTCTTCAGGAGTATTCATTAGACATACAACATGTCAAGGGGAAAGAAAATGTTATTGCAGATTACTTATCTAGACTTTAGACAGATTGTTTTAGAGTAATAAGAAATTTCCTTTGTAAATTTCTTTTTCTTTGTGGGGAGGTGTTACATAGCCTATGATTTCATCATCCTTTGTATAATTCTAACGTACAGTATGCTGCATGTTTGATCACGATTCGCCACGTGGCTTCCATAGTGACCAGGCTTGCGTGTTCTACCTCACTCCCCCCTTCTCCCCCTTATAGTAGAGTAAATCGTTCCTTCTGTTTTTCAAAGCAGGATTGTCAACTCTTCGTCCTCTATGCTTCATTTGCGCGTCCTTCTTACAAGTTGAATCAAGCTCTGCCGGCCCCCTATATATTGTAATGAGCTCAGTCTCTGCATTAGTTGCCACTTAGATCTACTCCTTATTCTGTTGACATCTCTGTCCTCCCCTGTATATTATTTTTGTGAGTGCTCAGGAAGTCTCCAGGCATCTAGCTGCTGTATAATTTGAGTATAAGTGTGATTACCATTTTCCTTGTACTGTATAGCCTAGGGCGTTGGTTCGTGGGCCTGTTCAGGTTTTTGCAGTCAGCCAGTTTAGTAATATTTTGTATCTGTAATAATATTATATCTTGCTTTAACTGAGCATTATCCGGTTCTCTCATTTTATGAGGGCTGACTTAGATAAATTTGTTCTTGCTAAATTCGTGTTAATAGAGGCTATTGCAGTTAACCATATATTTAACCTGTTTTGTCATTACATTATCCTTATGAGTCCTGAATGTTTAGTTGTTAGTTTGAGCATTAAACTTTAACTTGTAATTTTACCTAAGGCTTTTGTTTTGAACCTGGAACTTTGCGGGACAGTAGTGATTTTAGTATTCTCACTTGAAGTGTTCATTATCTCTCTCTGTTCCGTAACAATATATATATATATATATATATATATATATATATATATATATATATATATATATATATATATATGTAAAGGATGTGATGCACGTGGACTACTCATTCAATTGCGAGCTTGCATTCTGCATAGACCTTTGTATCCTCAACGTCCATGGCCGGAGATGCATGGAAACTGAAAATACTGAAGCTGCAGGTGGATTTGGCATGTGAAGTGGCCGACATCAGTGTGGCAATATGTAGGCTGTTGTGAAGAAGATAAGGAAGCTTAAGAGGAGAACCCCTTGGAGCAGGTTATGGCTGCTACGACGTCCTATGTATGGCCAGTGCGAGAAACTTACTGAAGAGTTGAAATTAGAGGACTCCCATAGCTTCAGGAATTTTCTTTGAGTGTATGACATGTTCATGGAGCTGCTGGAAAGGGTTGGTTCCCATAACGAGAAGCAGGACACCTTCTAGAGGAAGTCATTGTCACCTGGGTTGAGGTTGGCCATCACTCTGTGCTACCTAGGACTGGAGATAACTTCAAAATCCTTTGATATGGCTTCATAGTGGCCCACAATACTATCTCACTTATCATTCCCGAGACCTGCGAGGCCATCATTGCAGAGTACACCCACAATCAAAAGTTCGTCGACAGTCCCTGTCAGGCATATGTTTCTACAGGCTGCCGATAGGTGGCGCAACGATCTAGCACGAGCGTAGTGGGAAGTGGAGTCAGTCAACGAAACTTGAGGGAGAGGGAGGCGACAAGGGAGGGGTACGAACCCGTGGCGATCGGAATACAATGCATCTCGTGTGTTTTGCTGTTATCAATAATACATTGTTATATCCAGACTATTATACAAAACTTATTATAATTCACCTTAGTTTACGTAAATAGATCTTCCACAGCTGAAAATACAAACAAATTAGTGGTGTCTCGAACAAGATTCCGACTTATTCGAGGCATCTCTGCTGCAATTACCGTAGGTTGACCTGGGTCTTTTGCAAAAGGCGGCCCGATGGTAGGAGACTTCGAATTAGTATTTTTCTCGGCATGTGTGTCTAGGGCCATTTCAGGCCAAGTGTCAGGCATGCGAACTCGTGTCTACCTTATTCATTCTCACTCGTTTGTGTGTGTGTGTGTGTGTGTGTGTGTGTGTGTGTGTGACGCTTTTTGCACTTCCTGTCTGCGGTTGAACCTGAAAGACGCTCGTGTAATAACTCTTAAACTTACCACAAGATTTTTATTTTTTCATGATATTTGAATATTGCCCATAAAAATTGCAAAGCTAAACTGAACATGTCTTTATCTTAAGCCAACATGACATAATATTTTTTAGTACCCGAAGCGAGCGAGCACAAACTAGAATATGTCACAGTCTTGGAATTTACGTCTGCGCCTTACCCATTAGGCCTGTGGTTATCAAATGGCTGATATGATTAGATACCACTATGGGATCGATATGTCACTTGTGAAGTTTGCAGTATGTGCTATAGTCAAAGGTTTTAAGGCTATAATGTTACCAAGTTGAGAGGTTATTGTATGATATATTAAAGTGTCATGAAATACTGTTTGTTTTTATAAGACAATAGTAACAAAGAAAAAAGTAATTCACAGAAATGAACAGTGAAAATTATTATAACTGTATAACATTTACATACAGTATAATATATTAGTAAGTAACATTGTTGGATTATACAAGCAGTGCATATTACATATTATATTCTATTAACCAGAACGAAAATATTGCCAAATAGTATCATCCCAATCATGGTTGTCACTTTTCCATTTATCAACTCCGTAGCCCAAATCACTCAGAGACTTTGGATGATTTAATAGGACGACCATCCTCCTTGTGCATCAATCACTTCATTAAGTCTGTTTGGCATTGACTTCACAAGATTGGTGCATATATTTGGACGTCGACGTATGCTTTCCTATACGTCCTGAGCGTGACGCACAATGGCAGCTTTCGTGCGCTCTTGCCCAATATCCCACTCCTGAACCATCATTGCCCACAGGTTTTCGATGGGGTTCATATCACATCCTTTGGCTGGTCAGTCGATGAAGTTACATTCGGGATGAACATCAATCCACTCTCTTACCATTCTGCTCATGTGGACGGGGCTGCAGTCATGCACAATATGGATAGTGTGAGGGGTTGGGATTGCCATCACATGCACTGTGGGCAGGAGAACATCCTCAAGAATTCTTATATATTGTTCACTTGTTAATTTACCATTAATTTCCAACAGTTCTCCGGGTCCGTAGGCCCACATTCAACCCCACAGCAACGTAGATACACGTCCACTTTTTGCTTTGGTAAAAATGTGTTTGTCTAAGTATCTCGTTTTCGTGACCCTCCAGCACACCCCAGGCCCTGCCTTTACGGAAGAAAAACACTTTTCATCTGTAAATATTACATTCTTCCAAAATAACTCTTCTTCTGTTGAGTACTGTAAGGCAAACCCCAGTCGATCATCTTTGTTGTAAGGGGTCAACACTTCTTTTACGGCAGGCACATGACACTTGATAATAGCTGCGTGGAGCCGTCGACGCACAGTGGGGACACTGCAAGCCAGGTGTAAATCACGTGGATATTTCACGACAGGTGTTAACGGTCGCTCCTGTGCTCTCTCCACAATTGCCTCGTCCTGCTCGGGAGTTGTTGCTTTTGGCCGTCCACTACGAAGATTTGAGCTGACTGACCCCTGTTCTTGCCAGCGCTTGATCAACTTATGCACTGTAGACCGATGCAGGCCGAGTTCTTGAGCAATGGCACCTGAAGTAATGCCCGCCCTCCCATAGTCCAATTATTCGCCCACGATCGGCGATGATTCGCGAAGAATTCGCACGACCCTCTGCCATCTTGCCTGATATTGAAAATACAAAGAAATATATATATGTAAACATGCATTTTTAAGGTTTTCATGGTGCAAATCGTTCATCAAACGGATATATATATATATATATATATATATATATATATATATATATATATATATATATATATATATATATATATATATATCATCGAATGGGGTTTGCCCTACAGTACTAAACAGAAGACGAGTTATTTTGGAAGAATGTAATATTTACAGATGAAAAGTGTTTTTCTTCTGTAAAGGCAGGGCCTGGGGTGTGCTGGAGGGTCACGAAAACGAGATACTTAGACAAACACATTTTTACCAAAGCAAAAAGTGGACGTGTATCTACGTCGCTGTGGGGTTGAATGTGGGCTTACGGACCCGGAGAACTGTTGGAAATTAATGGTAAATTAACAAGTGAACAATATATAAGAATTCTTGAGGATGTTCTCCTGCCCACAGTGCATGTGATGGCAATCCCAACCCCTCACACTATCCATATTGTGCATGACTGCAGCCCCGTCCACATGAGCAGAATGGTAAGAGAGTGGATTGATGTTCATCCCGAATGTAACTTCATCGACTGACCAGCTAAAGGATGTGATATGAACCCCATCGAAAACCTGTGGGCAATGATGGTTCAGGAGTGGGATATTGGGCAAGAGCGCACGAAAGCTGCCATTGTGCGTCACGCTCAGGACGTATAGGAAAGCATACGTCGACGTCCAAATATATGCACCAATCTTGTGAGGTCAATGCCAAACAGACTTAATGAAGTGATTGATGCACAAGGAGGATGGTCGTCCTATTAAATCATCCAAAGTCTCTGAGTGATTTGGGCTACGGAGTTGATAAATGGAAAAGTGACAACCATGATTGGGATGATACTATTTGGCAATATTTTCGTTCTGGTTAATAGAATATAATATGTAATATGCACTGCTTGTATAATCCAACAATGTTACCTACTAATATATTATACTGTATGTAAATGTTATACAGTTATAATAATTTTCACTGTTCATTTCTGTGAATTACTTTTTTCTTTGTTACTATTGTCTTATAAAAACAAACAGTATTTCATGACACTTTAATATATCATACAATAACCTCTCAACTTGGTAACATTATAGCCTTAAAACCTTTGACTATAGCACATACTGCAAACTTCACAAGTGACATATCGATCCCATAGTGGTATCTAATCATATCAGCCATTTGATAACCACAGGCCTAATGGGTAAGGCGCAGACGTAAATTCCAAGACTGTGACATATTCTAGTTTGTGCTCGCTCGCTTCGGTTACTAAAAAATATTATGTCATGTTGGCTTAAGATAAAGACATGTTCAGTTTAGCTTTGCAATTTTTATGGGCAATATTCAAATATCATGAAAAAATAAAAATCTTGTGGTAAGTTTAAGAGTTATTACACGAGCGTCTTTCAGGTTCAACCGCAGACAGGAAGTGCAAAAAGCGTCACACACACACACACACACACACACACACACACACAAACGAGTGAGAAAGAATAAGGTAGACACGAGTTCGCATGCCTGACACTTGGCCTGAAATGGCCCTAGACACACATGCCGAGAAAAATACTAATTCGAAGTCTCCTACCATCGGGCCGCCTTTTGCAAAAGACCCAGGTCAACCTACGGTAATTGCAGCAGAGATGCCTCGAATAAGTCGGAATCTTGTTCGAGACACCACTAATTTGTTTGTATTTTCAGCTGTGGAAGATCTATTTACGTAAACTAAGGTGAATTATAATAAGTTTTGTATAATAGTCTGGATATAACAATGTATTATTGATAACAGCAAAACACACGAGATGCATTGTATTCCGATCGCCACGGGTTCGTACCCCTCCCTTGTCGCCTCCCTCTCCCTCTCAAGTTTCGTTGACTGACTCCACTTCCCACTACGCTCGTGCTAGATCGTTGCGCCACCTATCGGCAGCCTGTAGAAACATATGCCTGACAGGGACTGTCGACGAACTTTTGATTGTGGGTGTACCTGAAGGATGTCATGGCACCTCAAAACCAGCCTTAAACCTGGCACCTCAAAACCAACGGTCACCGACTCCCACCAAACTTGCAGTGACTCCTATCACACTTTTACCATACGCTTGGCATATTCATAACAACTCATAGATAACTCTTAGCTACTCTTCATAACTCGTGGATGAAACGAAACGAAACTTTTGAGCACTTCTGTGAAACTCTTACCTACTCTTGGAAGACTCCTTGCTACTCTTACCAACTCCTAGCGACTCCTAGCTTCTCTTAGTTACTCACAACGATTCTTAGCAAATCGTAAAGGCTTTTTGATACAAGAATCCGTTGAGAGTAACTATGAGTCGCTAGGAGTAGTCACGAATGCCTTGGGTACGGGCTAAATGTAAAAAAAAAAAAAAATACTCGTAGCGGTTCTCAAAAAATATTGAACGTCAGAAACATAGGAATGAATTAGGAGTCCCGAGACAGTCCCGGAGTTTGTAGGACTATAAAGGAAATGTCAGGAGTACGGTGCAGTGTCGCAAGAGTAGCAACTAGCAATGATTCTTCGCCCGACTCCTGAATGTGTATCAGCCCCTTTACTTGGATTTTATTATATCCTTTAAAGGACGGATGAATTTTACGAAACCAAACTATATACAATGGGGTCATTCTAATGATATCTGCTAAACCTTCAGTATATTTATTTCTTGTTTAAATGAAGGTGGGTCTGTGCACGTAATAATACGCCTAATAGTAGGATAAATGAAAATGTTTCATTCGGGAAAACGTGAGGGTGAGCATAGCTAATTCAGATCTCTGATCCTCCCACCTAACAAATCAGTGCTTCTGCTGGGGTACGGACAGGGTTTGGGAGGCTGGATGTGTGATTGACCTGCCGTCTGGTGGCAGGCTACCCTGTCCCTGTATTAGTGTTCATGACTGTACACTGGAAGGTTATGGCAGCTGGTGCACCTACTTCTGCCACACACACATGACAACAACCTAGTGTCAACATCTAAGACTCCACCAACGAGAATAGCTCATCCAGGACCCTCACAACATTCAGCACCAAGAGTGTCAACATTAAAGTCAAATCCCTTAACGCAACCCAGAGGTGTCTTCCCAGGATATCGTCATAGTTTGTCCTTGGTGTGGTCACAAGAGCCGTCCCCTCCACATTAAGGCCAGTAAAGTGATTCATGTCTTTGACACATAGTGGTAGAGAGGGATAACTTCATGTGATCTCGCTATATTACCAACTGGCTCAACTACGTGGCTTTGCAAGATCTACCTTGGATCAGGATCGTCAGCTGCCAGAGAGGTGTAATGCTGTCAAGGCTTGCTTCTTGCTCAACTAAATATATGTATCAGGTGAACCACCAACAGGCTCTGAACACCCACTACAGTTATTCGTAGGTAAAAAGTAAGAGTGTTTTTGGTGAGGAGTGAGGAGTGTTGCTTGCATCTGGGTAAGGGATAGGTACCACAGGAGGCAGGCCTAGGAAGTGGATCATCAGTAGTAAGAACAGAAGGTCAGGACAGGCATTAAGATAAATGGAAAAAAAAAATGGAAATGGAAGAAACAAGAGGAAAGGGGAAAAACCCTAACAGAGAGAGAGAGAAAATGGAAGCATTAAACATAGTGACCCTAGTGATGATAAGTCAGTGAACGTTAGCTTTAACACAGATGAAATATTAACATAAACACAAAAGTCACCAAGCACACACACAAAAAAATGCGCAAATTGTAAAAAGGGGGTATCAAAGACTGATAAAGCAATGTGGAGTGACAGCTGCGAAGAATGGGTGCTCATTCAGACAGGAACAAGAAGCTGCACAGAACATAAAATGACAAAGGAGCTATATGAAGCAATCCAGGAGGACAGTGGTGAATGCAAAAATATAAAATACTGGTGTAACAAATGTTTGAACAAAGATTCAGGCACAGTGAAGAATGAGAATGAAAAAGAAAATGGATTAAATCACCTGGCTAAAGATCTTGAGATGAGAATAGAGAAGTGTAATGAATTGAAAGAAAAAATCTGCAGGATGAATGAAGAATATGAAAGAAACCAACAAGAAAAACAGGCTCTAGTGAAGGAGCTCCAAAATAAGGAAGATGAAGTGAGTGAAAGAGAAATAGTTATTAGGATGAAAGAAGGAGAATTAAAAGAGAAAGAGATAGAAAATAAGCGGCTGATAAGGATAATTAGTGAGTTGGAGGAGGATGAAAGTGTTAAAGAAGTAAAAAAATTAAGAAAACAAGTTAAAGATCTTGGAGAACAGCTAAGACAAGTGAATAGGGAAAAAGAAAAAGCGGAAATGAGTGAGGACAAACTTAGAGAAATGCTAATAATAGTAAAAGAAGAAAATGCAGCTCTTAGAAAAAGGTTTGATATTCAAAACCAAGAAAACTTGAAAATAGTATATGATGCAATGGATGAGGAAAGAAGAAAAAGGAATAAAGAGAAAACAAACGATAAAGAAAAAGAACAGGAAAATCTGAGGAAAAAAGAGAACAATAAGACTGAAACTAAACAAGAGAGAGATGAAAAACGAGATAGGAAAAAACAGATAGAGGAAGTAACAATAATGGAAACAAGGAAAGATAAAAGCACGGAAAATATTACGTGCATGGAAGGAAAAAATGAAATGGAAAACCCAAGAAAAAATTTAAAAAGTGTCTCAGAGAAAAATGTAGGAGACACAGGAAAAGTCACCAGTAAAGAACAATGGGAAAAAAGTAAAAAACAAGAGGAAAATGTGATGGCACAAAATAAGCAGAACTGTGAATTATTTGTGAAAGGAAAATGTTCCAGAGGAAAATGGTGCAGGTTCAATCACATACAAACCATGGCAGGAAAATACACAGGTACCGGTACCAGCACAAAGCAGTGGGAAATAGGTCAAAAACAAAGTGGAAATGCACCAAGAAAAACAACTCAAGACTGTAGGTTCTTTATAGAATGAGAATATAAAAAAGGAAGGTAGTGTAAGTTCAATCACCCAGTACCTATAACACTGAATACCGGTAAGGGGATAAGACAGGAAAAAAGTAAGATAGCGTGTAAATTCTACAAGGAGGGACGATGCCTGAAAGGATGGAAATGTACCTTCCTGCACCAGAATGGGGAAAAATCCAAATTCTTTGAGAAAGGACACTGTAAATATGGGGCATATTGTATGAACATGAAAGAGGTAAAGAAAAAACAGAAAGGGATCAAATGAAAAATAGGGAAGAAAACAAGGAAAATTTTCAGATGGCCAAACTAGCAACAGTAAAGAAATTGCTTCAGAGAGTAGAGGATATCTGGAAGGAGTTGAAAGATTATCAAGTGAAAGTAATATCAGTATAGTGAAAAACAGTGAAAAGAAGATGAAAAGAATAAGAGGAAAAAGAGTGATGGAAAGAAAAACAAAAAACAAAAAAGATATAGAAGACAATGAAATAAAAATAATATATGCTATCTGTAGGGGAATAAAAGGAATAACTTCAAGCCTAAGGGAAATAACAAACTGTCTTGAACCAGACATACCGGTAATAGTGCTCAATGAAACATTCTTGAGAGGCAATGAACAAATAAATCTGAAAGGCTATAAATCATATAGTAATAATAGAGAGAGCATATGGGGAGGAGGAATAGAAATTATGGTCAAGAAAAATATGGAAAAGAACACAGTGAAAGTTAGTGAGGAAAGTGAGACTGTGGAAGAACTGACTGAGAGTGGAAACTAAAAAGAGGTTCTTCAATATAGTAAGTGCCTATGGGAAAACACAAGGTAGGGCAACAAATGAAGAAGTAAGAGAACAATTTAGATGCATTAAAGAACACATTAAAAATATTGAAAAAAATTTGGAAGATTACATAATTGTGGGTGATTTAAATGCTAAGGTTGTCAGTGATAGTGATGGAATAAAGGATAATAATGAGGAACAAAATCAAACAGGAAAAGCCCTAATAGAAATGGTGAGAAATGTCAATGGAGAGATCATAAATAGAACTAGGAAGTGTTTAGGAAAGTGGACAAGAGTGAACACAAAAAATGAAGAAGAAAAATCAGTGCTAGATTATAACAAATCAAAATGTTTTTGAGGATGTTAAAAGCATGACTGTTGATGAGCAAGGGTTATACAAGCTTACAAAATATAAAAACAAGGAAATAAGGGAAACTGACCACAACACCATCATAGTAGTAATAGATGATAAAGTTAAGTATACACAGAGAAAAAATGAGAGGAAATGGAATTTTAATAGAGAGGAAGGTTGGGCAATATTTAAAGATGACAGAAAATGATAGAGAGCTAGATAATATGTGGAAGTTTGAAAAGACTACGGAAAGTGAAGCTGAAAATGAATGGAGGAGGTGGAAAACAAAGCTATATGAAACACTTGATAAGGTATTTGGAAAAATAAGAGTATCAGAAAAAGTAAGACAAGGAGTAGATAAAGAGATCAAAAGACTAATGGAAGAGAAGAGAAGTATAAGGAAAACGTCAAGAATGGAAAAGGATAAAAATAGAAAAGAGGAGTTAGAAAAAGAGAGACATAAGATTGAGCAAAAATTCACGCAAAGAATCGAAGAAAATGAAGAGGTAATGCTAGAGAAAATAGCTGAGGAACTAAGTAATAAGAGGAACAATAACAACATGCTGTGTGAGATTAGAAGTAAAACGCAGAAGAAGCCACCATGCCAATATGTAATACAAGACAAAGAGGGAAATGATATAAGGGATCCGAAACTAATTAAAGAAAGAATAACAGAATATTATAGTGAAGTTTATAAGAAAAATGTTATAGAAGATGGATATGAAGAATACAAAGAGCTATTAGATTATATGATCAGTGAATGTTGGAAGTATGATAATACGGACAGAGATGAGGAAGATCTTAGTGCAGAAAAAGTGAGAGAAATAATGAAAAGATTAAAGGTTGGAAAAGCAACAGGACCTGATAAGATAAGCAATGAAATTATAAAATGGGGTGGGAAAAGTCTCAAGAATTCTAAAATAAGAATGATGCAAGTAGTGTATAGAACAGAAAATCTGCCTAGTGAATGGCACAGAGCTTATATAAATCATATACAAGAGAAAGGGAAATAAAAAAAGACCTAAATAACTATAGAGGAATTATATTAAACTCTCACTTATTGAAAATGCTATAAAAAATTATTGACGCAAGAGAGAACGAAAAATTAGAAGACATGAGTGAGTACCAATGTGAAGCAAGAAGAGGAAAATCTGTTACAGAACATCAGTTTGCAATAAGAAATATAGTTGAAGAAGCTCAAAAAAAGAAAGAAATAACAGCAGTGTACTTTGACATATCAAAATGCTTTGATAAATTAGTGTTAAAAGAAGTAATGAAAGAACCTTGGCTGAAAGGGATAAAAGGTAAAAACTGGAGACTGTTATATAAAATAAATTCAGAAAATATATTAATACCAGTAACAGAAATAGGAACTTGTAATGAGATATGGGTCAAAGAAATGATAAGACAAGGTTCTGTGCTAGGAGCAAAGATAAGCTCGCTGAGAATAGATGCTCTGAGTAGAATGATAGAGTCAAAGGGGAAGGAATGGAAGGTGGGGGAAGTAAAAATAAGTCTTCTAATATTTCAGGATGACATAATGGCTATAGCACCAAAGAAGGATATGCAAGGAATAATTAGAACAATATAGGTGTTCCAGAAACTGAAGAGGCTAAAAATGAATGATCAAAAAATCAAACAAACTGCGTTAGTGGGGAAAAGTGATAAGATAGACATTGATGGAAAAGACATAAAAGAAACATCAAGCCACAAGTACTTGGGGAAAATAATCCAACCCCAGGGAAAGCAAAATTCATTCATTCATTCATTGCCAGACGCCATGTATCCCAAACGGGGTGGCCAAGGGCTTAGAGTTAATTGTTTTACAGGGAGGGGCACTAATCCTCCACCAACCCCACTTGACACGTAGGGATGCCAACAGCATCTGGTGTTCCCAGGCGGTCACCCATCCAAGTACTAACCAGACCCAGCGTTGCTTATGAAGACATTAAAAACAGAATTAATAAAGCAGAGGTGGCAATTAATGAGAGTATCAGTATAATAAATAAAAAGGAAATGAAGCATAGTAGAGTTAAAATAGGATTAAAATTGTTTGACACATGTGTAACACCAGCACTCTTGTTTGCAGCAGAAACTTGGAAAAAGTTAAAAGAAAAAGAAAGAAGAGAGGTTAATAACATCCAAACAAAGTATTTAACAAAACTATTCAAATTACCAAGAACGACACCTAAATGTGCCCTACTGCATGAAACAAAATCAATATAAATGGAACATAAGATAAATACAAGAAAGTTAGAATATTACATAGAGCTAAACTACAGAAATGAGGATGCAATGGAAGTACAAATGAAACGGCTTAGTGAGGAAAATGAGGGAGAATACGAAAAAGAAATACAAGACCTGAAAAGGCTATATAATATTACAGAAAATATAACAAATATGGAATAAAATGAGGCAAAACAAAATGATAAGAAGTAAGGTACAAGAAAAGAATAGAGAAGAAATCATAGATGAAATGAGACGAAGAAACAAAACTAAAGAAGCAGCAGAACAGGAAATAGAATACAGGTATGTAGAGAAGCTGAATTTTGAAAAAGCAAAAGTTATATTTATGCTAAGAACGAGAATGCTTGATGTTAAGGTAAACTACAAAAATAAATATGAACAAAATTTACCGTGTGAGTTATGCAAGGAGGAAGAAGAAACGCAACTTCATCTGTTTCATTGTAAGGCATATGAAGACATAACGGAGAACGTAATAGTGAAAGAAACAATAAATGGAACAATTCAAGTAAACGATATAGTTAAAGTGACAGAAACTGTAGAAAAAATACAGAAAACAAGGAGTATAATACTAAATATGAGAAAGGAACAATTGAAGTAGATAAGGGATATAAAAATAAATTAATAAAAAGAAACAACGCCGAACTCCTGGACAGGAGAGTGCGCCAGCAACAACAATTTTTTATTTATTTATTTTTTTTTTCCGGCCTATCAACCATTGGGGCCGAAGCCCCTGGTTATTAAGGCCATTCATATATATATATATATATATACATGTAGACAATGTACACAATTAAATATAGCTACTGACTGTACACTGGTAAATTATGCCAGTTGCCGCACCTACTTTCGCCACCAAGCTTGGAAACTGAACCCATAATAAAGTAAATTACATTCGTAACTAGTTTGTTCATTGAACTATTCTTAAATTTCATCAGAATTATACATGTTGGATGTTGTGATCCAACTGCATAATTCAAACCTTCATATGAAGAGAAATCTGGGAGTAAGAAATAACCGGAGAATTTACAAGATATACACTAAACCTACCAAAGCCACACACGTGGCCAGGCATTCGTCATCGCCCAGATGGCAAACACAATTTTGAATGTAATAATGGTCAATCAGTGTTATATAAAAATCAACGTAATGAGCTTACGTGTTGTGAAAGTGCGAATTTACGATGCAATTAGGTATGCCACCTCATCAATTATACAACCACTGCACCCATAATGAAATGAAACTAATTAACGAGCAGCCAGGCACATAAGTAGAGACCAGTGGTGTTCATAATGGCTCCTTAAGAAGAGCCGTGTTGCATAATCAGGATGTTGTGCAAGTGTTCTGATTGTCATGAAGATGCAAACGGCTGATTAACATGTGTGTTATTACTGCCAGTGATCGACTAAATACCAGGACCTGTTGCCACCTACACACACACACACACACAAACACACACCCACAGAAAGACAGTTTGGTTTAAGAAAAGGAAAATCATATGTTACAAATCTGTTGAGCTATGACAGAGTAACAGACACAATGCAGGAAAGAGAAGGATGGATGGACAGTATCTATTTAGATTTCAAGAAAGCATTTGACACAGTACCACACCAAAGACTTTTATGGAAACTGTATCATCAAGGAGGAATTCGAGGCAAACTGTTTTCTTGGATGCAAGATTTTCTCATAAAAAGAGAAATGAGAACAGTACTAAGGGGAAACTACTCATCATGGAAAAAAGTAACTAGTGGAGTACCACAGGGCTCAGTGGTGGCACCAATCATGTTTTTAGTGTATATAAATGATATAGACAGTAACACTGGAAATGAAAGCTATCTAAATATGTTTGCAAATGATGCAAAAATACAAAGGAGAAGTACTAACACAGACTCTTGTCAAGAGCTACAAGAAGAATTAAATAAACTTCATGAATGGAGTAATACATGGCAAATGGATTTCAATGTGGACAAGTGTCATGTAATCAAGTTAGGTAAAAGTGGAAAAAAACCTGATTGGGATTATACGTTAGGAAATAAAATCGTACACACATCAGAAAGAGAGAAGAACCTAGGCATGATTATCAATAACAGACTATCTCCGGCTGACCACATCAGTGAGAAGATACGGAACATGTATACACTGCTTGCAAATATGAGAATAGCATTCACATACATAAATGAAGACATGCTAAGAAGGATAATAACATCATTCATCAGACCAACCCTGGAGTATGCATCAGTAGTCTGGAGTCCTCATCTCAAAAAACACATAGACAAGATTGAAAAAGTTCAAAGGGCCGCTACAAGATGGATACCAAGCTTAAGGGATCTAAGCTACGAAGAAAGACTAAATAAACTGAATCTACTAACACTACAGGAGAGAAGGAAAAGAGGTGACATGACAATGCTATATAAATGAATATCAGGGAAGGAGAAAATAGACATAAATGATTACTTAACATATGGGGAAGCATCAGCAAGAGGACACTGGAAAAAACTGCATAAGAAGAGAGGTGATAAAGACGTAAGGAAATTCAGTTTCCCAAACAGAGCAATTGATCAGTGGAATGCACTACCGAATGAAATAGGGTGTGCCAAAACAATTCACAAATTTAAGGATAAGTATGATAAATATGGTT
Source organism: Coenobita brevimanus (assembly GCF_032717465.1). Classification (NCBI taxonomy): domain Eukaryota; kingdom Metazoa; phylum Arthropoda; class Malacostraca; order Decapoda; family Coenobitidae; genus Coenobita; species Coenobita brevimanus. The sequence continues at coordinate 26,947,768 of NC_136984.1, forward strand.
TAAGACACGGAACAGTACGAGATTGACTCATTTCTGTAAAGATACAATTAGGTAAGAACACACACACACACACACACTAACACACACACACACACACACACACACACACACACACACACACACACACACACACACACACACACACAAACTCACGAGAATTCATTAAAAAAGTTGCCAAGGTAATTATGATAACACTCACATGGTCGAACCTTTTCTAGAAATGTATTCTAAATAACGCCAGACAATTTAATGGAGCGAGAGTGAGCGATAGGAACCTTAATATTAATATCGATATGAATATCGCTGTCTTGGTTGGTTCATCGCTGATATTCCAGCCAACGCCAGACGATTGTACTCATCTGGGAGAGATGTTGAATCCCGAGGGTGTTAATACAGCTGTCATTAATGCCCCTATATAATGGGAAATGGGAAAAAGAAGTGCGTGGTAATCACACGGAGCATTTGCCTTCTTAGTGTAATAGGAAAAGTATATGGTAGGATACTTATTGAAAGAGTATGTATGAGGGTGCTAAGGCTGCAGTGCGTGTGGATAGTGCACTGAGTGATTTTATCTAATTTGAAAGTTCGATTGAAACAAGGATGTGTCATGTCTCCGTGGTTGTTCAATCTGTACATGGATGAGGTTATAAAAGAGATACAAGGTAGGGCAGTGAATGTTGGAGCAGCCCTAGTAAGAGAGGGCAGTGTTTGGAAACTCCCTGTATTGTTATTTGCAGATGATACTGTGTTGTTAAGTGAAGACGAAGGGGAGCTGTAAGGTTTGGTGGATTAGTCTGGGAGAGTGTGTAAGAAACGGAATCTAAAGGTGAATGTAGGGGAGAGTAAAGTGATGGTCTTCAAGAGAAGTGAAGTCAGCGAATGTGCAGTGAGACTGGATGGGGAGGAAATGGAGGATGTGAGTGAGTTTAAGTACTTCGGTAGAGTGATGAGAGTAAGGATGGAAGTTTGGAGGGTGAAGTGCTTGAAAGGGTGCAGCAGGGAAGAAAGGTTGCTGTTTCCTTTAAAGCAGTGATAAGAAACAGGGAAGTGAGCATGGAAGTGAAAAAGCTACTATATGACAGTACTGTGATACCAACTCTAACATATGGAAGTGAAGCTTGGACCTTGCTGGAAGGAGAGAAGTCAAGAGTGAGAGCAGTGGAAATGAGTTATTTGAAAGGAGCATGTGGAGTCACATGGAGAGACAGACTGACAAATGAGGAAGTGAAGGAGTGTTGTGGTGTTGATGTGGATGTAATAGGAAGCGTTAGAAGAAACACATTAAGGTGGTTTGGCCATGTGGAGAGGATGAAGAGTGGGAGACTGACGAGGAGAGTGTATGCGAGTGAGGTGGAGGGTGGGAGTGGGAGGGGGAGGCCAAGGATGAGCTTGAGGGATGGAGTGGAGAGGTACAGTATATGAGAGAGGGAGGTGTGAGCTGGGAGAAGGACAGTGAAATGGCGGGGGACAGAGAGACGTGGAGGCGATTTGTTTGTGGTTACCCCTTTAGGGATTAAGGCGTCTGGCAACAGATAGATAGATAGAATAATGCTTTAACCCATAATACTCACATTAGCTGCTATGGTATTCAAGGTAATGGCATATTATTTTATGCTTTTGCAATTCACTTACAGATGCGTAAGAGAGGTAATGCTATTATGATTAATAATGTTATTATCAACCATGTCATGGATGGGGTAACACTTTCTGTTGCAGCTGAAGTCAGAGCATTATGTTCAGCTGGGAGTAAGTCATGAAGCATCAGTGAAATACACGTACACTGTCACCATTAACCTTCTCCACTGTTGCACTCCATCTAATAACAGACCAGTTTACTCAGCTGACAGTGAGTCACAAGGGCCTGAGAGTGTTAATACTGCCACCATTATATCTCATGGTTGGCACAATTCTAGTATTATGTTCCCGATAACTTTACATTTTTTTTTTTTTACAGCAGAGTGGGTCATAGGAGAGTGAGAGTTGCTGTTACTGTTAACCCTCTCGTGATCAGGCTGGCTTAGTATTCTACTCCACCTAACGCCAGACGATTTTATTCAGCTGAGAGTGGGTCGTAGGAGCTTGAAAATTTTAATTCTATCATCATTAACCGTTACATCGTTGGGAAAACTATAGTATTTTACTGCAGCCAACGCCAGTCTGTTTAATTCAGCTGAGAGTCATACTGTAGAAGCCTCTGTTAACTCCTTCAGTCCAATGACGTATTTTCTTTTAGTCTTGCTATCAGGAAACGACTTTACTTAGCTTAGGACGGACCTTTAGTAGTGAAGAGGTTAATGAGGAATATATGTAAATCCTCCAGTTGTAAGTCTCTCCAAAGCTGAGTAAACAAAGACGTCATCGTACTGAATGGCTTAAATGCCGCTGTGTACTTTCCGGCAATATTCAGTCTTGGATAACTTAACCCCTTCAATCCCTTAACATCATAATTTTACACTTGCTGTGTTAAAACGACTTTATGTAACCTAAGATAAATATCTCATACTGAATGATTCGTTTCGTTTTTAAAGGCTCCAACATGCTTGCATGTGTCGGCCTTGGTTACCTAATGGCGGCTCTCCAGCTGCACAATCCATTGCAGCCTCCCTGTTCAGTCCCTTAACCCTAAGGTCACACTTAATGACCTCGTCCCATGTCTTTCTCGGTCTACCCCTCATAACCCCACCCCCAATATTAACACTTCTCACCTTCCTCACCCAGTTATCATCCCCCATCCTCTCCACATGTCCAAACCACCTCAATCTACCTCTCCTCATCACAACACCAATACACTCCAGTTCCATCCTACCTCTCAACTCTTCCATTGTAAACCCAGCCCCTCCAGGCCTTGGACGCAGGGACGCACTGCACATCCACCTAATTATTGTCATTTCTGTACGTCTGAGCCGGCGAATATCTTCCTCCTTCACTGCCCAGGTCTCACTGCCATACAGCATAACACTCCTAACACATGCTGCATACAAAGACCCCTTAGCACGTAGGGAGAGCCCTCTCAATGTCAGGAGAGGCAAGAGCTCCCTGAACTTCTTCCAACCACTTCTCACCCTAGCCACAGAGCTAGCTCCAGCTCCACCTCCAGCACAAAACATGTCTCCAAAATAACAAAACTCTTCCACACACTCAAGAGATTCACCAGCAAGTTCAATCCTTTCACGTCTGACAATCTCCACCTGCTCACCCCGGCACGCCGTACACATAAAATCAGCATTATCTCGCATCTACCTCTGATACCACTACATCTCTTATGCACCCATTTATCACACACACTGCACAAGATGGAATTACTTCCCATGCCCTTGTGGCAAACTGCACATGGCCACTCTCCCTCGTCTTTGACAGTACCGCCACCAACCCTAGATATCATCACTTTTGTTTTATCTGCATTTACCCTTAAACCCTTTTGCCCCATACCATCTCTCCACTTCCTAAACCTTTCCTCCGCCTCCCTTTCATTCTCTGCAATCAACACCAAATCATCAGCATACAACAACTCCCACAGGAGTCCGTTTCTAAAGTCACGTGAAAGGGCTTCATGTACCATGATAAACAACATGGGACTCAAGACTGACCCCTGATGCACACCAACATTCACGGAAAACTCATCACTCAAATCTCCATTCACTCTCACCTGGGTGTGAGCACCCACATACATGGCCATAACCACCCTAAGCAGCCACTCCTCCAAACCAAGCTTTCTCATTGCCCACTTCACCACCTCTCTAGGGACTCTGTCAAAGGCCTTTTCCAAATCAACAAAAACAAAATAAAGATCCCTTCTCCTACCAATATATTTTTCCTGAAGCTGTCGAACAATGATTATGGCATCAGTGGTCCCCCTACCTGGCATGAACCCAAACTGCACTTCATCAATATTCACTCTTTCTCTAATCATACCTTCTAAAACTCTCTCCATTACCTTCATTATCTGATCTAAAAGCTTTATACCTCTATAATTTCCTCTTTCCAGGGCATCACCCTTCCCTTTCTACACATTTACAATTACACTTCAGCCAATCATCTGGGGCAACACACTCATAAATAATCCTATTTATCAGGTCAGTGACTAAACTCACCCCTATATCGCCTGAGGCCTTCAACATTTCGGCAGTCAACCCAGACACACCTGCTGCCTTCCCCACCCTCATCCTGCCTATTGCCTCACTCACAGTAGCAGTATCAATCAAAGGCCAAGGGCCAGACACTGGATCTGCTGGCTCCAAACCTTCCCTGTCCCAGTCAAACTTCTCATTCAACAACCGGTTATAATGCTCTCTCCATGCATCTTTAATATCCTCACTGTTCACCACTACCCTTCCTTCATCATTCTTCACACACTGCTCACCTATGATATCCCGATTATCCCTCTTCACCTGACCTGCCACCCTAAATATATTTTTCCTTTCCCCATGATTTAGGTTATCAAGTAATTGTCTCTGTGGCTTAGACTTTGCCCTGTATACCTCTCTTCTAGCCCTACACTTGGCAGCCAAATATTCCTCTTTGCTACCACCCTTCTTCCTTTCCCAGAAATCCTTCTTTTCTCCTTAATTGCAGCTTCTACACCCTCATCCCACCACCAGGTTACTTTATGTCTTGGTGGTCCTCTTGTCCAGCCGCATGTTACATCAGTAACTCTCAAGAAATTGTTCTTGAGGGCTCTGTACTGTTCATTAACCCCTCTGTCTACAGCTCCCTGTTCAGCCACCACTCTCCTCAACTCGCTATAGAAGGCATCCCTTACTACTTGGTTTTTCAACTTCCATATTTTCCTCCTAGGTACATAAGTCCTCTTTTTCATCACTTGTTCTTTAAGCACCATATCACAAATCAATAGTTTGTGCTGCTGCACACACTCCTCACTTCCTATACCTTTAACATCCCTCACTAACCTCCTATCGGCCCTCCTAACCAGAAAATAATCTATCTGACTGCTATTTCCCCCAGACTCATACGTAATTAACCTACTGTCTCTTTTCCTAAAATATGTGTTGCACACAATCATATCCGTTGCCTCCCCAAACTCGAGTATCCTTTCCCCTTCTGCATTCCTTAGACCATACACACATCCCCCATGCACTCCTTCATAACCTTGTGCTGCTTCACCTACATGACCATTTAAGTCCCCTCCCAAAATCACTATCTCATCATCCCGCATACCACCCACTACACGTATTAAATCATCCCAAAATCTATCTTTCTCTGATTCATCCAATCCTGCCTGTGGAGCATATGCCGATATAATCGCAGCTATCTTTCTTCCCAACAGAATTTTCACTACCAATATCCTATCGCTTACTCTCAAAACATTCATAACATATTCCACCCATTTCTCCGCAACCATCACACCAACACCTCCATATCCGTCTGTCCCCCCCTGCCAAAACAACTTATAGCAACAGTCCTTCCCAACAATCTTTCTGGCTGATCCACCCCTGTACCGGACTTCCTGCAAACACGCCACATCCACCCACCTCCTACTGAATGCCTCAACGACTTCCCCTGCTCTTCCCCTCAAACTTCCCACATTTCATGAACCCACCCTCATCCCCATGGGTGATATACTGTCCTCAGGCTTGCTTTGAAACTTATTTTGTTTTGTCATCTTCAGTATTAATAAAGGGGTACAGACACAGCACAGGTTCCACTCACTGCACAGTCCCAGGTCCAGGCAATGGATCTGGGACCCCTAGCCCACCAGCTTACCAGTGGCTGTGGTAGTGGCCTCGGGGCACCCTGCCAGGACAGCTGCAGGGACACCCTCCAAGTGCGTCTTGGCACTGCAATTATCCCGCCATTATACACCCACTGATAGGGCAGCCTCCTGGGCGTTACTCCCAGGTTCAGGCCCCTCTCTATTGGGTGGAAGCGGCAGCCTGGGAACCGCAGTGCCCTGTACATTCTAGCACAGGCTCGAGCCCCATCTCGCCCTGGACCCATGATCTATGCCGGCGGAACCCCCGCCACGCCTCCCCAGAAGTCCGCCACTAGGTAGCGGGGGCAAAGTTTTCTGGCCGCATGCCCTTGCTGGCGCCAACCCCTGTATCGTAGTGGGATACGTTGTGTGAAATGTAAAGTGCATGTGGTGTAATGCATAGATAGTTAGAGGAAATGTTTGGGAGAGTATGCTGGTCTACTCTCCATGTTACTGTCACACTGAAAAGGTCAGCAAAGGGGGATGGTTAGATAGCTAGATAGTTAGAGGAAATGTTTGGGAGAGTATGCTGGTCTACTCTCCATGTTACTGTCACACTGAAAAGGTCAGCAAAGGGGGATGGTTAGATAGCTAGTGAAACAGGAGCTCCAGCTCTCCCTATCACCAGCATTCCCATTCCCCTCAGGAGTACTACCCTGTTTGGCCCGTGCTACGGCCTCCTCCTATTATGAATTACGTTTCAAAATGCTGGAGTTAAATAAGAAAATTTCCAAAGCTGAATAAAACCGTTCGTTGATAGCAAAACCAAAATACAAATTCGTTATAGAGATTAACCGACGCTGAGTACTTATGGTACTTATGGCACCTGTATTCTGGTTCCGTCTTTAGAAGCTTTTTTTAATAATGAGAAAATAATATCTGTCGATTCCACGAAGGGTCCATCGGGGTAAAAAAAAAAAAAAATGAATGTTTGCTGAGGCCCAACCTTCTCCTAGAATACTTGCAATTGTTCGATTTTCATAGAGGGTCCCAACAGTGCCGCTGGCTGAACAGGGACAAAAGGTAATTTAACTCATTTCAAGAGGCTGTCCGGCCCGAGAAATGAACTCGATATTTTTTAGTTGCGAACTACCACTGCACCAACAGTTGCCTGCCTTCCATATGTAGCCCAGAATGTATTATCTGGGACAGTACTTATAAACTTCATTAAGCTTAAACGATGTATGAGATCATTAGTTTTATTTCTACCTTTATCCGTTGTTGTTGCTGCAGTCACAGGCTGACCTAAATGTGAATCTGCTGGACTGCAGGGAACTTACAGTTTCAGTCTCTTGGATTTTTTTTTATAAAGATCATTTTGAAGGATTGTCAGTGATGTGATAATGTGGTACATGAGTGTGTTGAGATGTGGGGAGCTGCATTGCACTGAGCCTAATGGATTGTTTGTGAGAGGTAATTTGTGCTGGAATTGTAGCAGGGAAGGGTGCTGACCGCACCGTAGTCTGGCAAAGCGTAATCGTGTCTCTCTAGACAGGGTGAACTCTTATGGGTGGATGTCTGGTGGTGGTTCATGAGGGATGCTGTTCGTTTGAAGGTTTTGTATGATTTTGCTGGTTATGTAATTAAGCATATCTAGATCACAGAAATACACCAACACTTGCATTGTTATGGAATTAATGTTACTTTTCCCTTACAGACAATACTAGCGTAAAATTGGACTTCCACTCATACCTTCCAAAGAAACTATCCTGCCAGGTTTGATGCATGATTCTCTCTCTCTCTCTCTCTCTCTCTCTCTCTCTCTAACTGGAGGCCTTGGTGTGTCTGCGAGCATTCTTCAGTTCTTGGTAAAAAAATGAAATAAAATTAAATAAAATCTAGAGTCATAGCTTCACTAATAACATACACCTTTGATAGGAAGTATTGGTCTTATTATATTTGGTTTCCTTATTTTTTTTTATTACTTGCCTTTTACTCCTCTCATCTCTACTCTCTTTATTATTTCCTTGCCTTTAACTCCTCTCTTCTCTGCTGTTTTTCTCCTCCTCTCCACTGCCGTGATTTTTGTTTAATTGCCTTTTGCTCTTCCCTTCCCTGTTGTCTAAAAGTGTAAAATTTCCAGGTGGGGTACAATCAGGGACAAAAAATCATCTACCATTTCACTGTGCTGACAGTATATATGCTTAGGGCATGTCGGTCACCTTTCTCCATAATGAATCGTATTAAATATCAACATCTATGGGTGGAGGAACGTATCAGGCACGTATCAGGCTTTTCTTAGCTTAGGAATATTAGACACCGGTGGAGAAAAAGTAGAGAAGCTGAAATATCAGGGTATTATTTGCTCCCAGCTGTAATTAGCACTGTGTTCCTTGAATGTATGGGACAGTATTACCGTCTGTAAGTAACAGACCCATGCAAATAGACAGTAATAGCAAAATTCAGTTAAAGAAAATGTTAAAAGAAATAATCAGAGCTAAAAGTAGGTTTACATGAATACGTGTCTAATACATGAGTCATTAAGGCAAGAAATCAATTTTTATAAAGTAAAAATCATCCCCCAAGGATCGATATACATCTGTCAGATCGAAAGTACAGCTCCGATATCTATTTCAGTTCCATTTTAACTTAAAAAAAAAAAATCCCATGTTCGGGTGAGAATCGAACCCGGAACCTCTTGGTTGCTGGCTAAGTGGGCTTCGATTACTTCCATAAAAAAAAAAGAAAATGAAGATTAGAGAGCCATCTGGCTACTTCACTGACGATCTTGGATTTTGACCTGAGACTACCAGCTGAGAGAGAGAGAGAGAGAGAGAGTTAAAAAGCACCGTGATTATTGATTCGTGTTGAGAAATGCCACTAATTTAATTTAAAGAACTTAAAGGGCATCTTACATTAATAAGTATAAAAACACTTGCGCTACAGTATGGTTGAGGAACTATGTTAACCACTTCAGGAAGACGTAGTGTTCGTTTTTTCTTGTAATTGAAGGTAATTTTATTTAGCTGTAGAGAAATCTTTCGTTCACATTTCTTTGTTCAACCCAGTAGAAAATTTGTGAGGAAAACTTACACATATCTTTACAACTCCTGATGAATGTTTTCCCTCTTCGTCGATTTCTTTCCCAACAATTTGTCTTAATGGCACAAAGCATGTTATCACTGACTTCCTTCAATTGTGCCTTGTGTTATATACTCAGATCATACTGAAAGGCCGAGACTGTGCCTGCTTTTCTTCACAGCTAATAGAGAAACAAAATTATGTAAATCATAATTGTAATCTGAAACTTTAGCTGACGGCCATTACAGTTAAGGAACTTACCATTGAGCTGAATATCATGAGCCTTCCAGTAACGCCGTTGTCTTTTGTCGTTGTCGTCCTCGTCGTAGCTGATGTTGTCATAGGTGATGTTGTCGTCGTAGCTGATGTTGTCATAGGTGATGTTGTCGTCGTAGCTGATGTTGTCATAGGTGATGTTGTCGTCATAGCTGATGTTGTCATAGGTGATGTTGTCGTCGTAGCTGATGTCATAGGTGATGTTGTCGTCGTAGCTGATGTTGTCACAGGTGATGTTGTCGTCGTAGCTGATGTTGTCATAGGTGATGTTGTCGTCGTAGCTGATGTTGTCAGAGGTGATGTTGTCGTCGTAGCTGATGTTGTCAGAGGTGATGTTGTCGTCGTAGCTGATGTTGTCATAGGTGATGTTGTCGTCGTAGCTGATATTGTCATAGTTGATGTTGTCGTCGTAGTTGATGCTGTCCTCGTCATTGCTGTTGTCGCCATCGTCGTTCTTGATGTTGTCATTCTTGATGTCGTCGACGTTCTTGTTGTTGTTGCCGCCATCGTCGTTGTTGTTGCCGCTGTTGCTGTTGTCGTTGTCATTGTCATTGTTGATGTTGCTGGCGTTGATGTTTATGTTATTATTACCCCTATCATCATCATCATCATCCTCTGTCTATCTATCTATAGCCAGACGTCATAATCCTATATTTGGTGGTCACAAACAAATCGCCCTCCATGTCACCATGTCCAGTGATGCCAGTGCTTGAGAGTTGGGATTTTTCCCAAGATCTTGGGATTTTGACTTCGCTCTTCGGATCTAGGTAATTTTTGGTTAAAAAGTTGTAAATCTTGGCAATTTTGACTCCGTACTGTTTTATATAACCTAATATAATACCATTTTAAACGAAATGCAATAGTTGTAAATATTAAGTGTGTGTGTGTGTGTGTGTGTGTGTGTGTGTGTGTGTGTGTGTGTGAGAGAGAGAGAGAGAGAGAGAGAGAGAGAGAGAGAGAGAATATTAATGGACACTTGTGACTTGACTTACAACTGCATAACGTAATGAACCTTATTTCCCAATGCTCTAAGAGTGTATTTGCCTTACATCAGTAACATTGGCTCCGCCTTTCTTGTTTTTCACCAGGTTGTAAGGGACACGTTCGATATTTGGTTCAGCCAATAATGTCATTAGATACTTTCTGACGACATTAAATACAATGACGTCACATACTTTCAGCCAATCAGATTCAATAATTTTTTCGAGTCAAGTTCAGTCTGTTGGAGACGTGAGGTCAGATATCATCCCGGTGTTCCTAATTGTGCTATAAATTAATTATTGGGAAATGCTTTTAACGTAATTGTTTTATGTATAGTGCTTCAAATTTGTATTTTTTTCTTTAGCTAATAGTGCATATTGTTACGTCCCAGTCCCCACACTGCCACAGGCTCCAACAGCACGTTGCCCAGCGAGTTGTTGTTCTTATGGTCAGCCTTTAGGTGTGCAGTACAAAAGATCATCCGAGGCGAAAATAAACACTTGGCCGAGGCGTTTTTATCATTAGTGAAGGTCTAGTTATTTGTCTCTTAAGATTTAGTATAGAATAGCGATTTGTCTGTTAGGTGGTTAGTTTTAGGGTATTTAGATTACGTATTTTTGATTATAAGTAATATAAGGTTAAAAATATAAATAAAATACAAAAATACAAAAATGAAATAAAAAAAAATATAAATATTATATATATATATATATATATATATATATAAATATAAATATATATATATATATATATATATATATATATATACACACGTGTGCACGAAAGTGTGTATGTTCATATGCATGGATGTGTGTGTGTTTGTATATATATATATATATATATATATATATATATATATATATATATATATATATATATATATATATATTTGCCTTAATGACCAGGGTCTCCGGCCTCGATGGTCGATAGGAAAAAAAAATAAAAACTGGCTCCTAAAAGTTCACTGTCTTTATTTTCCAAATAATTCCACTTAATGCTTTCCAACTTCACTGTTCTCACAAGCACTGGAGCTATACACACTTTACTGTTATTACACTTAATGCTCAACACTTCACTGTTTTCTCAACTTGCAATGATATACAAACTTCAGTAACCCGTCACTGTTTGCCACTGTTTTCACAAGTACCAAAAATATACACTCTTCACTGACAGTAATTACACTTAATGCTTGCAAAGCAACTCTCCACAAACTTAAACTAACTGCACCAAAACCGACTAAACTTCAAACTGACTGACTGACTAAGCTCTTCCCCATCGATATTATAAGCTTGCATTACTCTCGAAACTTCTACTTCTCCAACATTCTAGGACATACTGTCTTGCATCAGCCCCTAGCAACATCAGTTACCAACTACGAGACATCAAAACATTCTAGAGTTCTCACATTACATAACACTCTAAATCATTAACCATACGAACTTAAATTACATAATTTAACAAACAATCACTTAAATAAAACATTACTGAGAAAAAGCATATTAAATAAATGAATGTTTAACTATCGAAATAACTATGCTCACAAACACCAGGCAAACTGGCAACTCTGACGACTCGTACCGAACTTACGGTACCAGAAACGTCTCGAAGGTACGAGACTACATAACTGGCAAATTCCCCTTCATAACACTACCCCCTCCCTAGTTCTTTGTCGTCCCAACAAAACTACACAGTATACACAAACATAAACATAAACCTTAATCCCAACGAAACATCTAACTATACACAAAATAATCTTTCAACTCATCAGGTCTTCTTCTATTTCGCTTCTGATGATGTCCTTGCTCTTCCGCACAGTCCACTCCTTCTGGAAGGTCTTGGTCCTCTTCTTGACACAGCACACATCACAGGTCCGACACCACTCTTCAACATCCTGACACATGCCAATCCAGTAGAACTTGTGTCGCAGCCGGCTTCCCAGGTGCCCACTAGTGATCTGGTTATGGGACTTATCCAAGATCTCAGACCTCATCTTCTTCGGAACCACCAGTTGCCAACATCGCTGAGGCCATTGGGCGTCTCCCACTGACGCTCCAGTTGTCCGTTGCAACGAAGAAGGTCCCACTGACTCCAGCAGCTCTTGGTCGCAGGGCCCAACCTGGAAATTCCTCCCCATGATGGTCGCACTGCACTCTGCTGCAGTCACTCCAGCACCGGTTGCAAATCTGCACCCTCCATCTGCATCCTTCCCAGGTCTTCTTCGTCCGACTCCAGCCCCGTCACTACACTACAGCTGCATTTCTTCCTATGATTCCCATTCCTGCTACACTGCATGTCATCTGTCCTGTCTTCTCGCACACTATTCATCAAGGTTCTGCATTTCTTCAGTGGTGGGTCTTCTGCAGCCTTCTTCTTATCATCCCAACCATTCTGATCCGCAAGTAACTCAAACTGTGCACAGTAAGCTTCCCAAGATACACTACCATCACTTTCTTGAGGTTTCTTCTTAACTGGATCCCCATTATAGCCATGCACTTCACTGGTGTGGGTCCTAATAACTGAGGCATCATAATTAGGTCCAGGACTTACAACTTCTGCATTCTGATTATTCAGCCATGTAATGCCATCTTTAGATGCCCGGAATCCGTCAAGACTCACCATACACTGTCCATTCCCTTCATACGCTCCCTGTACACTAACCTGAGGCTCAGCAGTGCAATATTTCTCTACAGCCTCAATTTTCTCATTAATTATCTTCTCATGATTGACTACATGCTTCAACTGGTTATCTACATGCCGTCTGCACTCCGTCACTATTTCCTGACTAATTGACTTCAACTGGTCGTCTACATGCTGTCTGCACTCTGCCACTATTCCCTCACTAATTGACTTCAACTGGTCGTCTGCATGCTGTCTGCACTCTGCCACTATTCCCTCACTAATCATCAGCTGGTTGTCCACATGCTGTCTGCACTCTGTCACTATTCCCTCGCTAATCTTCAGCTGGTTTTCCACATGTTGTTTGCACTTCGTCACTATTTCCTCATTAACTGTCTTCAATTGTTCATCTACATGCTGTTTACACTCTGTCACATTATCGCTTACCTCATACTTCTGCTGCCCTAGCTTGGCATCTACTTCCTCCTTAAGCTGTTGCTGTTCTTCCTTGATTCCCCAATGAATGCATCTGGCTGTCCTTGCACCCTCGGTTGTAATTCCTTCTGTTGTTCCTATGATGCCTCTTGAAGTTGCTCATATCGTTCTTTTTGTTCTTCACATTGTGCCTGCAATTGTTCTTTGATTTCTTTCTCTCCTTCAATCATTGCCAGTAGTTGAACACTTCGTGCTTCTAACTGTGCTTGGAGTTTTTCCTGTTCTTCACTCTGTGCTTGTAATTGTGCTCGGAGTTTTTCCTGTCCTTCACTCAGTGCTTGTAATAGTTTCATAATTCCACCCAGCGATGCCTCTTCCTGCCTAGCTTGGCCTCTTGCCTTGACACCTTCTTGCTCCATGTCGAAGATGACTCACTGCAGCCCTGAATAATCCTCACTCCTGACAGCAGTGTTACATCCCAGTCCCCACACTGCCACAGGCTCCAACAGCAGTAGTACAGTACAGGAAGGACGTTGCCCAGCGAGTTGTTCTTCTTATGGTCAGCCTTTAGGTGTGCAGTACACAAGATCAACTGAGGCGAAAATAAACACTGGCTCCTAAAAGTTCACTGTCTTTATTTTCCAAATAATTCCACTTAATACTTTCCAACTTCATTGTTCTCACAAGCACTGGAGCTATACACACTCTACTGTTATTACACTTAATGCTCAACACTTCACTGTTTTCTCAACTTGCAATGATATACAAACTTCAGTAACCCGTCACTGTTTGCCACTGTTTCCACAAGTACCAAAAATATAAAATCTTCACTGACAGTAATTACACTTAATGCTTGCAAAGCAACTCTCCACAAACTTCACTAACTGCACCAAAACCAACTAAACTCCAAACTGACTGACTGACTAAGCTCTTCCCCATCGTTATATAAGCTTGCATTACTCTCGAAACTTCTACTTCTCCAACATTCTAGGACATACTGTCTTGCATCAGCCCCTAGCAACAACAGTTACCAACTACGAGAGATCAAAACATTCTAGAGTTCTCACATTACATAACACTCTAAATCATTAACCATACGAACTTAAATTACATAATTTAAACAATCACTTAAATAAAACATTACTGAGAAAAAGCTCATTAAATAAATGAATGTTTAACTTACGAAATAACTATGCTCACAAACACCAGGCAAACTGGCAACTCTGACGACTCGTACCGAACTTACTGTACCAGAAACGTCTCGAAGGTACGAGACTACCTAACTGGCAAATCCCCTTTCATAACAATATAATTATATAACATATAGTTCATTATCATGATGGCTTCTCTACATAGTTTATGGGCCTGTATATTGTGACTGTATTGGTTAAGTAATATGTAACTACTTGTACTTTTAAACACAAAAGTCATATAAGAAAAAAATCAGCATTTTCGAGTAATTAGCTTTTGTGGTGATTACAGAGAAAATGGCTTCATATTCAGATGCCATCTCTAAAGAAAGCCAAAATCTGGTACCAACAGACTTTCAAAGCTGAATGGATGAACGGTCCAGATTTTAAAACTTGGGTGAAGGCTGATCCTACAGATAAATATTCAGTTATATGCAATGTGTGTGATTCTACTCTTAAAAACTGTAACAAGTCTGCTCTAAAACCATCAAACATCTGTTAAACATGTAATGAATGTGGCTTACAAGAAAAACATTGATCGCATTGATTAGATCATGAAGAAAAAGAAGTGAACCAGCTCTGTCCAATATGGCTGCAAATGCAGAGCTCTTGCTTTCTTGATTTTTTGCTGAACACGGCACACCATTTTCACAAACAGATCACATGATGCAGTTAATGGGGAAAATGTTTCCCAATTGTGACAAAGCACAGAACAGGACACTACAGAAAACCAAAGCTTCGTATATAATGCAGGAAAACATTATACTGCCAAAAGCAGAAAGAACTCCAGGCAAAAAGGATGAATGTGGCACATTTGAGCAAGGGGAAGAGAAAGGTACCCAAGGTATTGATGAAGAAAAGGATGATGAGCTGCAATCTGTTTTTCTGCAATAATTCTCTTCAGGGTAAGTTATTTGTGGTACAAGATGGTTTTAGATCAATATTATTAATTATTAATGAGTTAATGTAAACCATCTTTTGTTATATCGCAAATTAAGTTGAATATGATGTTTTGTATCCTTGGGAATTCTTGGGATTTTCTCATGAACAATGTTGGGAATTTCATAAATTTTGGCTGGCAACACTGCTTACGTCAGTCATTACCACGCTATGGATGGGAGTGGATGTGTCTCGGCCTTTGTCACGATTCCCCCCCCCCACTTTATTTTTTCTTTACTACAGTGCTTTCTGTGTTTAGTTCTCTTCATTGTCACACTCTTGCTTTTTACTGTCACCCTCTCCCTCTATAGTTCTTTCATGAAACTGTCCTACTTTTTTTATTACCGGTACATGTTGAAATTATATCGTGTGATTATAAATAACCAATTTTCTCCTCATACTGTAATTGCACTGGTTTCATTCACTAACTTCACTGAGTACCGGCAGATTAATTTGCTTGATGGCGGCACAGGTGGCTTGGGGTTGTTCTTGGCCACATGTAATAGTTTGTCTTAGTCTTGTGTGGAATGAGGGGCTCTACTTGGCAAATTTTCTATGTTCTGCCTCTCTATATCTCATCTGTCCGTTAACTGTCCTTTTTTTAAGCTGCCGGGATATCTGTCTTGTTGGAATATTTGCAAATTAAAGAGCAATAATTTGCTCACACTGCAGGGCTGTAACCAGGACTTGAAAACAGACGAGGCGAACACAGCCCTGCTAGGGTGGTCCGGGGGCATGCTCCCCTGGATTATTATTTTTTTTTTTTTTAGCCCTAGCACCAAGTAATGCAATTGCAGGTGAATTTGAACAGATTAAATTTAAGTAACTCGGAAATTTTCAAAAATGTTGCTACAGTTGTATGTTCTGAGTTGGACTGATCCACTGCCAATGACTCACCCACAAGCACTGCAGGTTGAGGATGGCAGGGATCAGTTTAAAGTTATGAACGCGATCAGAACAAGTCCCTGGACTTTGGGGTGGGGGTGGATTGAGCAGGCTGCTAAAGGAGGTGAGGGAGAGAGGAGATGCCATACAAGGCGGCTGCCTCGTCTTCCTCAAGTTAGTTATGGGCATGCACTGAGAGGTTGTAGTTTCGTGTCGACGATCCATCCTACTTACAATGTTCACGGCTTTGTATTCCCGCGTAAATATCATCCCGCATAGAGATTTAAATGTGGATAATAATATAATTTCGGGTGTTTATTTATTTATTTATATTTTTTATGGAACTCGTGATATCGATATTAACATTACCAGTGGGTTTTATTTTGTGGGACTTTTTTCCTTCAGTTGTGTTGATTTAGGAAGCAAAATAAGTATTACGAGAGTTTCTCCGCGTTTAACCTTGAAACCACTGAGCGACAGACTGTGCGTTTCACATTCACCCATACGGCTAAACCTCAACTTTATTATGTGGTTTCCTTTCACGTAATGTGAGATGTTATACACACGGTAAAAACACTTATATACAGCTTTTTGGTGTGTAACTAAATATTGGTCCTTCCGGTGTGCGATATAGGAAATATAACTATACTTTTTTTTTTTTTTTTTTTTAATCCAGGCGAAGATGCACTGACAAGTTCGTGATTGATTAGCAGAAAGCAACATGTCCGAATAACATCGCTGTATTTGAGTTATTAAGTTTCGATTCACATTACTGGTAATTATTTAAAATACAACGATGTTATTCAGACTTGTTGTATTCAGCCAATCATCACCAGCCTGTCAACTGCAGCTTTGCCTCAATTTCGAAAAAAAAAAAATGAGTGTAAGCTGTGGTAGTTGCCAGATACCACTTCCTGAGCGAAAGGTACTAGGAATTGGATCATCACTTCTTTGGGCATTTGTAACTCCGCATGCTTCTTTCAAATATAAGTAATTTCCATTGCTTTCACTCTTGACTTGTGTCCTTCCAACAATGTCCAAGATTCGCTTCCATACACTGGAGTGGGTATCACAACTCTGTCGCCATTATCATCATTATTATTATGTGTTTCTTCTTGGTGTAATAGGAAAAGTATATGGTAGGATACTTATTGACAGAGTTAAGGAAATAACAGCGGAATTAGTTGAAGAAGAACAGGGAGGTTTTAGGATGGGAAGAGGTTTTGTAGATATTCATTCTTAGCTCTTTAGTGGAAAATTTCTAGTGAAGAGACATAATTTGTATGCGGCCTTCATGGATTTGGAGAAAGCATATGACAGGGTGGATAGACAAGGATTGTGGAAAGTATTATGATTATATGGAGTAGTTGGGAAATTAATGAATGTTGTGAAAAGTATGCATGAGGGTGCTAAGGCTGCAGTGCGTGTGGATAGTGAACTGAGTGAATTTGTTTATCTGAAGGCTGGATTGAAACAAGGATGTGTCATGTCTCCATAGCTGTTCAATCTGTATATGGATGGGGTTGTTAAAGAGATACATGGTAGGACAGTGGATATTGGAGTGGCCATAATGAGAGAGGGCAGTGTTTGGGAACTCCCTGTACTGTTGTTTGCAGATGATACTATGTTGTAAAGTGAAGACGAAGGTGAGCTGCAAGGCTTGGTGGATGAGTCTGGCGGAGTGTGTAAGAAACGGAATCTAAAGGGGAATGTAAGGAAGAGTAAAGTTATGGTCATCGAAAGCAGTGAAGTCAGTGAATGAGGAAATAGAAAATGTGAGTGCCTTAAAGTACTTGGGTAGTGTAATGAGTAAGGATGGAGGTTTGGAGGGTGAAGTGCTTGAAAGGGTGCAGCAGGGATGAAAGGTTGCTGGTTCCTTGAAAGCAGTGATAAGAAACAAGTAAGTGAGCATGGAAGTGAAAAAAGTTACTACATGACAGTATTGTGATACCAACTCTAACGTATGGAAATGAAGCTTGGATCTTGTTGGAGGGACAGAAGTCAAGAGTGAGAGCAGTGGAAATGAGTTATTTGACAGGAGTCTGTGGAGTCACATGGAGAGTCAGACTGACAAATGAGGAAGTGAAGAAGGGTTGTAGTGTGGATGTGGATGTGATAGGAAACGTTAGGAGAAACACACTGAGGTGGTTAGGCCATGTGGAGAGGATGGAGAGTGAGAGACTGACGAGGAGAGTGTATGTGAGTGAGGTGCAAGGGGGGGGAGAGGAAGGAGGAGGCCAAGGATGAGATGAAGGGATGGAGTGGAGAGGTATATGAGAGATGGGGGTGTGAGCCGCGAGCAGGGCAATGAAATGGTGGGGGAAAGGGCGATATGGAGGCGATTTGTTTGTGGTCACCCCTTATGGGATTAAGGCGTCTGGCAATAGATAGATAGATGATAGATAGATAGATTATTATCATCATTGTTATTATTGTTATTATTATTATTATTATTATTATTATTTTCAATGTTGTTGTTGTTGTTGTTGTTGAAGTAGTAGTTGTTCCCTGGGCAGTCTGGCCGAACAGCCCTGAGTCCCTGAGGAAGGCCACTGCCGAGACCGGGTTTTCCCACAGAGGTTTCAAAGAGTGTATGTTGTGTTGTTGTCGTAGGTGATTGTGTGCGATGCAGTCTTCCATAATGTGCTTAATAGTATGGGGTGTTGTGTTACATCCTGGACAGGCGTCAGCGACGGAGTCATCCAGCCTCTTCTGATAACTCAAGAGGGCTGGATGATGCCCACATCTCAGCCTGGCCAGGTGGACCCTGTCCTCAAGAAGGAGGTAGGATTCAGAAGGGTGGATATCAGGAGGCCGTGCATGCAACTGTGTGTCGTCTTTCAGTGACTGTATGAAGTGACGAGTGATCTGGGCATGGATATGCCTCTGGAAGCTGGTCTGAGGCAGACGAGGTGGGAGAGATGGCAGTATTTGTGTATGATAACGTATGCTGGGTGTTGTTTTGATGTTCCGTGGAGTGTGTGGATGTGCTGCCATGTAGTGTAGTGGATGGTGTAGGTTTGTGGAGGCTGCAGCAAGAATTTGTGTGCCTCTCATGTCTAGATGATCCTTGACTTCGAGGACTTTAATGTCTAGGTGTACGTGGTCTGTGGGTGTAGTAGCTGTGCAGCCTGTGATTATTTTTAGGGCCTTGTTCTGCATGGTCCGTAGAGTATTGTAATGTGTTTCAGTGAGGTTAGAGCCCAAGCAGGGCTTGCATAGTTCATCACTGAGCGTATATATTGTTTGTATATTGTGGTGATGGTTTCTTTGTTGTGTCCAAATATTATTTGGGCAAATGACCTCAGGGCATTGAGTCTTGGAGTTAATGTATTTTTAATGTTTGTTATGTGTTGTATAAATGGCATTGAAGATTTGTATTTCACACCAAAGATTGTGTGTGTGTGTGTGTGTGTGTGTGTGTGTGTGTGTGTGTGTGTGTGTGTGTGTGTGCGCGTGTGTGTGTGTCGTAGGGGAGTGTTGTTTATGGTGAGGTGTGGAATGTGACTATGTTTTCCTCTCCAGTTTGAGAAAGGTCACTGTAGATTTGGTTGGGGTTATTGTGAGACTGTTTGTAGTGAACCATTCGTACAGTGTGTTGAGGTAAGGTTGGAGGATGTGTGCTGCTGTGTTTGCGTTTTGGTGTGTACATGTAAGAGTTATTGTTATGAGTCCATATTATAATTACAAATCATAATAGATAAATAGATAGATAGAGAGACAGATAGAAGCAGGAAGTCAGATGATGAGAAGGTATTGTGTCTGCGAGAATCGAGCAATGCTAAACATGCTTACACACTCTTAACTCAAGGAATGCTTTATAGGCACACGACAGTGCCGTGTGACCATACACACACATACACACATACTCACACACAGGCTTCTAGAACTTTCCAACCACAGTGTAACACACGTGACACGACCCCTGCTACACCCGAATTTAGGAAGCAGAAGCAGAAGGAGACAGGCCATAGAACCGGCAAGTAGTAGGGAGACGAGGGCTAGCAACATGGGCGAGAGGAGAGAGAGAGAGAGAGAGAGAGAGAGAGCGAGACAGGGAGGTAGCTCGCGGGACTCAACTTCACTCGTGTGTGAGAGACTTTGTTAATATTTCCAAGACAAATAAAAATAGTCCCACACTATTCTTTACCTCTCCTGTCATTGCATGACAAAAGAGAACCAAGATTATCTACTTACAAAGCCACTCACGTATAACAACCGCTCGTCCACAAGTCTATTATATATATAACTAATCTACAAAAGACGACGAAGCAAATACCAAGCCCATATTCACAACTCATCTTACTCACTCATCATCACTCAAGTTACTCATCACTACTCATTCACTCACCACAGCTACCAGTGTGGGAAGTCGACGTCAACATGCGTGCTTGCTGAAAAGACGCCACGTCAGTCAACACACCATCTGCACCATCACTAACACCATTTCCACCACGGTAAAAATTAGTGAGTTATTTCATTTATACAATACACAGTGAGAGACAAAAAACTTCTGCACAAACATATAAAACGTGCTGTGTAGTTACAACTTAAATACATATACCTACTTCAATTATCTTCATAATTCAATCATTAAATACTTGCACCAACAATAAATATTCTACACTGTATCTATTCATTCATTTATTATAGCATTTATTTACTACCAATGAATGTTACCATTTATACCTACATAAAATACGTGTTGCATACATACAGCTATACATTATTACATCTACAAAGTAATAAAGAAAATCACAGTTACTCAGTGAGCGATTAAAACAACTGTATTAAACATTTATTAATTAAAGCTACCTTGTGGAAACAGATAAATTAAGTTACAAGGAAAACCAGACAAAAAAAAAAAAAAAAGGCCAACACAAATGAAGTTAGCAAGAATGAACATCTTCAACACAATCGTGAAGACAATGATTTCCACACAGTGCTGACACATATATTGCCCACGACAGGTACAAGTGAAGAACAAGTCAGTGTATATAGTTAATACTGTATATAGTGTATATATATTTTTTATATAAAATAACAAAATATTGGACTATATAATATCATTTTCAGTACTATCTGTGCAATATAAACTAAACTTTAAAGAAGGGTCCCTAGGAAATTAGCCAGCAATTATGCAACCATGAACAACACAGAAAAAGCTTAGACAAACGAAGAAAAACAAACTATAGAAAATCAATATATACAAAAAAAAGAAGAAAAAAGAAAAAGAAAAAGAAATAGAGTAAGATCACATAACAAACAAATGAAAATAAGTGTTAGTGTTACTACAAATGCCAAAATACCACATAAACTACAAACAAAGAAGCAAATTGTTGTCTCCACAAGCTAGTGGCATGGCACATCATATCATCGACTGCAGCATGACCGGATTCAATGTCAGGACTGCAATTATTACAATTATGTAACTACAAACGATATGTAACAATTATGTAACGACAAACGATTGCATTATGTTACACTTGCTACAATTATGTAACTACAAACAATATGTAACAATTATGTAACATTTGCATTAACAAGATGTAACTTTTATGTAACTTTAACTACAATTATGTAACTACAAACAATATGTAACAATTATGTAACAGTTGCATTAACAAGATGTAACTTTTATGTAACTTTAACTACAATTATGTAACTACAAACAATATGTATATAACAATTATGTAACAGTTGCATTAACAAGATGTAACTTTTATGTAACTTTAACTACAATTATGTAACTACAAACAATATGTAACAATTATGTAACAGTTGCATTAACAAGATGTAACTTTTATGTAACTTTAACTACAATTATGTAACTACAAACAATATGTAACAATTATGTAACAGTTGCAGTAACAAGATGTAACTTTTATGTAACTTTAACTAAAATTATGTGAGGTGGAGGGAGGGAGAGGGAGAGGTAGACCGAGGATGAGGTGGAGGGATGGAGTTGAGAGGTATATGAGGGAGGGGTGAGTTGGGGCGAGGGTAGTCAAATGGTGGGTGACAGAGCGACTTGGAGGCGTTTTGTCTGCGGCCACCCTTTCCGGGATTAGGGCGTCGGGCTATAGATAGATAGATAGATGGAACTTTTATGTAACTTTAACTACAATTATAAGGCCAACACAATTATGTAACAGTTGCATTAACAAAATGAAACTACAATTATAAGGCCAACACAATTATGCATTACCACAATATTATGTAACAATCATGTATTACTACAATGTAACAGTTACTATACGATTATGTAACAATTCACAGTTACAGTTATGTATTACCACAATGTTACAATATTATAAGTCATACAATTATACCACAATTCTGTATTACCAGAATCATCTTACAAGTTAGGTGAAATATTAGACATTACTAAAGGGATAACTCAATATGTAATGTAATAACCTAGCAGTATTACCATTGCACAATTATATGCATATGTCTGTTATACATACACATCTTACAAAATGTCATACAACAACCATTGCAATTGTTCAATTATGTATACAACTTGTTTAAAATGTAATATTACTAGATCATTGCAATTTACTATGAATATTATATGTATACAATATTATAATCAATATTATGTACTAATAGATTAGCATATGTCAATAATGATTGCTGTCGTAGGACCTTCAGGCGTGGCCGAGCAATGTTATGAGTCCATATTATAATTACAAATCATAATAGATAAATAGATAAATAGATAGATAGAGAGACAGATAGAAGCAGGAAATCAGATGATGAGAAGGTATTGTGTCTGCGAGAATCGAGCAATGCTAAACATGCTTACACACTCTTAACTCAAGGAATGCTTTATAGGCACACGACAGTGCCGTGTGACCATACACACACATACACACATACTCACACACAGGCTTCTAGAACTTTCCAACCACAGTGTAACACACGTGACACGACCCCTGCTACACCCGAATTTAGGAAGCAGAGGCAGAAGGAGACAGGCCATAGAACCGGCAAGTAGTAGGGAGACGAGGGCTAGCAACATGGGCGAGAGGAGAGAGAGAGAGAGAGCGAGACAGGGAGGTAGCTTGCGGGACTCTACTTTAACTTCACTCGTGTGTGAGAGACTTTGTTAATATTTCCAAGACAAATAAAAATAGTCCCATACTATTCTTTACCTCTCCTGTCATTGCATGACAAAAGGGAACCAAGATTATCTACTTACAAAGCCACTCACTTATAACAACCGCTCGTCCACAAGTCTAATATATATATAACTAATCTACAAAACCTCACTACAAGTTTATACAAAGTCTTTTGTGAGATTATGTCATATGCACAGGAAGCTATGTGTATTTGTGGTGTGTGGGATGTGGGTATGTCGTGAATGTATAGATTAAAGTGAGTAGGGGGGACGCCGTTTGTGAAGTTTCTGATGTTCGATGACTGTCCGGCAAACGTTACATGTGCACATCTGCCTGCTAAGTAGTTTGCCAGCCATCTTTTTGTGTTATTGTGCATGTTTATGCTGAATATATTGTTTATGAGGTTATGGCATCAAAAGCTTTGCTAATATCTAGTGTGACCAGGATTATTCCTTATGATGGCCTAGCTGAATTAATGCCACCAAAACCTCTCTGTGTAAGGTCTTTAAAAAGAGTGTTTTTGGAGTGTAGCAGCCTAAAACCATGTTGTGATGGGACTAGGTGAATGTAAGGTGTAACTAAATGTTATAGCAGTCGTTCAGTGACTTTGGAGGGGGTGCAGAGGGATGTGATGGGGCGGTGTGCAGAAGGTAACATGGGGTCTTTGCTGGATTTGCGAATAGCCTATTGATGACAGTACCATGCTGCCAGATGTTAGGTACTATGTTGTGTGAGTGGCTGTTGTTTGATATGTTGGTGACTGCTTGCGTGCCTTGTGGTCCAAGGTGCTTATGTTGTCTGGGCCACAGGCAGATGAGTTCTTAAGGATGCTAATGACGCTTCGTCTGGTTGTAAGTTATGGGTGCAAAGTCTGGGTCAGTGGGGAACTGTTGCATCGGATGACACGTCTGTCATCGCAATGGGGATTTAGATGGCTGACATGTGAAAAGTGATTGGCGAGAGAGTTTGCCCTTGTTTGTTTGAGGGTATGGTGTCTGTTGTTGTGATGGCAGCCTGTGATTGTGTAGTGTTGCTGTTGGAGAATGTGATGCTGTTTAGTGTTTTGTAGAGTTTGCTGGTGTTTGTTTTGTGATCAAGTGTTTGGAGATAATTATATTAATTAAGTGTTTCCGTTCTGATACTTTATTTTTTTATTATTTTTTTGTACGCGTCCGACTCTGGGCAAAGGCTTCAGGGCCTGTTTCTTAGAGGCAGTGACCTATCCCAAGGCCCAGTAATCTTCCTACACCTCCACATGTCACCACTTCGGCGCTAACACCCACTATCCATATTGAATACATGCTAGGGCTGTCTCATGCAGGACGGTGTATTGGTAATAGCGGGGGTATTTTTATGACATGTCGGCGGGTCATCTGGTAGATCAGGAAAGTCTGCTTTTAGGAAATTCAAATTCTTAAACTCTTTCCTGACCAGCCGGGATTCGGACCTGGGTCCATTAGGACTGCAGACCGCCTCTCTACCGATTCAGCCACCGTATATATGAGTGTTGAGTGCTTGTACTTATTATACGGCGGCTTGTGTATAGGGTGTTGGGGAATGTTGTTGTGTGTCGCGTTAACTGATGAGGCCTTGAATTTCTGGTGTGATGTTGAGGATTGTGTCTCTTTCTGTTGCCTCTAGGGATGTGTCTTTTGTCTGCATTTGAATAACTGTATTGAAAGTCTGCACAGTGGTGTTGATGTTTGTGATCGGTATACTGTTTAATGTTTCAAAGGGCTGTTCTGTTTCAGTTGTGAAGGCCACCAAGTTGACTCTTATAATCAGTGTACGTTTGACTGTGGCCAGCTGGGGTGATTCTGGTTTTGGTAGTGATACTGATTGGGAGGTGGTCAGAGCCAAGGGTTTTGACCACTCTCCAGGATGTTGTGGGGGCGAGGTTTCGGGAGCAAAAGGTGGTGTCTGGGGATGATGGGAACAAGAGGGCTTGGTGTGGGATATGGGTATGTTGATGGAGATTTTTGAGGATGAAAAGATTATCTGTTTGGGATTGTTGTATCAGCCCTCTGTCTTTGTCAGGGTTGTTCACATGCCAGGCCAACGCCTTGGCACTGAAATCACCATCCAGGATGATGTTGGGTATGTTAGTGATGTGGTGTACAGTATTTGAGGAGAGTAATTGTGTGGTACTGTGGGGGATGATTTGGGAGGGAAATGTATGGATTGGCAATTGTTCTGTGTGATTTGTTGCCAGTGGATATTTTAATTCATTGTATTTTTGCTGTAGTGTCGTTTGAGGTGAGAAGTGATTTTGTGTGTGCACTAGTATCTGAAAAGTTGATGGATTGGTGATCTAGGGTGATGAGTCAACAGCCACCGCCATCAGAATTGTCTTGTCTGATGGTGGTGAAATTATGAAATGTAGCTTTGTGTGTGT
This sequence comes from Coenobita brevimanus, assembly GCF_032717465.1. NCBI lineage: Eukaryota > Metazoa > Arthropoda > Malacostraca > Decapoda > Coenobitidae > Coenobita > Coenobita brevimanus. The sequence continues at coordinate 26,973,343 of NC_136984.1, forward strand.
GTGTGTGTGTGTGTGTGTGTGTGTTCTGCGTAGTTTTGCTTCTTGTAAGATGGCAATGTGTATGTTTTGTTGTTTGATGAATTGTGTGAGTTCTTGTTTTTTGGTGTTTATGTCATCTATGTTTATTTGAAGAATGTTACTGTGTGTACGATGTGTGTTGGGCGCTGCAGCACGGAGGGGGGGGGGAGAAGGTGTGGGTGTACGTGAGGGAAGGGGCAGGAGAAGCCTATGATAGATAAAAGGGTTGGGGTGGATTAGATTGACAGCCAGGGAGTCATTTCTCGATGTAGAAAAAACTGTGTTGTTGTGTTGTGTTGAAAGATGTGGTACTTGCCTGGGCGACCGAAGCCACTCCCACGTTCTCGGGTTTGTGGTGGTTTGGCCCCTATGATGTCCTCCTCCTCCGGTTTGCCAGCCTCTGTGGGGTGGAGCCACGGCGAAGACACCACCGCTCCAGTTGTTGTTGTTGTTGTTGTTATGATGATGATGATGATGATGATGATGATGATTATCATCATTATAATTATTGTTGCTCTTATTCATTTTATTGTTTTAGTAAAGAATAAACAGTTCAGACGGGCCTGAGTCTTTTCAGGACAGTCGGGCACGTGTTGAAATTCTGTTTAATCTGAAGGTGTGTATTCACGTAATAAACACAGGTTCGTTAAATGAGCATAATTTCTACCAAGAAGTTAGAAACTCTGCCATCTGAATACTTTCGAAAGAGGATGTAATTTGTATTTATGCCGCCTCCAGACGATTTTATTCCCTTGGGACAATCAGTACTTGTTAAAGTTCTGAACCTGTCAGGGTGACCCGATGGCACTTTGAGAGGGCAGACTGGGATGGATTTAGAAATTATCTTGCTGACATTCCATGGCAGTCTTTCTTCTCTAGTGATCCCAATTCTACCCAGTCCCACATTTCCGACTTAATACTAACTGGTATGGATTTATTCATACCAAGTCAACAGTTCACTAAAAGATCGAACTCTCCAAAATGGTTTGATGACAACTGTGCCAGAGCAACAGCCCAAAAGTCATCAGCATATAACTCTTACTTAAAAAAAAAAAAAAAAAAAAATCTGAATCGCTTTCTTAATTTAAAATTGCTAGAAATCATGCAAAAGCTGTAATAAATCTAGCTAAATCAATCTTTCTTAAAAAGAAAGCATCAGTGCTACTTAACAACCCTAATGACACTTGAATATTCTGGCCAACTCTTTATTCTTTCAATAATAACTTTAAATCATCATCCATTCCCCCACTGAAATCCTCAGATGACAACATGATCCACGTGCGAAAGCAGATATTTTTGCCAGTACATTTGCCAGAAATTCTACCATAGACGATGCGAGCTGGAACGTCCCAGTACTAGAACTTGACTCTCCCGAAACTGTTCCACTTAAAATACAGACAAGATACGTAAAATACATCCTAGACAATTTACTCACCAACAAAGCTACTGGCCCAGATGGAATTCCGCCAATTGTTTTGAAAAAGTGTTCCCCTGAACTTGCCTCTGTTCTAGCTAAATTATTCAGACTATGCATACGTACTTCTTCATTCCCAAATTCATGGAAAGTAGCCAATATCCACCCAATTCCGAAGAAAGGAAGTTCCTCTGACTCCTCTGATTACAGACCAATAGCAGTCACATCTTCTCTTGGTAAGGTATTTGAAACTTTAATTAATAAGCACATTGTTAAACATCTTGAATCCAACAACTTAATTAGTGATAGACAATATGGTTTTCGCCACGAAAGATCCACCATTGGCATACTCAGTCTCCTAACTCATACCATCCATCAGTCAATTGACCTACATGGAGAAACTCATGCAGTAGTCCTTGATATTTCTAAAGCTTTCAATAGAGTATGGCACCGTTCCCTGCTGTCCAAACTCCCTTACTATGGACTAACATCTTTTGTTCCTTTGATCTCCTCATATCTCAGTGACAGGAAAATAAGAGTAAAAGTAGATGATGTATATTCCAATTTCCAATCAATTAACGCAGGCGTGCCGCAGGGATCAGTTCTGGCCCCAACCCTGTTCCTGGTTCAAATTAATGATCTCTTATCTGTCACCCACAATCCCATCCACTCATATGCAGATGACTCAACACTACATAGTTCATTCACACTCAGACACCCGTTAACAAAGACTAATATCTCTATGTCTCAACTCAGTACAGCCATATCCATAAATAAAGACTTATCTACGATCAGTGAATGGGGACAAAACAAGCTTGTCTCATTTAATGCTAGTAAAACTAAATATATACAATTACTAATAGAAAAATATTGCCAGATTCGTATATTACCTTCAGTATTACTAATATTCACATCTCCAAAGTATTGAAATTCTCGGCGTCTCACTTATCAATGCCCTCAGCCGGACCTCTCATGTTAGATCACTTGCTAAAACCGCCTCAGGGAAACTTGGATTAATGTACAGACTCTGTAACTTCTTCACTGATGAGCAGTTAGCCATAATTTATAAGAGTCATGTGCACTTTCAGCTTGAATATTGCTCGCCCTTGTGGAATGGATGTGGAGAGGTTGCATTACAAAAAGTAGACAAAATTCAGAACAAGGCTGTTAGAATTATTAACAACCCTGCCATTACAAATAAACTATCTCCCCTACAAGTAAGAAGGAATGTTGCCTCCCTTGCATTATTTTATAGATATTTTTATGGCAAATGCTCAGACGAAGTTGGGTCCATGGTGCCACCTCTCCATGCCTTCCCTTGTGCTACACGGGCATCTGGTAGCGCTCATGACTGGACTGTCACTCAGCCAAATTGCAGAACTTCTGCCTATCAGAATTCTTTCATTCCCCGTACTGCATCTCCCTCTGGAACTCGCGTCTCCAGAGTTGTTTCCTTCCAAATTTCAACCCACAACTGTTCAAGTCTAACTGTTACAGATATTTTATGAACAGGGGACACCAGTAATCTGGTGTATGGATTATTTTTGTTTTAATCATTTGTTTTTCCTTCCTCTGTTCTGTTATTAAGAATATATATATATATATATATATATATATATATATATATATATATATATATATATATATATATATTTTGTTACATAGCCTATGATTTCATCATCCCTTGTGTAATTCTAACGTATACTGTAGTATGCTGCATGTTTGATCACGAGCGTGTTCTACCTCACTACCCCCCTCCTCCCTTATAGTAGAGTAAGTCGTTCTTTCTGTTGTTCAGAGCAGGATTGTCAACTCTTTGCCCCCATGGCTTCATTTGCGCGTCCTTCTTACAAGTTGTATCAAGCTCTGCCGGCCCCTATATAATGAGCTCAGTCTCTGCATTATTGCCACTTAGATCTACTCCTCATTTTGTTCACATCTCCGTCCTCCCCTGTACAGTTGTTATGACTGTGAGTGCTCAGGAAGTCTCCAACGATCTAGCAGCTGTGTAATTTGAGTATAAGTGTTGTTGCATTTTTTCTTGCACTCTGTAGCGTGGGGTGTTGATTCGTGGGCCTAGTAAGGTTTTTGTAATTCATATCGTCAGCCAGTGGTAATAATATTTTGTATCTGTAATAATATATCTTGCATTCACTGAGTATTATCTGGTATTGTCATTTTATCAGGGCTGACTTAGATAAATTTACTCATGCTAATTTCGTGTTAATAGAGGCTATTGCAGTTACCCATATATTTAACCTGTTTTTGCCATTACATTATCCTTATGAGTCCTGAATGTTTTGTTGTTAGTTTGAGCATTAAACTTTAACTTGTAATTTTACCTAACTCTTTTGTTTTGAACCTGGAACTTTACGGGACAGTAGTGATTTTTAGTATTCTCACTTAAAGTGTACATTATCTTTCTCTGTTCCGTAACAATATATATATATATATATATATATATATATATATATATATATATATATATATATATATATATATATATATATTATGCAAGGAAGAAGGAACTATAGACCTTAAGTCCTCAAGATTGTTTCCTTCCCGAGAAAATAAAAAAAATAATAGAAAGTCGAATTCAAGATTTATTCATTTCGAGATGCCTAAACACACTGCGTTTAAAAGACTAGAGGTCATAGGAAGAAGGAAATACAGACAGAGGAAGACAGTTAATAAGTACCATTTACACAAAGTGTTCCCTTAGCCTGCATAAAATCGCGTGTCGATAGTAGTAGTAAAGCAGAGAGTAGGTTATGATGATGATGAGGAGGAGATTATTTTTAATAAAACTAAGAAATATTAAACGCCTAATCAAATTAACGGTGGTAGTAATAGGTATGGAAATGCACGATGTTATTCTACAAGTAGTTTACATATAATTAATTTGTCAACCATCGTGACCGTAAGAGATGAAATTCTCTCCCACCCGCACTGGAATAGGTCGGGGTGTTTGGATCTGAAACAACAAACAAGCAAAAAAATAAATAAAATAAATAAATTAGGTTACAATCACACACGTCTTTAAACCTAGGTTCGAGGTCCACAGGGATGAGAGTGCTTTACGGTATGATGGTATTCATGTGTGTGTAGCCTGTAGCCTATATATATATATATATATATATATATATATATATATATATATATATATATATATATATATTGCCCCATGAGGAGCGTAGGAGCTCGGGGCTAGGCAGTTGGTCCCGACATTTAAGATGACAGTGAGCAGCCTCACTCATCCCTGAGTGGCATTACATGAGCAATCAACCTCAACCACCCCTTGGATATAAACCTTCACCGGCTCAATCCGATTGGAGCGCAATAATTACCCATTAAACCTCCAGGCACCAAAAGTGGGTTATATGGTTACCACCCAGCGTAGTAAATGGTTTCCTGGTGCACAGGAAACCATTTGGCTTGTCACTCAGTGTAGAGTCACCCACAGGCTGAAGGAAGTGGAAAGAATGAAGGAATGAAAGACAGAAGAGAATGGAAGGATAGAAGGATGGAGATGAAAGGGCAGACATCCGAGAGTAGCACTACATCGAGTGAGTGGATGGTGATATATATATATATATATATATATATATATATATATATATATATATATATATATATATATATATATATATATATATATATATATAGGAAGAGGATCATCAGGCAGAACATAAACATTACCTTCAGTGCTACTAATATTCCCATCCCCAAAAGTATTGAAAATCTTGGTGTCTCACTTAACAGTGCCCTCAGCTGGACCTCTCATGTCAGATCACTTGCTAAAACCGCCTCAAAGAAACTTGGATTATTGTACAGAGTCCGTAACTTCTTCGCCGATGAGCAGTTGGCTATAATTTATAAGAGTCATGTGCGCTCTCAGCTTGAATATTGCTCACCCTTGTGGAATGGTTGTGGAGAGGTTCCATTAAGACAACTAGACAAAATTCAGAATAAAGCTGTTAGAATCATTAACAACCCTGCCATTACATATAAACTACCTGCCCTGCAAATAAGAAGGAATGTTGCCTCCCTTGCATTATTTTACAGATATTTTTTTGGCAAATGCTCAGACGAAGTTGCGTCCATGGTGCCACCTCTCCATGCCTTCCCTCGTGCTACATGGGCATCTGGTAGCGCTCATGATTGGAATGTCACTCAACCATATTGCAGAACTTCTGCCTATCAGAATTCTTTCATTCCCCGAACTGCATCTCTCTGGAACTCGCTTCCCCAGAGTTGTTTTCCTCCAAATTTCAACCCACAACTGTTCAAGTCTAACTGTTACAGATATTTTATGAACAGAGAACACCAGTAATCTGGTGTATGGATTATTTTTTTTTTCCCATTTGTTTTTCCTTCCTCCGTTCTGTTATTTAAAAAAAAAAAAAAATCGTGGCAAAGTTAGGCTCTTTATTTGCTGACGTTTCGGAAAATACTTATTCCATCTTCAGCAAAATCTACAATCGAAAAATATACACAGTTAAGATTTTTATATGTTATAACGATCAAAACAAGACTAAAAACATGAAGGTACAAAAACGAAGTCCATTAAAATACCGTATTCGTAAATCAAAAAGTAATAAAAACTAAAATGAATGAGGTAGGAGTAAGAAAGCAAAACGTATCTGTAAAAGAGTACGTGCAGTAAAAAAAAAAAAAAAAAAAAAAAAAAACTTACCTAGTGTGGAAAACAAAACAGTTCACAGGAAGCCATGTCACTAATCGAAGGGTTAGACGATATTGGTATAAAAGCTTCCATAATGGGAAGGTCCGTGTCATTGCTGCTACCACCAAGAACTGTGAAGTGGGAATGAGAGAAAGGATGGTCGTGTTGTTGTGAGTGGTCCCGTATTGCTGAGTGTGGTGGATTGGTGATTAACTGGCCTGTTTGAACTGAGCGACCTAAGTGTTCATGGATTCGTGTCTTTAGGTGTCTTTTTGTTTTACCTATATATGCCGCCCTACAGCTGGCACACGTGAAGAGGTAAACAACGGATGCTTGTAAGTGTTAGGGAATGGTGTCTTTTACCTTGAAAAATCTCTGGATTGTTTTTTGGGTTTTAAACACAACTCTAAGTGACACTTGGGGGAAGTGTTCAGCTACAAGTTTTTTAAGTTTGTTCCTCAGTGTGAAGCTAAGGGGTCCCGTGTATGTTATGGGAAAGTACCTTCATGTTTATAGTCTTGTTTTGATCGTTATAACATATACAAATCTTAACTGTGTATATTTTTCGATTGTAGATTTTGCTCTGAAGATGGGATGAGTATTTTCCGAAACGACAGCAAATAAAGAGCCTAACTTTGCCACGATGTTTGTGTTCTGCCTGATGATCCTCTTCCTATTACGTCTGCGATTTCCACGCTCCAAGTTTATAGCTGCAGTCCTTTCTCATCGTTATGGTCAACCAGTGCTTTCACTCTACAGGACAGTTGAATGACTGGATTATAAGCTGAGAAAATTTCACAGTGATCTGCAATTTCTAGAGTCATGTTATTCCCAAAATTTGGTTCCCAATTTTCTTAAGTTTAAGCTTAGCTATCGTACCCTCCAACATTCCAGAGTTTACAGAAACTGCCAACGTTACCTACTGAACTGTGAAATAAGGACAAAGAAACGTAATGAAAAATGTACTCAGAAAAAGCTTGATTCTTTGCTTCTGACTCTAAAGTCACGTATATCTCGCTTAGATTGTACTTACTTATGCAATCTAATCAACAAAACTAATTGTAATCCAATCTCGAGGGTTCATGCCGTTCAGTATCAGAAACTCAGGAAACTGGGCTTTATTCATGATAAGGACCTATCCCCTGGGCAAATTATATATAATTACTCTGACATTACACTGTCGACTGTGGAGAAACAAGCTTTGTCTAAAGGCCTCAGGTTCTCGCTTAATCCCAGTAAACTAGATTTTCATTCACACCATTTCCTAGGATTTGAGAAGAAGTTATTTAAGATAATATTATCCACACTTAACTTTTAGGATCCAACTTCTAAAGGCCCGCAATATTTATCAAACTCTCTCTACGTCACCTAACTTTTTGGTCTTACTACTCGTATAATCCTTATAAACTCAAACAAGCACTTTGCAAGGATGAAT